>NC_142708.1:56732500-57092000 GCF_055471065.1 Atractosteus spatula | reverse complement strand
CAGGATAAGTTAACAGAGAGCATACAGTATGAATCTCCCCCTGAACGGGACGTGATCCATTGCGGAGCCTACCCCCCAACAAACACAGGTCCCCATTCACACAGCTGGGTGGACTGCTGCAATCAGGGCATATTTAATGTAGATGCATCGAGGTAGCCTAAAGAAACAAATTATTTAAAAAATACTTAAACACTGCATGTTGCCTTAGAAAAACACAGTGGCAAAATATATGCCTTAAAATATGTGGAGGAATTTTTCAATATGGTTAAGGAAGCTTTCATTTTATAATACTTCAAAATAAAGTCGCACAGTATGGATCAAAACTGAAAATGAAGAGCATTAGTATTTTGTGTTAAGCCATGCAAGGTTGCTCTCAATGTAATGCTGTCAAACATAACTATTTCAGGCCCAAAACAGCTTTAGATCAGCTCTTTTAAATCCCATGAGACAGAGCAGAAAATGGCAGATAAACAGTGGTTAAAGAAAGCAGGCAATGTTGCTTTAATTAGCATGTTCTTGGCAGCACAAGAAAACAGTAAACTGCACATCAGCTGACAGAAATCTTGGCAGGAATGCATTATTCACATTAGGACTTTACAACATGTTCAGATGGAGAAGAACATCATATAATCCACTAACCAGCTCCCAAAGACAGTTAAACGGCAATGCAGCTTTCTATACATTAGGGCTGGACAACAAGAGCTCCTTGGTTGTGATGCTGTATATTCTTCAGTTCTTCAATTAGCTATTTAGTCAAATCCAGCTAACAGAAAGCAGCTTATAAAAAATACCAAAAGAAAATTCACAATACAGTGGTAGCAGTAGTGCATGTTTACTGTGCATCTTATATACAGTAGGTACCGTAGGTTTGTTTACAACCAACGATTATCTTGACTTCTATCCTACATTAAAATTACACCTAACAGTCAACTGTTGTTACTGACATGGACATAAACAGTTAAAATAATAAAAGGAAACATTTCCTGTGGAATTTTACTAGGAAGTGTACACGCCTTTTCTTTTTCTGGCATGCAGGAGATTTAGCTTTTCCTGAAATATACTTTAGTAGTTTTATGGTGCACTTCATCCACAAATCACGCTGGAAGATAGCTCTCTTTTGTTACCACACCAGCCTCACCCTTGGAAAAATCACCTGCTTCTCAGGTTTGTAAATTCTAAGAGGATTAATGGTTAAGTAGTTTTAACTGATTTTTGTTTTCAGTATGTGCTTCCCCTGGTTATTTTACCCCATCCGGTGTTCTTCTGATTTTGTTTGGCATACATTACTTTCAAAGCATAAACTGAATGAACTATGTTGTTACTAGAGGTAGCCCATAGAAGTATCTGTATGATACATTCTAGTAGGCTTCAGCTTCTTTCTTCATTTTCAAAATAACAAGGTAATTAAACTTAAGAACATGCTGTTACAATACAATTTAAAATTCACCTCATTGCAAACTTTTTGGAACCCTTCCAATCTGGATTCAGACAGTTACACAGGACTTTTGATACTCTTAATCATGACATTTTACTGTCCCACCTTGAGAGTGTTTGGAATTTCTGACATGGCTCCTAAAGGGTTGAATTCTTATCTTACCAGTCACTGACACTGTTTCTCTTGGTTGTTTTAGTTCTGAAGTTGTATTTGTTAAGTCAGGTGTTCCCCAAGGCTCAATTCTGGGCCCAATGGTACTTGGGATTTACTGTACATGTTCCCACTTGGTCAGATATTAAAATCACATGGTCTGAATTATCATTTCAATGCTTATGATGCTCAACTCTATGTCCATATAAATCTGTAGTCCATACTACCAACACTTAAGTAACTGTTTCTGCACTCTCTAACTAAATCTCCGGTATACAAACCTGGATGACTCAAAACTTCCTTCACTTAAAATGCGACAAGACAGAGCTTATCCTATTCAGCATCTCCTACGTAAAGCCAGTACGTAGTAACGCAGTGACCTTATTTGTGAATGGCACTTTGCTTGGATTTCAATCAAAATTGAAGAATTTAGGGGTGATATTTGAACTTGGCTTGATTTTTTTACCTTCATGTCCAGAATATTGTAATCACTCTTCCATCTCAGAAATATCACCATGTTACGCCCTACTGTACTGTATGTTGTGTTTGACTATAGAAGAAAAGCTGCAACATCCAACTCACAGGGGTATCTATCTCCACACTTAAACGTCAATATGTTCAGAATTCGGCATACTTAATCCTGACCAGGTCGTGTGCAAAAGATCACATTTCACCTGTCTTGGCACATAATACTTCCTATCAGGTTTTGAGTAATCTTCAAAATCCTCATGCTTACCTACAAGGTTCTACATGGCTTGGCACCTCAGTACCTACAGTATCTGACTTATTATCTGTCTATTCCCCAACTTGCAAACTTCATTTTTCTGACTCAGGTCTTCAATACAGTATCGGTGAGTCACCTACCCTGAGTGCATTTAAACCTCAACTGTAGAAAGGCTTTTATTTAGTGTCCGAGTCTGCTCCATTTTGTAATCAGCTTGTAATTTTTGCTACACCTCTAACTGCTTGTGTTATTTGTATGCTTATTTGGTAATCTGGTATCCTTATAACTTTTTTTACACCTAATGTCAAGAGCTTTGAGATGCTATTCTTAAAAGCTAGATAAAAGTGTATTATCATTCTTAGTACATATATGACATGAAATGCCTTGTAAAGGTATTTAGACCCTCCATATAGTTTACTACTTTGTGAAATTACAATATGGTGCATATAGCTTTTTAAATTAATATTGTATTAATATAGCAGCATTCAAAACTGAAATGCTCAAACTGAGGACTTCTATGGGTAAGATTAAGCACCTTTGGCAGCAATTACAGACACTAGTCTTTCTGAACAGGTACCAACTTTGTACACTATAGCATTCTGGTGCAATTATTTCCCATTCTTTTTGGCAGATTTGCTCAAGATCTCTCTGGGTCCTTGGTGATTGCTTATGAACAGCAGTTTTTAAAGTCATTCCACAGATTCTAATACTTGAACGAAGTCAGGACTTTGAGTCACTAAAGGTCTTTCTTATTCGTAAAATATGCTGCAGCTTTGGCCTTGTGCTTTAGATCATTGTCTTGCTAAAAAGCATATTTTTGTGTCAGTTTTAGGTGTAGGATTTGCCAGTATTTTGCTCCATCTATGTTCGTACAGTATCAGTCTTCATAAGTTTCCCAATTTCTGCTGGTAAGAAGCAGAACTATAACAATGCTTGACAGTAAGTACGTTGTTCACACCATGTTGGGTTTGTATCAGATATACAGTAATGCTTCGCACTTTGACCAAAACTCATTATCTACCTACTTTCTGTTTACAGCTTTGAATGCATGCCACAGGTACAAATATTAATTTCTACTTCAAAGTATCATGACTGCAAACTTTAAAACAGCAAAATGTAAAACCTGCAAGGGTCCAAATACTTTCGCAGGTACTGTATTCATACACACAAAAAAATACCAACATGCATTTTTAAATATTGGTTGTTATTATTATTAATTTTAAATTGATCAAATTTTAAATTTCTACTTTTTTAGGTCAAGAAAAAAAATCTATTAATCAGATACAGAAAATATATAAAGAGGCCACTGCAGTAAAGTGGACTATTTCTGGATTTGGTTTTCCTACAAGATAGCATCTGCAGTTTATTTTCAAAGTGCAATCCAGGAACTTAAAATCTGACAGACTAATAACTTTATAGGTACGAAATAAACAAAGAGACACTGCTGATGTAACCACTGACTCAGTATTGCCACATTTCATACTGTCAGGTTCCAGAATTTATCAGTATTACCTGCATAACATATACTGTACAACATACTGTAAGAGTTCTGAATACAATGCTATTTTAAACAAAGTATTAACTATCCTTTATGTGCATAGTGCAGTTCATAAATCAATGAAGAAAGTATGAAAATTGTCTATAAGACTCTTTGAAATTAATGTGCATTTCGCCCTGCCAAGTAAATAAACCTGTTGAAATAGAAGAAAAACTAGGCAGGAAGATTGAGAAAACAGACTAGGGCACCATTGTTAGATCCTTGAAAAGAGATCCTTGCATATACTGTACAGTACATGCTGCAAAGAAAGCAGGACATGATAGCTGTTCTCCAGTAGGCATTCATTTACACATTTGATAAATGAAAAGGGACAATGATAACATGACAACTGAAAGGAACCTAAGTTTGGAAACTGTTATTTGAAATGTCAGTTTTAAGTAATATGGTATAATACAGAACCTAAACAAAACACAAATATTTCCATGTTTGAGCTCAAAGCCAAGACAAAGGCAATGTATCTGGCTAACTGTGTCATTAGTCAATAATATTAACTTGAAAGACCTATTTGGTAATATCTGCATAATAGCTACTGTATGTAGAACACACTACCATGTTACACACATTTCTGCTTGCTGTTCATATACAGTATGAGGCATGAAAGGATTTGTGTAGAATAATTTAGGGCTCACAAATGAACAGGCAGAACTAAAATTGACAAGGGATGCAACTGCCAGTTGTGAATGTTCCTGAAATTTAGGAATTGATATTATCCATGCGCTGAGTTTCCTGTTAGATCCATACAATAAAACATTCATTTATTAACATTAAAAGAAACTCCTTAAGTCGTCTGCTGCCTTGAAGGTAACAGTTTCTCTCTTTAATGGCCGAAGAAGAATACTGGAGCAATCAAAAATAAAGGTCAGATGCAGTGAGAAGCAATGCCCAGAGTAACAATGGAGAATTAACGTGACTGACAGCCTGAGATGGCATTCAATTTGGGATTCCACAGACCTTGAACAGGTGTCCCCATCTTCATGCTACAAGTCACAGTTACTGTACAGTATGTATGCCCATGGAAAGCCAATGCGATGTGTGAAATCTCTGTTCTAGTTTACACACTAAGTGTTCAGAGGAAATGGTAAGTAATGCTGTGAGCAGACAAACAAGAATGCTCAGTATTCAAGAGAGTACCAGATAGGAATATTCATCTCTAAACAAAGACCTGATTATCTCAACTAAGGGCAATCCAGTGGAAGAGCTACAGTAGATTAACAAACCCATCAAGGGGCAAACGTTCCTGAAGAGATGGCTCGATTTCAGACTTAAGAAAAATGGGTACCAGAGGGGAAACAAGAAAAAAAACCTGGTGACTGATGGTTTGTAAGGCAGATGATACTACAGAAAGTTCTGTTAACAAAAGATCTTTGAACACAAGTTCAGTATATGATGAGCCCAGTATAGAATGCAAGGAATGACATGTTTTCCACATTAGGGTGATGTAATCATAATAGGCAGAAAACTTGTCAAATTTACAGAAACTGTTACTGAAACTGCTTGTATAAAGTAGATTTTAGCCAGGTCACTGGATAAGACTTTTACTGTCACAGACAGTGGCCATGTGATCATCAGGAATTCACATACTGCAAGATGTACGCTACACAGAAGAAAAAAATAATTGGTGATATTTTTAACTAACTTTTTAAGCTTTCATTTAGAATATACAGTACAGTAGCTGCAACAGCTCAATTGTATCACACAGGGTGAGTCAGTTACAAGTAGTCACTTGTTTCAAAATAAAAGATAATACAAATGCCTCCTACAGATAACAATGCAGGCAGTATCATTAACACTACAGTTATAGCACTTTTCTTTAGGATGTAACTTGTACAGTTTGAAACTCTCTCTGGACACTCCACATCTCTTATTCTGGTATACTAGAGACAATTACATTAATGCTCCTTAAGTGTCTACTTTAGCTGACTCACCCTGTACAAATTATGAAATTGATCTTGAAGACAGTGACCAACAAATTAAGATTATCGAGCCAGTCTGGTTTCAAAGTGTATTATATTAAGAGTCATCTGACATGATAAAGCCCTGGTTACATCAAACTGGTTAATCAGAAACAGAACTGATTATTCTAGAGTGTTTGTCAAGGAATCTTAGTGAGTAACTAAATTCTTTAGATAATACCACTTATTCAATAACATTATTAGCTCATATTGTACTGTAACAAGCCAGCAGCCATATCACCCTGCAGCTCTCAACTAGCTACCCACTGAAGCTAAGCAGGGTTGAGCCTGGTCAGTACCTGGAAGGGAGACCTCCTGGAAAGCTACGATTGCTGCTGGAAGTGGTGTTAATGGGACCAGTGGGGGGTGCCCACCCTGCGGTCTGTATGGGTCCTAATGCCCCGTTATAGTGGCGGGGACACTATACTATAGTGGGTGCTGCCTTTCGGATGAGAGGTCCTGACTCTCAGTGGTCATTAAAGATCCCTGGGCATTTCTCGAAAAGAGGAGGGAGTTATCCTTGTGTCTGGGCCAGATTTCCCCCCTCAACCTTTACCGTGGCCTCTAAATTGCCCCTATGTATGATTGGCTTGCCCTTGCCTTGCGATGGACTGGCCCCGTCCAGGGTGTACCCTGCCTTGCACTCATTGCTTGCCGGTTAGGCCCCGGCTTCCCGCGACACCGTATGGTACTGTATAATGCGGTTTAGCAAATGACATGACAAGACATTGTACTTTAATCATCATGGCTGGGATACAGATGAGTGCAAACTCAATATGCATACTGTATATATATATATGGAAAATGTATCATGACATGTGAATAGAATTATAATCACAAATATAATTCTGACAGAACCCCAACAAACACCATTGCACAATCAGTACATACCTGGCTCCGAAGATGTCTTTCTTTGCCAGATCAATGCCCGCAATAACCCTGACTCTGAGAATTCGGGATTCATCCTGAAATAAGCAAAAAATGCATTTAATTCGTATTTCTAATTTACTATCAAAAATAATATAAATTGAGTTTAAGCACATTATTTTTAGTTAAACAGTAACAAATTCCTATAATTTTTTATTCATTTTTAGACAATACACAAGTTTTGTACTTCATTTAGACCACTCTACTCATGCATATTTTCTATAGTTTTATACAGTATGTTGGATTTTGTATAGTTCGGTAAAAATCTAAAACCCCAAACTCCACACTTTTGTTACTGCACCAATATGAGAAAAGACTTCCATAGACAACTATCCATTTCCAGCTACTGTAGGTTATTAATTTAGTAGATGTGTATTGATTTCTCAGACCTGGCTTCCAAAAACTGTAAAAATTCAAGTTGCATGCAAAATCCTGACATTGATATAACATTTACATAGGGCAATACACTGGAAAAACAAGATTTAAAATTAGACAATACAAAAAAAAAGAAGAGGTAATTAGAAATGCTTTTTCAATTTTCTTTACTTGTCACCTGCAAGAATGAGAAGAAATATTACACAACTGCACCTAAATGAAATTCTTGTAGTGAATATTTAAATTGTCCCACAGAGATTAGGTGGTACTGTAGCTTTACCTAATGATTTTGAACTGCTTACTTTTTTACTGTCTCAAGCAGGATCTGAGAATCTGAAAATCCTTAATTAAATTTAAAACTAGATTAAACTACTATGGAAGCAGAAACATTTGCAAAGATTGGATTCTGCTGTGAAGTTTTAATCACTTTCAGAAAACAGTTGTTTTTGACTGGAGTAACAAGTAAGAGAGAAACCAACAGCGATTTTTTCATCTCAAACAGCAAATAAAACACCAGAAGCATTAAAATCGTGATCATGACACACTGCAGTGGGCTAAAGATTAGATCATGAAAATGTTAGATGTGCAATCACTACAGTTTTTGTTGTGTCTCCGACACAAGAATTATCACAAGTAGATGTTCTGAAAATTGACAAGTAGCTACAAACTATGTGCAGATATACAAAGGTCTTTGCCTGAATTACTGTATGTGGTGTTTCTTTATAAACAAGCAACATGGATTACATGAAACTACCAAGTTTTGCAGTGGCTATGGTGTTAGGAACCAAATGTAACAAGTTTAAGAACAAAAGAATATCTGTTGTACAAGAAATAAGAACACAAATGGACAAACAAGAACAAAAACAAACAGCATACAAGGGGAGTCATTTCCTGTATTACGCATCTTGAAAATTAGCAAGAAAGTATTTCCAACTAAAGATTGTGACTGCACATACAACAAACTATGTAATACTAGTGGTGTTGTACCATTACTTTGAGAGCATTATGAAGACATTAAATTTGATGATTGAGTTGCTACAATAAAAATGTAATAATATCAACTGGGTTATTTCTTCATTTCTCTCAACTTTTTTAAATCATATTTATTCTGTGCTTTTCATGTTTAAACAAATGGTATACAAATAAAAAAATATTACATCAGCATCAACAAAAAAAAAAACATCCACTGAAGGAGTGGATTGGTAATCAACACATGATTGAGATGCGTGCTCAAACCGGAGGCTACTTGAGGAAAGCTCCACAGGCATAGCAGCAGCACAACTAATGTTATTCACTGGCATCTAAACTGAATTTAACTTACCATACTTGAGGACTCCTGGTCCCTCTTCCTATCCCCATTCATATCATGCAAAGTCCTGTTTACGCAGTATTTGATAAGTTTGTGTTGCTGGCTTCACCACTGTCATATCTGCACCTACATCCTATTGGCTCAAAGAGCCCTTCCTGATTGGTTAAAAGCAAATGTTTCTTAAACATGATTCTCACAGTAGAAATACAGGTCTATTTCAGGAGACATTCTCAAATTTGACACAGCAGTCCCATTTCCTGGGTCAGAACAAGAGGTAATAAAGTATAAGTGAGATTAATATTAATACATAATGTTTTATGTGGGGAAAAGGGGATTTTTTACTTCATTTGCAAAGTAATTACAAGAACTATTGTGAGCGGATAAGGAACTACAGCTCCATACAGTATGTAATTAAAAATGTTTGTTGCCCATCACTGCTGAGCTTCAAGCTTCTGTATTATGAGGAAGGATGAACTGGGTTTAAACTGAAACTGGTGAATCTGAAACCTTACAGAGCATTATTCACACACAACTGGTATTATTCCGTACACTGAATTTCCTTCTTAGAAAGTAATGAAATAGTGTACTTATATTGGAAAACACAACCTGAATTAATATTAAAATGGGGAGATGAAGAAACCTAAAGTTTTTTAGAATGTGAGGTTTTATTAGCAAAACTATTTTTCCAAAATTGTTTGATAGCTTATTTACTTTAACCAATCAATGATGAGCCAGGTGACACTGTTTCTGTTACACAACAAAGTACTTTGTCCATTGCTGTAATAACAATTCAGCAGTAATGACAACTTCAAAAATTAACTTAAGACAGCAACAACCCCAAGCACTATAGTGACCACTCCATGGTTTATCTTTTTTAAAACATAGCAAAAACAAACATCCAGGTTAAAAATTATTTAATTTCATTGCCTTGAATAATCTTTAGCAGTACCTTGGAGAGATTAAACAATGAACTTTGGAACAAACAAAAACAAATAAAAGTAACTGGGAAAAGCTCATAAAAGAACAAAGTTGCCTGACCACAAGGAGGAGCTTATGCATGACATATCATATTTAGATTTTACTCTTAGGCTATTTGTTTAGAATGATGGGCTCATATTTTTATGAGTTGAAAAACTATTTTAAGGGACCCAATAACGTTTTCTTATATCCAAATATATTCCACATTCTTTAAAAATATACCAGCATCATTTTGCCAACACACTTAAGTTCTTCATTTAATGTTGTACTGTAATACTTGCCAAATGTTAAGAGGCTAATCAGACTTGCCATCGACAAAAACTTTCAAACTACAATACAATAAACTTCCTTGCTTAAATTTCCCTAATGTTTCAATCATTCAAGAACTGTAATCGGGTAAAAGTATGTGATTGGCTCCAATATTATTTTCTTTTTACTTTTTAATCCCATTTCATATTTTATGGTGATACTGTATGTCACTGAAGAGTAA
This sequence comes from Atractosteus spatula, assembly GCF_055471065.1. Taxonomy (NCBI): domain Eukaryota; kingdom Metazoa; phylum Chordata; class Actinopteri; order Semionotiformes; family Lepisosteidae; genus Atractosteus; species Atractosteus spatula. The sequence continues at coordinate 57,082,102 of NC_142708.1, read as the reverse complement.
GTAATATCACCAAAATGCTAAAAGAGAACATTATTGAACAAAGTAATCCAGTATATCCACCTGAAGAAAGCTCCATGGCCGAAACGTTGCGTTTTCTTTCTTCTTTTTTTTCAGCATGGAATAAACCTATTACTTGTTCCTATGGATTAAATATGTCTGACTGAGCCTTGTACACCTTGCTTGCTGAGTTCTGGCTCTGGCTCCCCTGGGACCATGTACTGGAAGAAGCAGTTAGAAAATGGATGGGCGGATGTCTGATTGAATGTACAGTACATATGTTTCCTTGAATAATCCTTTTTTTTTTCTTCAATGCAGTGTAAAGCAAACATGTAAGAATCCTATTGGGGTAGAAATGTCAGCTTACAAGATGTGAAGTAAATGAAGCATCTAGTAAAGGTTAACTTTTCTTCAGCTAAAGGCCTTAGTCTTGATGAAAAATCTGTACCTGAAATAATATTTTCTGACTAATGAAGAGTTAGAAAATAGAAAAATAAGGTTTAAAAAAAGTTTAACAGAAATAAGATCTACTCTACTGGAAATGTTATTTTTTTCAACATATTAGCCAATACTATTAAAATATTACAATTGTGGGCATTACAGCAAAAGGTTAAGTGCATGGATCTTCATTATTCTTGCAGAACCAAGCTTTTATTAGCAACCTTCATCTGTGATTAGACCATCTTCATCATGCAAACTATATTCACAAAGAAAATCTCACAATTCTCAGATAGTTTTTCCATCATGAAAATTAAATTAAAATCCAAATGAACATCCGGTACAACCCAGATAAGTAACCAAGCACTAGGCTTATACAAAAACATCAACTGTTTACCATTATACAATACCATCAAGATTAAGCCAGTACAACACACAAATGCATGAATAACAAACAAAGGAAACAAAGGCAACAGGACATTGCTCTGCAATGTGTACTGTCCTGTTTTCACTGCCTTTTTCCAGATAGAAGAGATCTTGAGATACGACACCTGAAGAAGGCTTCACAGTCGAAACGTTGTGTTTTCTCTTTTCTCTTTTCAGCATGGAATAAACCTATTACTTGTTCCTTTGCAGATAGAAGAGATCTTGTCAGCCTGGCTGAGCAACAGGCCACACCACTGAGGCACCTCCACTCTGTATCTCAACAGACTCAACCTATAAAAAACAGCTCTGGTTGGGCCTGTCTGGAGAGGGATTCATTTTAAAGTATGAATCGATAAGAGGTATTGGGATATTGAAATAATTTTTAAAAATATAAAGGCAGTACAACATCTGGATAAACTGTGATACACTCTGCTGCAAAAAATGGCTTTACTGAATAAGAAAAACTGTTTCATTAATAAAACAACAGGGAAACTTGGATCATTGTCCAACACTTCAGCTAAGTATTATATAACAAATAATTCCATGCTTGACTGTCACTGTGACATCCAATGTCTTAAAACAGTGGAAAAAAAATTAAATGTAAAACATTTAAGTTCACTTCAGATCATACTGGCCAGCTCACCTACAACTGAAAATATTCCAAACACTGTGACCATATACAGTATAAAAACATTCACAAAAATAACAGGTTCCTTAAGAGAAGCCAACTTACAGTAAAACTCTTGAGAATGTCATTATCTCATGCAGCACACAACGAAATGTTAAAATCCACAAAGTAAGCTCTAAAGGATACTGTCTGGAAAACATCCAATATCAATATCAATGTGAAAATATTTAAATTCTTTATTTCCCTTGAATCCATGTCAATAAAGTCTAATCTGTCTTAAACTGCAGCACTACAGCACCATAAGTGGAATAAATATTGTTCAGCACAGCATGAGAAGCAAACATGTAGTAAAAATTAAAGTTTACCTTCTAAAAATGGAAAAAAAATATTTTTTAAAGTAAATTTTAGTGAAAAAAACTTTAACCTTATTGTGGTCTGACACTCTGGAAAAAATTGTTTTACAGCCTCTTAACGATATGCAAGTTGTGTCCTCAGTTTGCTCTTCACAGAGTGCAAATATTTTGTTGTGATTGTGTCATTGGTTGTTAGACATTGGAAACAAAATTAATAAAATTAAGAAATATTTATGCTGCATCTGCTCAGGGTTTTGTGTCAGGTAAACTGCTAATAACTGCCTTTTCTCTCATTTCATGTAGTGTATGTTTTTAAATGAATTTACTGTACAGCTATAATGAAGTAGACACTGGACTCAATTCTATATTTTTGCTCGCATTAGCTCATTAGTTTTTCACATTTGTTAAAAATATTCCTTTTTAATGTATACTCAGATTTTTGTATAAAGATGGTCACCGAAAAAAAAACAACATTTGATTAGTTCTTCCATTTCTGCAGCAATGGCTTCAATGTTCCTTTAATTTAAAACAAAGAATTGACTGCAAGATATAGCACACATAGATATTTGAGAGCAACACCACTGAATCAGATTCAGAAAATGAACTGCAATTTAATGCCAGTTATATCGGGCCGGTCCTTGGGCTATAAAAAGGAAGGCTTTGGGACTCCTGAGTGGCTTATCTGGTAGAAGCTTTCACCTGTGTGCCAGTTAACTTCTCTGATCATGATTCGAACACCTCCAGTCTCCATGACCAGGATTCCCCGAGAGGCTGCACACAATTGGCTGAGTGTCAAAGAAGAGTAGAGTGGGATTGGCCAGCCAGAGCTCTCTCAAATCTTAGTGACCCCTGTGGTCTCCTGGCCACTAGCCCATTTTCAGTGCTGTCGGTGAGGGACATGACTCTCCTCCAATACATGTTGAAGGGTGGGAGCGGCTGTGGCTGTGATGTGTTAAGAGATGAATGACATGAGGGTGGGTATGTCAGAGGAGTCTTCCTCACCCTCCCACATGTGGAGTCTGAAGCACGAAAAACAGACAATTGGCTATTCCAGATCGGACAGGTTGAACAAGAAATATGCTCATACAGTATGTGACAGAACGTCATGATCCGATACTGAAAGCATGAAAATTGTTCTATGGCAAATAATTTAAGTCAATTATTTAAATTGTTAGCCCTCTATAAAACTCCCTTTTAGAAAATTACACTTAGTACAGTTGTTATTTTCAATCAAAAGACTGAAATCATTTAATGCCAAACAAAAGCAAACACCCAAAATGTACACAAAGACTTAGAGATAAAGCGGACCACAGGCAGCAACGATTATCCAATTAACCGCAGATGTAATTAAACAGTGTTTAATTATAGAATGAGGAAAAAACAGATCCATTTTCTAAAACTTAATTAGCAGTGGAACATTCTAACAATACATTTTGAAATTTAAATTGTTACCAGCTGCTTCAGATACTGGCACAGCACTTTTATTTGTTTAAAAAGCAGCAGATGTGGTTTAGACATGGTAGAGGGAGCTATGTACCTTGGGGCATGCTAACAGATATGCACAGTCCCGTGTTACATAAAAACACCAAATTTTAATTCTCCAGATTTTAAGATGACTGAATATTTCCAGACATGTTTTGATATGGGCCAGGGTTACAATGCTTGGAGTATTATGTACACCTTATGTTGTTCTTTGAATTATCTCTGTAAGTTAAACCAACAGAGTTCTTCTTTCTTATTCTCTAGCTTAATAGCTAGATAATTATTATTAATAACGGATTACTCCTAACCTTCAAGTATGAAGTGAACCGGACTTCCCAAATCAAGATAAAATAACCAGAGAGCCATGAATGCTGTCTCCACAAAATCTAAGAACTGAACATACTGTAACATTTGAGCACAGTACATTTTCAAACATGGGTAAGATTAATTTGTGATACAAACATACTCGTCATTTATCATTCCAATCTGCACAGAATCATTGACATAATACTAAAGTTAAAAATATAAAAATGCTTCACATATACAGTACCCTACATACTGTATGCATGCCAACACCCTCTCACATTTGCCAGATGTACTGTATAACAGAGGTACTTCACTCAGAATAATTGAGCAAAACACCAAACTGTATAAATGTGTTCAAGTGAAAGTAATTTTGAATAAATCAAAACAAATTAACCATTAATATTAAAACCAAACTTTAAAATTCATAGTCACTTTACAAATTCCATTATTTATCAAGCATCTCATACCCAGGAAGATTTCTAGTTATTGTTATAGTTATATTTAAAGTTATATAGTATATTATATTTATAGCTACTGATAAAACTCAGTTATTGCACTTCCTAATGTCCAACAACTACATCTATCATTACTTGTTCATGTCGTCGGTGTATGTAATTTTGATATTTTTACTTAAATTTTGAATCCTGCAGTGGTCAGCATTAGTAAATAAGGCAGAGCTGAGCAGAGGTGCTTTTTCTCTATGCTTCCATCTTTTAGGCCCAGTTTGATTAAGATTCATAGAAAACCACACTGCACTTAACCTAATGGATTGTGGGTGCAAGCTTTTTCACAACAACCACATACAGTAGCTAGAATCTTTATTGACTGAAGTACTTGCTGCAAAGGCAGACAGGCTATAAAAAGCCAAGTTACTTTTAAGTACAGGAGCATCAGCAGTCTTAACACAATATTAGCAGTAACATTTTTGTATTCAGCAAAGAGCACAAAAGTGGTCACTTGCAGGCAACTAGAATTTCAGTATCACCCAAAGAGAAAAAAAATGGTCACCATAGCGACAAAGACTTCAAGTGTTGCTACAGTATAGGCCTTTAAACGCAAGGAGAAAAAAAACCTTAGAATATAAAAATTGCCTTATTCACTGGAAGTCCAGTGTGCTATTCTGAGTTATTTCAAGGTGCAGTCTCTTTAGTCGGTACATCTACACTGCTTGAACAAAGTAAAGTACATACTTTATAGTCTTCTGAATATGGATCCCTATGTTATGCATACTGTATACTGTATGCATCACCTACTGTATGTTACCTTTTAACAAGCAATTCTGGCCAAAGAAACAGACATTACATTTCAGCTTGCCAAAACTCCCAGCTCATTATACCAATTTCTAGAAGTTGTTTATTGATAAGATTTGTTGTTTATTTTGTTTGGGATTTCACCTTCACCTCTCCCGGCATACAACTCCAAGTTCTAATCAAATCACAGATGACCCCTGCCCTCTCCTGGCAGAGGCCGAGGTCTGTTAGGTGTCATGCAGTAAGGCGAGCCCCTGAGGTGGATGAAAATGACACGCAGCTGTGCACAACAGAGCATACTGACCGCTCTGCCACCACAGTAATTACAAACCTGCACAAGCACAGCTGAACAGGATTAAATGCAGCAGCATGGGAACCCGTGTGTCAGAAATGCACCTTGAGCCATTTTAACCTTCACATCTTTGCATCCTGATCACACAAATATGAGAATATAAATAAAGACAGCACCCCCCCCCCCAAAAAAAAAAAAAACAGAAAAGGTTCAACTAGACTGATTTTTGTCAGTAAATATTTTTTTCACAACTGTTTTGTACATTTTCATTTTATACTCAACCGTATCTGGAATAAGCAATGGTCAAATTGAGACTCAAAGGCACCAATTCCTATATCGCAAGGGGAGAATGAAAAAGAGCAGACATGCCCACCCCTTGATCCATTCCACTGACACTCTGCAAGCTCCACAGCGCCTGAGCTGGCAGAGCAGCACCTCTCTTGCTGATGTCACCAAAGGGATCCAGGAAGCTGCAGGAGCTGCCTTTTCACTCTGGTTCGAATAGTGATGCCTGGATCCTGCAGTTGGAGCAGGTAACTGCCAGCAAATGTTTTAAATTTCTGATTTGTTTTTTTTTAATTGACTTTAAGGCAAATACCAAGTAATTTTGGTGACAAACATAAATATGTTTATGCTCTTTTATAATAACCTCAGAATTAAATAGAAGACATGGTTATAAGGCCGGTGTACACTTTTGTCTTAACATCCAGAAATTCAGCATGCTCATCCCAGGATGAAGGCAAGAGACATCAGCCATTTTGGAAAAAAACAAACATTATGTTAAAGAATTATGGCCATTACACCAATGCCAGCTGGACAGTCCACAAAATGTAATCACATGCAATGGCAAGTCAGCTCCTAAAGTCGGAATTTACAACCTCACACCATTAAGCTACCACCACTACCAAAACAATAGCTTTTACACAGACATCAGTGAACCTTTCAATGGTCTTTCTAGTACATAATTGGTTTAACGTTGTGAAATTAATCACAAACCCAGACAACTCCACCCTCTGACAGTATTCACTGTTGCCCCCCCATGTAAATGAAAAAACTACAGTCATGCAGCCAAGTGATGAAGAGTTATAAATGTAGAATTGGATTTACAGTATGCGTCTTCAGCAATTTTAACTTGCGACCAGCCATACTGTAGCTCCAGCTGTGCGAAAGCAAGCAGTCTGCATTTGACAACCTCACTTCTGGGTCACTAAATGCATTTGGCTGGGCCTAGGTCAAGCATGGCTGCTTCCTGTCAGTGGATTACATACCTAGCTGGTGTCGAATGGAGTCTAGCAGTGTTAACACAGCCTACTTCATCTGCTTTCATCTGAGATGTGGTTTTTATTAAAGCGTGACTAAAACTGATAAAAACTGTGTGATTTTTCATTACAAACTTGTCAAATACAGTACATTCTTACCTGATAATTTGTATTTAATTTTCTATTTGGGAAGTAACAAGGTGCAGATAAAAGGGAGAGAAGATCTAACTTTTTTTACAGGCAACCTCACAGGTTATTCAGATACTGTTACATAATTGATAATTAAGCGTGGATCACGCAGAAATACAGTTCCGTGAGAATTTTAATGATTTGCCCAATCATAGTCAACAATATCTGTGCCAGACATCCCCTGCAATGTCTTGGCAACATGACAATACTTACTGTTGCATGCAGCATCCAGAAGCTCAGCTTCTTCTGATTTCACAAACATTTATTTTTTTACAGTGCCTACAGTACGTCTCTACAAAAAGGATTTCACCCAAAAGCTTTTCACAAATCTTGTAATTGCAGGTCCTCAATGATCAAAAATGTAATTTGCAAATGTCCAAAAATCATGATGTATCTCCTCCATATTTCTGATGAATTATGATGAAGTTGGAACTTTCAACGACATTCATTTTTTACTCTTAAGCCACTCCAGCATAGCTTAGGCCTTGTGCACTGTATCACTTCTGCTGAAAGGTGAATTTTTAGGTCTGAAACAGATTTTCCTGTAAGATTTGCTAGTACTTTGTTCGATCTATGTACCCAACAGTCGCTAATGCTAATTACTATAACAGACTCCTTTACAATGTTGTAAACCTCAGCTCTCAAATCATTGGTGAGCTTTTATATCCTCTGGCACAGCTTTGAGCCCAGTATATCCCGAGGAAGGCCTGTGCCACCACTGAAGACCCATCTTATATACTTCATGAGTCTTTTGAACTTTTGCCTTCAGGAAGATGTTTTTGCTGTCCACAGTGCAACACAAACATAAAACAAATTTAGCTTTTTTCCCAGAGGCCATCAGGTTTGCAAACAACTATCAGGTTTGGAAAGAACTATTATTAATATTATGTCTATTGGATAGAGCCCCCTCTACCAATGTGCATGTACTTTAATATCTTCTTAAATATTACATGCTGTTACTTTCAATAATTTTTATGGTCCAGTTTCTGTTTTTATTCATTTATTCTTAATAATGTTGTTTTATTTGTTAGTGTTGTATGTTGCACCGTTTGCTGCTTAAAGTTCCCCCTGGGGATGCATAAAATATTTTGAATTGAATTGAACATAATGCTGCTACCACCGTGCGTGACAACAGGGATGGTGCTCACTAAATCATGCACAATGTTGGGTTTGGCATTAGAGTTTTTAATACTTTGCATTTTGACCAAAAATTTCCAATCTTGTTCCAATCTCACAACTTTGTTTGCCATATTTGCAGTAACATTTAGGCACTTTGTTGCAAAGTCCATGAAAGGTTTGATTTTTTTGTTCCAATCAAGCATTTTCTGCTACAGTATCTTAATCTCTGTGACTTAATTGCCAGTGGTCTCACTGAGGCATCCCTAATCAGTTTCATCCTTGTTTTCCTGATCATTCAAAATAATGTAGTGAATTTCAAGCAAACATTCAACCCTCACTGATGGACCTTACAGAGATATTTATCTTAAAATCAAGTGAACCACTATTATTACAAACAGCCATGTTTCTCATCTAACTTCATGACTCGTTAGCATATGTTTTGTGCCTAAATTCATTTAGGTTTGCCACAACAAAGTATTTGAATACTTACGCAATCATTGCTTTTGCATTTTTCTTTCGTATTTGGCAATTAACGTAAAGCATTCAGGAATTAATCTGCATTTAAATAAGTAATAACTACAATCAATTAAACTAAAACAAAGAGTATACTGCATACTCCAACAAATAACACTTGTTTTATTGAATTACAGTACATGGTTCTACATAAGATAAGATAAGATTACTTTATTAGCCTTTATTATTCAATTTCTTGCATTAGGAATTTGTCTTTTCGCATACCCCAGCTTGCACTCCATGAGACACAGACACACAGATGGGGAGAGAAGCTTGGGGTCAGAGTGCAGGGTCAGCCATTGTACAGCGCCCCTGGAGTAGCTGGGGTTAAGGGCCTTGCTCAGGAGCCCAACGGAGTAGGATTTTTCTGGAACCGGCAACCTTCCAGCCACAGGCGCAGATCCTTAGCCACAGAGCCACCGCTCCACCCCATACATTGATAGTAAGTGTTTAGCAAAAGCACAATTTAAGTATTTTAGCTGTTCTTTGAAAAGAAAAACTTGCTATTGCATTAGTGATACTAAAGGCAAACACAGACGCCAAAGCTAGATAAAGAGAGCAATACTGCTATGCTCAGTGCATTCTAGCACACTGGATGATAATATGCAATTAATAATTAATAGAAAAATGTCTTCTAAACATTGTTCATTTTGCCTGCACAGTTTGCAATTTAGATCTTTAGATGGTTGGAGGTTCATTAAGAGGAACATGGGTACTGCAAAGACTTCAATACTTCCCTGCAAGCTCTGTTATCTCACACAAGAATAAAGGGGGACAAGTTTAAAGTCATCATCTGATGGCCTTTTGAAGCCAGACTGAATGAGTCAACACTCTATCCAGGACTACACAATAGGCTCACTATGATAAACGGGAGACTCCCTGATTAAATCATTTTTAACCTGGTAGCGGGAAAAAAATCATACAAGCCAAAGACTAATTATATAAAACAGTCATACAAAATAATCCCCAAGCAGGTAGCAAATCATTTGTCATGCATTCTTCAAGCATGTTGCCAATTCAAAGTTCAAAATTAAAGACTAGAAGTAAGTTTCACACAAATAAAGGAGCAACAAAATAATGAACAAGAGATAGTTTATTTTCACAGAATAAATATATTCTATGCTTTTCTTAAATTATTATTAGTTAAGTTCTTGATATCAGCTATGCCTACGGTATATGTTCTTACATACAGCTTTTAGATGAAGTGATTTCATCACAGCAGTTGAGTCATTTGGCATTTAACACGAACACTTTACCTTCAATACATAATCAGTATTCAACACAATTACATGATGTGGTATGTAAAAATAAAAATAAAAAACACAAAGAAGTCTCTGAGATGTCTTCATTTTGATTTGTTTCAAGACTTACGACTCCTATAGTCGACCTTATGATTGTCCTCCTGCAGCTTCTTAAGGGACCCATAATTCTAATATTCACAATAAGAAATAAATCTGCATTTCACTGCCACATAGTGTTTAATTTACCGTTTCTGATTTGGAAACAAGACATCTCATTGTCATGTAAGTATTGATACATAAGTTGCCTTCTAAAGATCACTCTACAGTTATTACACAAAATTGGATGCAGAAAGATTTCAGAATACATTCTGCTTAAAAAGGTTACTTCCATAGTCTGTACCACCACTAAAATGAAGCTATGCTATGCAAGATGACAGTTTTTTTAACACTATAAAATTCATATGAATTCAGTGTTTCATCACAGCATTTTAAACAGTGTCACAAGTATTTCAAATACAGCAAATTTTACAAGATTTGCAGAGGATGGTTTTGGCAAGCTGTAAGCCTAGGTGCCTTTCTTTCATTTAACCTTAGTGCACTGAAGTTTAATTAAGTATCTGCAAATGGGCTATATGCTTTTCAGTAATAACGTTTGTGAAAAAGTATCCAAGACAATACTAACTTAAATGCACTGCTACTGTAATAACTTTAGACTAACATAAGATCACTGTTCATTTTTGGTATCAGTATCAAGTTAAGCTACGTGTGAAGCCCATACACTTGATCAGACTTTGCACCTGTTAAGAAAGGATTTAAATCAATGATGCCTCAACAGTTCAACACAGCTATGCTTTAATTATGTCAACCAAAGATGGAAATCTAAACTTAGTGAAGCAAACTAAATACTGTATCCTGTTGATTTCAAAACTAAATTACTGTTATTTTATTGCTATTTTAAAGTAAATTAAGAACAAAATAAAAATAAAACATGAAGATGTCATTTATCCCATTCTAGTTCATTTGGTTGTGAATCTGAAGGTTCTCCTCAAGCTGTATTTTGATGGAAGCCAGGGTACCAACTTCAACAATATGGCTGGTGAAGTTTTAACAGGTTTAGTGGACTGTTGCAAAGGGTTACTGTCTTGTTGAATCTGCAGCTCTTTCATACCAGGGATGATATAGATTGACACAGCAGGGCAGGTGATGTTCACTTAATATACATAGCAGATTACAGTATACCTCTAATTAACAGATAGATGCTCTTAAGGATGTCAAACAGCCATGCTAGTCTTTATTGATTTTATAGGTCAGAGTCCTTTCATTGCTTCCCTGTGTTAAGAATGCATATTTAATCCCTGCTTCTAAAATCTAGTTAAGAATTCACATTGCTGCACGTTTCTCTGGTTACAGGGTTTTGACACGAACTCTGTGCTTTTTCTGTAACACCACAGGGATTCTTCCTGCTATTTAGCTGTACTTTTACTCTGGTGGCCTAAATATTGCATTGCTTTTCTGACATAAATAAGTAAAAGCTGCAGGCCTGTATTCTTTCACTGCTTGTATTAATTTTTGTTTTCATGCTTTCAGTATACGGGAATGATCTGGAGATTTTCCATATGCAAATATTGACATTAGTTAGGATACAGCAATGAGAGGTGTCGTCTTGAATTATAAAGCCATAATTATATTTAGCAATAAACACATTTTGAATTTAGAAAAAAACTGTTGCAACGGTAGTTTCCAGTTTCATATCTCTTGAATGCAATGTCAGCAACCGACACACTTAGATCACTTGTATTACAGGTTTCTCTAGAAATCTCCTCTATCATTCAACCATGGCCTACCATACATAGCAATGAAAAAACATTAAACAGTTCCCATTAGTTAAGGCACTTAGGAGTATCTTAATGGTTTGCAATTATCTTCATGGTGCTAACATGAAAAACAAAGAAGCCATTGTTCCCTGGCACAGTACAAAGGATTATATTCAAGACCCTGATGACAGTAGATATGCACTTGGAAACTTGAAGAGGTCAGAACGCAAGCCTCTTACACAGTGTACTGTTTATTTTCTGGATTAAGTGTAACATCAACACATTGAGAAATCCATCAACACCACTTGCTGGAAAATTATACCATGCCCTGTCATTCCACTTGCTCTTTGCAGATATCATTGCAAATACATATTGGGTCCAATAGGTTTTCAGTATTATTATGAGCTGATGATTTAACTGGAATCACACAAGAATGACTTACAGTGAGAGGTGATGATGAAAACTGTATTCAGCTATCTGAAGGAGCAGCAAAAATGGAAGAGAAAGGAGATAGCACTTGAGGCAGACTGCCCTATGCAGCCAGATTGGAAACCACCGTGACAATGGAAGTGGCACTAGAGGGCAGCAATGGAGATACTTTCTCTTGTGTCTAGCTCACCTGATGCAAACAGCTCCCGTAATTCAATAACTGTGAACTGAATGGAATTTGAAAGTTCAAATGGTTTTAGATGAATAGTAGGGTGCAGGTGTGTTACACAAAGGAGAATCATAGAGGTAGAATAGAAAAGTGGATGTAGCTGCATTATATCTGTAAACACCTGAAAAAGGCTCCACAGCTGAAACGTTGAGGGTCTTTTTCTTCTCTTTTCCAACATGGAATAAATCTTTACTTGTTCAGGTGGGTAGTTGTGTCAGCATGCGTAGGCTGCAAAGGAATAAGTAATAGATTTATTCCATGCTGAAAAGAGAAGAAAGAAAACACAATGTTTCGGCCGTGGAGCCTTCTTCAGGTGTGAGAAAGACAAGGAATTAAGCAAAGGTAATGTAGCGGGAGAAGAAAAGCTGGGAGAGAGGAGGAGCGAGGGGCGGGAGCAGGGGACAGAAAGGGAGGCCAATCAGGTGTGAAGTCAGGATAGGTGAAGAGAGGTGTGAAATGAAACCTTCAATGAATAGAAGGTTCCTCCTCTCTCCCAGCTTTTGTTCTCCCGCTACATTACCTTTGCTTACCGCCCTGTCTTTCTCGTTGTTTTTTCTTTCTTCTCTTTTCAGCATGGAATAAACCTATTACTTGTTCCTTTATAAATCTTTACTTGTTCCTTATATTTTTTAATGCTTTTTCTCTAGTGAGAGAGAAGATATAGCTATCCCAGAAAGTAAGATGGGATTAGTTTTATCACTGTGGTTATAAAACAGATTTTCGTTTGGTTTTTTGCATGATTTTTTGTTATAAATCTAGTTAATGCAAACTTGTATCTATCCGGCTCTGTATGTACACAGTCAGTCTTATTTAATGCGTAAAGGCCCCCCACAGCCACTGCACCAAAAGCAGGGAACTTCCATACACTAAATATAAAGAATAGCTGGAGATTCATATGAAGTTCTAAAACTCTTAAGCATGCCATTTGTTCAATTAAGTGAAAGACCATTCAAAAGGAAAAATACCATCCTTTTAGCTGTCAAGGCCTATTCCAGATTTGAATTTGACTTAAGGGTCAAAACTCACATGTTCCATGTCTTTATAAATCAATTTAAGGATGAGTTATAGATAGATAAGACTTTATTGATCCCGAAGGGAAACTGATTAACTATACTGATGAGTTATAAGACGTTGGATTGTAGATCAAAGCTAACCACACTACAATGCATCAAAAGAGTATTCAGGCACATACTCCAAACCCAGATAAATAAAGTGTCTTAGAAATTAGATGTCAGACTTAAAATATATCAATCAAAACACAAAGAATAGAGTATGCTATAGTTCAGGAAATTCATAGAACAATAACAATTCAGTCTTATATAATGAAATCAGAAAGTACATGCAAACAAAAAAGTAGTGATAGAATGAGAGATTTTAATTTTTCTTGAATAGTTTGGGGAAACTCCAACAGGGCATCAACAGATGAAACTGAAATGGTAGGCACTGCTAATGACTTATTTTCTTAATTTAAACTGTACAGGTAGAGTTCAAAATAAAGGTTTAAAATTTCAGGAGAGTAGACTACAGAGGAATGAGTCCACTTAGGAGAAGTAGAATGGGATAGGATCGATATGGAATAAGTAAAGAATTGAAGGTAACCACTTACAAGATATTCTGCTAGAAGCAGACAGATCCATCACACAAGTAAATTAAAATTTAGAAATTGGTAGCCCACGTGGTTGGAAAAAACAATTAAAAATAAGGACAAAAATAAATCTTTATACAATAAATTACAAGCTTTGGTAAAAAAGGACATTAAAAAGGCACAAAGACAAAAAGAAATATTACAATCTAAGCAATTTTTTTTCAGGTTTGAAACAGCGATAGAAGAGTAAAAATTGAAAATGTTCCCTAGAAATAACAATGCAAAACATTTAGAAAATGAAAGAGAAATGGCACATGTTCTAAATGAATATTTGAGAAAACCTAAGCCAAATAACTGGCTAGGCAGTGTTTGTAGGAGCCCATGTTGCATTATGGACCAGACCTGGGATCTTAAAACACTAGGAATTCCATTTGGATAAAATAACTTAACTTCCTATTAGAGCTACAAAATACTATACAGTAGCTTTGGTCTTTTGCTGTAAAATGCAAAGTTGTACAGTAACTTAAAGATAACTCCTTTGCATTCATCTCAATTAATGTTACTCCATGGAGTCCTGATGATGATGGGTTTCCCACTCAACACGCAAGGACTACCTACTGTAGGAACTGACAGTACTTGAAAACAAAGGGATGGAAAGGGATCAGGAAAGTTCAAGAAGCAGCTCAGTCTCCAAAATGTAAGAAAACAGAATCTTGAACTTATATCAGCTGCAAAATTTGGAGAGTTTTAAATGTGATGTATAGTTTGTAAATGTTTGGAAGCATATCCACACTCAAGTGGACAGCAGACAAAAGTCCAACAAGGCTTCTATTTGAATGCAGCTATGAGAAAGCAGTGTGTTTCACATGAAGTAGGGATACAGAGGCAAAACCTACGCAACGCACCTGCTGAAAAATGCTGAAGCAGCAAGCCAGAAGCAGAATTATGGAGTGTACTGCCAGCGCAGTGGGACTGCAGATTGTTTTGTTTTAGGACTCAAATGAGGAACAATGGCTCATACATCTGGTTACATTTTAAATAGAATGTTAGCTTTTTATAGCAAAAATGACCTACATTGGAGAAAGGTTTTAATTGATCAACTAACAAATGCAAATTCTTCTGAATTCTATGAATCTAAAGATTGTTTTGATGTAATATCACATTAAAAACAGTGATGGTGAATAATCACTATATTAAATGTCATAAAAACAGTAAGCAGTGAAATTCTTGGGGAGATAACTCTGCTTTCTTGATCTTGTCAAAAATATTTAACAAGAGGCAATATATGTTGAGTACTGTAGTTTAGGTGGGTAGCTGCGTGAGCATGCATAGGCTGAGAAGGAACAAGTAATAGGTTTATTCAATACTGAAAAGAGAAGAAAGACAACAAAATGTTTCGGTTGTAGAGCCTTCTTCGGGTGTTTCTTCTCTTTCTCTTCTTTCTCTTTTCAGCATGGAATAAACCTATTACTTGTGCCAATATATTTTGAGTACTTCTATATAACAAGTACTTTTTTTAAAGACCCTTTCCATCTTAGCATGCCACTGTACAATAAATTTACTGACCTGCTATGACAAAGGGACTGCAAGGGCCTTGGAAGAAAAACAAATTCAGCTTAGCTACAGAGCTGAATGCTCAGAAAAGATTGATGAATTTACTAGATTACACCAAAACGCCTTACATATAGTTTTAGTACATCTAACAATTAATGCAGATGAAAGGGCAGTAAATCAATAAATACTTTTAGACAAAGTGGCAAGGATTGAAAGATTCCACAACAGCTACACAAAAAATTATAAAATTACAATGTCATTCTCAAGAACAATCTCATCACATCTTAAAGGTTAAACACAACCGTGCCTGGTCAGGTCTTGTCTAAGAGATCTCCAGGGAACATCAGGTTGCTGATGACCATTGAGATAGCAAAGAAATCCCAGAATTCCAAACCACTATGTCTCACTGTAAGCAGTTTTCTCTCTTGGACAAGATGTTGAATATTAAAAAAGATGCAGTATCTACCCCTGGTTAAATTCAAGATGAGACTTTCTAAATCTAGCCAATTTAAAATTTACCTCTCCAAGTGTTGAAGTAATTTCTCACTTATCTTCCATGTAATAAGATTATCTTTTGAGCTATAAACTTGCAGCCACACATTACCCAGGGGAACTGCTTCCTACATAAAAAGCACCCTGGGTGTTAAGGAGGAACAGTAATGTAGAAAACACAATTTATTATTATTATTATTATTATTATTATTTATCTGGGGTCCAATAAAATCATTCAGAGTTCAAAACTGGGATAAGGACTTTCATTCTTCACTTTCTATTAAATCAAAATATCAATTGCAATCAACACAAAATATACCAAAATAAAACCAAAAGATAAACACTTTAAAAAATTCAAATTAAATCACATTGAATCATAAATCAAAGACATTGTCAGGAAGAGGCATTTTTTGTCATCTTTCATGACAGAAAATAATTAACTTTAATGTACTTGCTCCGATGTGTTTAATAGGTACAGGTAACTATACCTTTAATGCAGCAAATGCTCTTGAGTTATCAACTGTAAAGAACCCTAAGAAATAGTTTCTTAAACCTATAACATACAATAAACTGTAGGATATCAGATTGTTTGTATGACTACTTTTGTTGGAACAAAACCTTAAGACGAGACCATCTAAGTATCAAGCCCTGCACATACAGTACTGTATGATCCTTCAACATTTATTCAATTGACACATTAAAGGAAGGTTTTTGAAGTAAACTGTAGACAAAGTAATTTGCCATAAAGCATACAAATACAACACATTGATCTACTTTGGCTATGGGCTGCAGCTGAATGGTCTCCATCAGTATTTGTTTAGAAATACTTGCATAAAATAAGAACACAAATGCTATTAAATGCTATTAGCTTTATTTGAGTTTTATGGAGTTGGCTACGTTAGAAGGACAACTGCACAGCAAGGCAAACAGTGCCTGAGGTCAACAAAGTTTCTCTCTTTCTTTTGCAATTACAACCCAGGCCACCAATGCTGAACACTTGAGGCAGTTTATCCAACATGATTTAAAAACAAAGAGCTAACTGAAATTATAAGGAGGCCTGCCAATAAAAGCAGGTCAGTAAACTAATTTTAACATTATTGGAATTTATCTCTCAGGAAATGGGAAGGCAAAACATTCAGCTGTTATCCAGCCACCAGAGTTGCACTGACATACAGTAAAACAAACACATGTGAATACAAGGTGACCAATTCATAAGCTTTCCCTAAAATTGCCATTGATAATGTAAGACATAGCAACGTGTACTCAACTTGCAGCACTTCCTATTTACTGCATTCCAGACTTTTGTTACAACCAATTATTTAACTGATAATATTATTATGATTATTTAACTGATAATCAGCATGATCCATTAATCGTTAATGATCTGACTGTTTCAAAATTCTGTCATGGAGCAAATTACAAGGGCCACAACTTGAGAACCCTGACACAAGGGTAAATGTTTGGTCTGATGTGCAATGTCAAGCCCTTATGTTTTTAAGAAACTCATACATCATGGTTTATCTATGGTTACTGATAATGTTATTGGTATCAGAACCTGTCAGTGAACGTTGCTTTGTATTACAGAGGGAATCAGAAGTTACACAGTTCATAATACGAACAATATGCTATACCCCGTTTTACAAGTTATCAGTAGATCATTTCCAGATGTTTAGAACAGCATTCAGTACTACATTTTTATCTACCTTAATCAATGGCTCTTTATTTGGCACAAGCTTCTGTGTAGGACAGCAGAGGACATTTATTGCAATATCTTAAACTCATAGCAGGATGGATTAATGAAATAATGTTGTTATATTTAGTTATTATACAGGTACACACAGATCTATAATTAGGCTGCATTTAAAGAACTGTCACGATAGTTTTACCATAACATCTGATATGTACGCAGAAATCCAGAATTCTGAGATTGTATTCCTCATCTCCCATGTGTATGCACACTGAACTCCATTTAAATCAGCGGTATCAAACTCATTTGCTACAGTGGACCAGATTTGATTTAAATGTACTTCAAGGGGGCCATGATACTATACATTACAGTATTAACATCATGTTGGCAAAATGTATTGCAACTGCTTCAGGTGTCACAAAAGAAAACTTCAAGCCAAAGAAAATATGTATCTCCATCTGGAAAATATGAAATCATAAAAAAGCATTTAAAAGATATTTGTATTACCTTGAAATTACTTGAGATGTGCCACTAGTCCACAGTTTACAATTTGTACTATATTCATCTTGCTAACCACAGTAATAAGTTAAATGGGCTAATTAACGATCATAAACATGCTTAAGAACAATAGTGTTCTTACAGCTTAAATAAGAGAGGCTTACCTTACTATTTTCATAATAAGAAAAATTGGAATTACAGTTTTGAGAAATTAAATTACATTTGTAAGCTAAGGGAGAAAGAAGTCTAGATTGTTTCAGAATTAGGATTTTAACTGTTCTTAACCTGATAAATTTTCAAACTGAAAGGGCCACTGCCTGATACAAATCACAATCGGCAATATTTCACATCTACAACTATTGCTATTGCTCTTTGGAAAGTAGCTCCTTACTGTATAAATCGAGCCTGGCAGCTTTTAACTCACTTCTACAAAGAAATATAAACTCACTAGTTGAACCACAAAACATTTTTGTTCTCTAACAAAATTAACATAATTGCCTTGTTACTATGTACTGTATATATTTTTGAAGAACTAAAAACAATATTTGTGTCAGTAAGACAATGTCAGTGAGACCAATGGTGGTTGAATTGCTGAGCTTGCTCCAAAATTTGGATGAGTTTAAAGGAAGTACAGTATAAGCACAGGTGTTGCTACGTCAATTCTTTCCCTCCTGGATTTGAACAAATACATCGACTTGCTTTTAAAAAAGTTTGTATAACACTTGACACTATCAAACAATGTATAGATGAACTAGGAAAGGTACCATCAAATGTATGTAGAGCGCATCAGACAAAGGAAAATACAAGAACCACTTTCTTTTCAGAAAACATTTACACCTCTTTAGCTTCTACAGTGACTTTTTACTGTAGAAAAGAAGAATTCAGTAGAGTCAGCAGAGCACATGGTAAATCCTGTTCATTGGTATGGAATAGAAATAATATTCAATTGAACAATTTATTATTTATTTCAAAATGTTAATACACTAGTGAAGAGGGTGGTATCGCTAGAGCATAATTGTCTTCAGCTTGCATTTATGTCAGATGTCAGAGAGAAGGATTCTAAGGCCATAAGAAACAAGGACAAAACTTTGGTTGGTTTTCCTTTATGTCATGATGCTATAAGAACGTGGATTTGATTTTACTTTGGGGTCCAAGGACACAGGTTTTGAGTGGATTTCTATTGTTACACCACAAATTTGGCCTGAAACAAAAGACCTTGGGGAAAAAAGCAGGAAATCTGTAGACCTGATAGGGCTTGAAATATGACTAGAGAGTAAATTTCAGCTCTTTCACTGAAGGGGATCTTACTCACTGACTTGGCACAGAGCAGTCGGAACACTGAGGCTATCTGTTGTGTTCTTAATTCATTTAGTCCTTAACAAAGGCTGTTTATGTCCTCTTCTGGAACAAACAAGAAGACAAACCGTCACATTGGGGCAGCATTATTCAGGAAGAATACAAGAGACTCGGCTCAACTGTTCAGCTACAGTATAAGCTAAAATGTGCAACAGTGTAGCACATCCAGAAGAATACTCTGAATGTAATTTATTACTTTAATAATCAGAATTTTGAACATTTGCAACATGACCATTTATTTTACATGGCAGTGCACAATCAGAATGATGTCAGTTTAGAGTTTTAATTGTAATACATTCTGTTCCCACATGGACTTTGAAGGTGCCATTTTCTATAGGGAGAAATATGGTACAGTATAAATATGTAGTATCCGCAGTATATATAGGCCAAGATCTACATAGCATATACTGTATATATAGTATTATAACTCACAATCCTTTTAACGTCCTCTTCCAGGGTACATTCCCATTGGTATAGATACGGGCAACTACAAGGGGGATTAACTATTTTCTGAGGAGGTCACAAAAGTGTTGTCTTTTCATAAAAAGAACTTGTGTTCTAATCTAATTTAATTCTGAGAGGGGAAAAATCCAGGATGATTAGATTAACGTTTACATTTATTTCCAATACAAGTTAGTCATAGATTTTACTCCTAAGTAATATCATTTACTTTTATGGAACACATGAATCACTGACTGGTGAACATTAAATTAAGTCACAGTGACACAGTTGTTTCACTTTAGAAAGATTTACAGTGTGAGAGATTTGCTTTTTTGTCCAGGTCAAGACATCACAATGGAAAACAAAACTAAAATGAAACCTTTTCTTGCTTGTGAATTACTTCTATTAGCAACTTCAGACACATAATGGTAGTAAACCTATGGACAAATGCAGGCTAAAAACTGAAATTAATGCAATACTACTGACAGGTTTTACCATACAGTATGTGTCAAAGCCTTAAAGACAGAAATAAAGTAATTATCAAAATGAAATTTACAAAGTTTTTCTAAATGGTAGCCCATCAGTCAGAATAGACAGTAATAGCTAGGTTAAATATCTCTGGGGTAGAGTAATTAATTATGATTGGGAATGCCTCATCAATACCTGTTGATATTTTTTTTTCTCCCCAGAGTTAAACATACTAATGTAAGAGACACTGCACATGTGAATACTATCTGTTAAAGTACTGCTAAGGATCTTCAGTATTAGAATATGAAAACCTAAACAGTATGAACAATGATTTTCAATTACAAAGACAAAGCTCAATCTTAAGATTTTTATACATCTTTCATTCATTTTAAATAGTGAAATAACTAAACTGTTAAAACCTGTAAATAAAACCAGTTCAGACAAAGAGTGAAGAGGCAGTCTTGCTGACAAGAATGCCAATTATCTAGGGCCAGAAAAACACATTCTTTGTGACCCAATTTTCTGTAACTGATTGTTACATCTGCAAAGGACAACTTAATCCAGGAACATTTCTGAGAAGATATAAATGGTGTGTAGGAAACAAAGGGTTTGGTCATGATTTTATAGTGCTATTAAAGTTCTGGAAGTTATTCAATTCAATTCTTGCACCCAGTACGTACAGTATGGGATAGATTTCAGGTTGCAGCAACCCATACCAGAAATGGGCAGCTTTTGATAATGGATGGACAGACAATATTCAACTTACCATTACTTATTTTTTCAGCATATGTTTGATTTGTACTGATCCCTTCACTATTCACCAGAAATCAGATATCCAAGAAAGAAGGCAGATTGTCTTTAGAATGTTCAATAAAATATAAGCTGAAATGCACTGCTATTTTTGGGCTTTAGAAGTAGGCCACAAGACTTTTAAAGTAAAAGATGTGGCATGGAGCTACTTAACAGATAAAACAAAACTTAAATGAAGTATGATAAATGTTGTAATTAATATAAGAATATAAATAGAGTTACGATCATTTTTCTTACTTGATTATTGGAACTTGAGTTCCCAGTGATCTCCCTGGTTTCAGTGTTCATTTTGAAGCATATACAGTACTGTATAAACATTAAAGTGAATGAACAGTTTAAAAAATTAATGATTAAAAACACTGTAACCTCAGGGTGTACAACAGCTGTGTTTTGGTTTTCCTTTTTATTTTTTACTTAGGGAAGAATTCAGATCTACAACGGATAAGTGAGGGAGAAAAGTGTTTTTACAGCATTCACAGTGCACTGCTTGACACAAAATATGATCTTCAAAGTGCACAGACAATCTTTTATAAACAAATGCACAGAAGAACTAATACAGCATGCTGAAGAATTGTGAATGACCCTTCAGTACAACAGATTCAATGCATCCTGAAAAGACTTACTGTTTATCACTACCTTCTTAAAAAGTACCAATTGTTGTTGCTGTTGTTGTGGTCAAGGAAAGGTCTATAGCATGTTTATTGATAACCCAATAGCATTGGCAAAGAGAATGTGCTTAGATAATCCTAACATTGTCATTAAATAACCAATGGGAGCTATCAGGCATCTCACAAAGTACTGTGTACTGCAGTAGTGAGGGATTGTAGAACTGGCAAAAACCTACTCCCAGTCAAGTGTTCCAAAAGTTATCTGTTGTTCTTGTTAACTTATATTTAATTTGACATTTTCTTACAGAATAGGACTGTTTCCATTATGAGGGGGTTCAAATACAGATAATCTTTTGTTTTATGCACCAGGTTGTATTACAAAATATTACAACTTGCATTTATTAAAAATGGAAAAACAAATTTCAGTTCTCAGTCCAAGGGATAGCGTTATATACAGCCATGCGTTTTCAGCGATTAGCTTCTGCTTTCCCTTATCCCAACTGTTGTATCACACGGATCCCACAGTAGAGCATGCCTCAGCTGTACAAAGTAATGTCATAAAAGAACAGATTTAATTAATTATTAACACCATCCTGCCCATTTCTAAAGCAATCTCCCTTAGGGACTTCGAATTGTGATCATGGAATGCCTAGATTATGCAATACGGAAGTACAGTTCATGCAAGTCTGACAAGTTAAAATAATGGGCTTTTGATAAAAGCAGGCGTTTACAAAACCCATAGACTTGCCAAATTACATGCTACACTAAGGGCCAAATTAAAGAAACAATCTGTACAATCACAAATTCTAAGTGTTAAAAACCAACTGAAATCAGTTGCCCAGCATATCTGTACAATGAGCTGCGTGACAGCCATCATCTGTACTGAGGTCAGAACTTGACAGGTGACAGGTTCAAAATCCAACGTTAACACACTGACCAATGTTAACTGGAACCATTTTTTGGAAAGACAAATTAAACTCTCTTACCAGTGTAATGTTAAACAAAAGAAGCATTTGTGCTGCTCATGTCTGTAAAAGTAAAACATGCTTCTAGAAAACTCTGCAACACCTCGCCACCTAAATGTATGAACAAAATAAATGTTATTATCAATGGCCCAGCATTAGCCTCCAAGAAAAAAAAAAGAGGAAAATCGACTGAGTTCTAAATTTTCCGTGCTTTTTGTCTTATTTCTGCAGTTGTAAAAGACTACTACCACAATGGACATTATGCACCAGCAGCCTCACTAAATGACAGATCAGGTAGAGACATGTGAAATTGGTTCACCAAATGAATTAAAGGGAAATTAAGGGTTAGGGCACACTGTACAAAGCCAAAGCAGAATTTAGCCAGGACATCCTAGAGGGTTAGACCCCTACTCTTTCAGAAAAAGATTATGTTATGAAACTGTAGTCAGGACCTTGGTTTAATGTATTGTCTAGAAGTAATAGAACTCTTCATCTAAAACAAAAAAATTTTGAAGTAGAGATCTTAACTAATATTATTTATTGAAATACATCCTTTGTATTTGGAATATCACATTTATACATACTAAAAAGTTGTTGGCGGGCTTCCATGCTGTCTGTAAAATTAATTTCTAAAACTTAGGATTTTCAATGTTCTGAAACCACACCAACAAAAAGTTAGTAATGGTGCCACAGTATAGTACTGTACGTTAACTGATTCAAGACCCAAAGCAACAATGCCCATGAGCTCTCGTGCGAACTCCATAAACATGTGGCATGTGGAACTATCTACCAAAGACAGTTTTACAAACATAAAATTACATCTTATCTAGCAATCTATAAAAAGATTGTTTTTTTAGAATGCATTATGAGATTAATTTGGTATTACATACTGTATAACGTGCCTTAGTTTTACACATACAAAAAAAAAGCCATTAAGCACATCCCTGCACAGGCAGAAATACATTTCTCTTGACATAGTTCTGAAGGCTGAAGGAGCAAATCTTGAAACATTACATCATGTCTTGAAACATTAGCATTTTTACAGAAAGAATACCAAAACTGAAGTTTTTCCTTATACAGAAGGTGGTGGTCCCAGTTCATACGTTTTGTGATACAGTTACAGTGGCAGAAATCCTTCTTCGCCTACCCAATTACCAAAAAACACTACAAGGAAGGGGGAAAATGGCTCCTATTGTTTGCTTCTTGATCCAATTATTTTTACAAGTACTCAGTCATGCTGAATACATTATTGGAATTCAACATCTGTGCATGCACTTTTACCGACCAGCATATGAATAGTATGGCATTATGTTGTATCTTAAATGTAATTAATAAAATCTGAAATAACTTTAATTACCATCCACTCTGAACGTGGAAAATGTACTCGAGGTTCTTTACAGGGCCCTGAGTATGAAGAAATAAAACGTGCAATTAAGGAGCTTTATGAAATGTACATTTTCTACTACTTTTTATATCTTTCTTTCAAAGTAAATTATATTCATCAATATAAAAATGCATGCATCTCCTCTTTTCGATACATTCAGAAGTAATTAACATTAGGTAAAACCATACAAAGTAAACAGAAATGTGTTCACTTGGCTGCCTTTTCCCCAGGGACGGGAGCTATTCTTGGTTTGTTAGTCTGTC
Organism: Atractosteus spatula; assembly: GCF_055471065.1. NCBI lineage: Eukaryota > Metazoa > Chordata > Actinopteri > Semionotiformes > Lepisosteidae > Atractosteus > Atractosteus spatula. The sequence goes on along the minus strand of NC_142708.1, from coordinate 57,058,026 downwards.
CCAGCCCCCATCCAGTCACACCAACATAGAAATATTGCTGATATACGGGGGGAAAATTCACACACTGTTCATGTAATATTACAATGGGCGAGCCCTGTTCACAAGCTATAGTCCTAAAAGCTACAGTATATTTTGGATCCTGTCAAGGTGGTTTTGTTAAGGGTTTTCAAAATCCTGGTCTAATACTGTGGCATTTAATACTGAAATTCCTCGACATGCCCTGAAAAAGACGAGTTAAATAAATTATATAGCTACAAAAATTGAACCGACTTGCCTAGTGCTATTTCATTTACCCCACCACGCCCCACATCTTTCTCCCGACACAGGTTTATACCTCTTCAATCGCATCTCGTACGACCGAATTTTACAGCCCTTTTACACCCAGAAATGAAAAGCTGGCAGGGTTATGGAAATGACTGGCAAGCCTCGTGGGACGTTTTCTTTTAACCAACAAATCCTTCTATAGTTTCCAAGACTTCATCATAGGAACCAGGGATAGGCAGAGGATTAATCTCTTTTTGTTGTGCAATTTTTCATTCACCTTTCCTTCTACTGAGATGAAATGAGTAGATTTGCAGTGAACAGGTCCGACTCTGATCGGACAATTATTAAAGACATAAACATAACAACTAAACAATAACATTACTGATAGGTCACAACTTTTCTATTAAGCTACTCAATACTGCAAATATATATGCTCAGATTAAATTTATTAATAAAAAATACGATAGAGATACGCGAAGGTACTTATTTTTATTTAGCATAAATATACTGTATAATAGAATAGTTCTACACACCCCTGCGCTGCCTGAACTCACAAAATCTGCACTCCAAGGCGTGACACAGCTAAACCCAAGATTTTACATTACAAATAGTAATAATCTAAAGTCCCGAAACAAATACAGTACTTCCTTTAGGAAAGCTACACAAAGCGTAAATAAACCTTCCCTTGTGTGACACATGAGAAATGCGTCGTAGCAAATAAAAACACCTCCACAATGAATCCGGATATTCCCCCAAAGTAAAATCCACTTCAATCTCGGAAACAAGTTTCTCTAGTGAATAGAAATGTAGCTTATTCGGTGAAGAATAGTCTAGCAACCTGATTGTAACACAAAAATATATTCGATCAAATGCAAATATTTGGACTTATGTCATGCCAGAAAAAACACAAGGAAACAATAACTTGCAAGCCTCGTCCAAGCATGACAGCTCGGCAAGAACGTGACAAATAACTTTTAACATGTTAAAGGGTAATAACTATGAAAAAAGCTTATAAAGCAAGGAGTACACCTCCGTGTTACACTTACGTCGTCTTCAGAAAGTCCATAGATGGGTTCGATATTCGTAGCCATATAGCCAAGGAGAAATTCATCCACGAAAACACCACTAGCTTAATGAACAATACGTGTCCTCCTGAACAATGAACGTGGTTGTATTATGCAGCAGTATGAAAATCTTATCCTTTTGAGGGGCAAATGCAATCCTTGTGACCCACTTCAACGGATTCTTCGAAATGCTGCTCTTTTAGGGTTTTCCTTTCACCTCCAGTTGCGCTGCTCCCCGTGGTCCGAGTCTCAAATCCTGTAGCATTGTAACATTCACTTTATCTCAGCCAAACATGAAAACTCTCTCTTGTGACTGAAAACTAATTAAACCAACCACAAGGTTTCCATAAATACCAAGCGCACAGAGCTAGCCAATAAAAAGCAGGCGAAGGCGGTGAACATGATAACAATGTATCGGGCACTACAGGAGTATGGAGCAGCAGTTTCCTGAATAATACTGTGCAGTGCACTGCAAACATTATTCTCGTCGCCTGGTTTTACAGCGTCCTCTTGTGTACTCAGTAGGCAGCGTGGATGAACAAATGCTCGTTTCATTTTGCCCTTTTTTAACTTCAATAACTTGCACTTCTGTGAACTAATTAATCAATAATTGCATTCATATAGCGCTTTTGAATAAAAAAGAAGCCACCAGTTTTGGTGACTGTGGACACTATGCAGAGGCCTGAGGTTGATTAGACTTGGCTCTACCTACTTTAATAATTCAAGATTGTATGGCACTGCATGGAAGTGTCGGGTTGTAACTGTGTTCTGGCCAAATTTCACTGTGGGTTTGCACAATCTGGACGCACTAAAATTTCTATTTAATTTGATTATCGATCAATTTCTTCTGCATGTGAAGCTCTTGGGGATCCTTTGAGATGAAAACTGCACCTGGGTGAGCAGCAGCCATTATGCACAAAGACTCCAGTTGACCGGTGGCTTACGATCAGATATGAAACTGCAAAGATAAAAAAAAATCTGAGATAAAGGTAATGGCACATGCGTGCTGTCTTAAAAAACAAACCAAAGTTGTGCAGAGGAAGAGATAACGATCTGGAAGAAGTAATGCAAAATGAATGTATTTTATACAGAAAAAAAACATCTCAATCTGAAATCCGTCAGAATGAAGAAATGGGAAACTACGGCTCATTAATTCGACGAGATATGCTATAATAAAATACACTACAGCAATAGTAACTACAAAAAAGTTAAATGATGTGAAATCTTATGAAAAGGTATAGTATGGCACAAATCCTAGGAGTGGAATTATCTTCCCTGTCTGATCCTTACGCCTTTACTCAAGTATACTGGAATTTAAAACTTGTCATGTTCTGTCATGTCAGCGGTTGTTGATTTTTGTGGTTTTGAATGGTTAAAACACGATAATAACGAGCTTATTTCAAATGGAATGTTTAGAAACGATGCCCATTGTGCCTCTTTATCTGCTATTGTAAAATGGAAAAACACTCTGTATTGTTGTCATTTTCACTATCTGAGGCAAACATGCAAAATTTGGTTCTCTATAATAATAGGCATGTTTATTGATGTTTGCCAATTACATTATTTGTATGTTAGACTTTATCGACAATGTTAAGTAATAAGCTGTAAAACTTGGAACACAAGTAAAGCAGTGAGATGGTGAGGATAAACTGGCTCAGTGGTAAACCATTATATTGTAATAGTTCTAATACTGTCACCTCATAGTATTATCAAAATATGAAACATGTTCAGGGTAGAAAATCTTCACTTCCCTCAAAAACATTTAGAAATTAATAACATCAATGTTATAAAATTAGAAAAATATTTTTGAAAGTTGTTTGCTGCAATGCAAAACATTTATTTACTGTTTTGATGATCAACATTTATTCCCATATCTTGATTTAAAGAACATTGAAATTTTGTTTTTAATAGCTAAAATGTCTTGTTATATTCCTCTCTGTTTTTTCAGTTGCATTCCAAAATTCCAATAAAAGTCTCCTCATGTGTTATTATATACTGTAGAAAAATAAACAAATGTTACACAAAAGAGGAGCACTTTCGCACAGTACGTTCATCTAGCCTATTTGGTAGCTAGTACAGGATATCATTTTTGACAATATGGCAGAGTATTAGTATGTGTATATTACTTCACACAGCAACCATTAGCTATGTTAATGTAACCTACATTGTTGGACATGAATTAAGTGAAGTACAGCAGTGCTCATCAAATTTGTTTAAACATTTAATGAAATTTGACATGTGAACTAAATTGTCCACTATTTTGTGTTTTCCGGGAAAAGTCGCATAGACTTGTGTAGTTTTTCAAGGTCAAGAAAATCCAGTAAAAATATCCACCTGCTCAGTTTTACAATTAAACTGATCTATTTGTTCTCTTGCTCTTTCTCTCCTTGTCCGTCTTTTAATGAAATACTCTTGGAGCTGAGTATCATACATACAGTAATACTCCAAACTTTTGAAAACTGTTTTCTTCCTTAATGGCAGACCAGACCTACGGTCAAAATACAGGAGTGTAGTTGTTTTGTTCATATATTACAGATTCTTACATAAGAACACAAAAATATTTGTGATGTTAATAATAACTTCAAACAAAAGAAGGATACAGCATGTGGCCTTATAGCTGGTTTGATTGCTACCAAATTATTGATCCACACCTCTCCTCCAGTGAGTATTTCTCAAAGAATTCCAGGGTATCAACTTTAGCAACATATTAGAAAGGCATGATCCTGACTCCCCTAACCCTTTGTGTCAGCATATTTTTTACTTAGTCCCAGATGCATGGTCGTTTCTACACTGATCAATTAGACATTCGTGGTGCATAATAAACATGGTGAATCAAATATTATTAGTGAAGGCAATGTATGGTAATTTTCAGCATGTATCTTTTTTGTTTAATTTTCAATCGTAAAATGTACCAATAAGCCTTTAGTTGTCCTAAATGCTTTAGAAAAGAGGCAATCCATCTGGATACATGCAATGAGGATTAAATCAGATTAAATCCTAAATCTAACAAAAACCTTTATTACCTAGACAACTGCTGCATTATAATATTACTTGACTCTAATTATAAGCTGATGGCAACATTGTGGTTTTGTAGATTAAGACAGTTTAAAATTACTTAACTTGATTTCTACATGGCATACACATTACCAATACTATGGTTTTAGTCTCAGATGTGCTCTGCTAGTTTAAAGCTAATTTAAAGCGTATCCAATTATACTCTTTGATTCCCACAAAGCTTTCAGCACTGCTAAGCACGTCATTATTTAAAAGAGCGTTTCTGTGACCTGCCAGGATAATGGCGTATTATACTTACAGTATATTTCCCTCATTCCCTTTCATCACTTTTAAATAGAGAAATAGTCTAATATTACTTCGTTTCCTGACTTTCTGGATTCAGTTACATCCCCTCTTGTTACGTAGCTACAATGCAGTCTGGTGTTGAGCAAGGCTCTTCCCGTTTCTCATTTCTTGAGATTTTTAGATCAATTGAATTATCTGGTTAAACAAATGATTAAACAAAATATTTGAATGTTACTTTCAGGTTCATGCTACTGAATAAAAGACAAAAATCCTATAGCTTGGTTATGTTGCATTTTTTTATTAATAAATCCGGCTGCAGAAGTTTATGCTATTGTGACAGGTTTATCATTTTGAGTCCTTTTTGACTAAGCTAATCCAATGTGATTAAGCATTGTTCATCAAAAACCATCTGGCATTTGACAGCACATGCTGTATTCTACAAATTAAACCTTCTGCTATGGATGATTTTGCTCTTTTAAATACAAAAAAATATTTTACCAAAAGGTGTGGAAATACCTCCTATCAGGTTTACACTGCGCAGAACCCCAAGTTCTAACTATGCTCAAACTCTTATACACTAATCCTATGCTGTCTGTGCTCCCCAGTAAAGCTTTTTTTTCCAAATCACCTTTTCTAAAGGCACTTTTCCCTCTCTTAGTTATCTTAGTTGCCAACTTGCAAAAGTTGTATAATAGTCATTCCTAGTTATGCCCATTATATTTTTATACTATTGTCTCAGATCTTTTTTTTTCCTACAGTATGACCCATGTGGACAGTTGTGCATGTGTACGGGGGGAGATACTTTTTGTTCTGAACTGATGTGATCAAAGAATATGTACTACACCACTTTTTCTGTGAAGACAATTTCATGCATGCACAATTTGCTTTAACAGTGTTGTTAAGCATCAGCGGAGATGTCTTGCTGCAAGGACTGATTTCCTTTCTCTGTGCTGCAAATTTTCTGGGATTGGGTGTAACCTATGTTTCACATATTGCAAAAGAGATAAACACATTCACAAGGGAAAATACAAATAGTTGAACAGGAGACATTTCTTCACTTAAAAACAGCAAGCAGCACCAATCTGATTTATTTCCTTTTTAAGATCCAGAACTTAAATTCCTGAAAGCATGGTTTTACAATGGGACATGCCCACGTGACTCACCTGCACCATCCAGATGTGGATCAGTTTCACGTTGTCTCTTTTCCTTTCCCAGCTGCGTGCTCAGATCCTGTCACCTCCACCCAATTTAATAAATTACCATCCTGAATGCTTTAAAGAAAGCCTTAATGTGATAAATATGACCAAGTCAGCCATTGTAAAATAAACTTCAGAGGCTGGTTTTACAAAGGGATCCAAGATAGCATCCTGCTATACAGTATGTATACAGTATATATATATATTTTAATAGTGCTCAGAGAAATAAATTAAAGGCAAACATATTTAACCTTTCAATAATTTCCAAAGCTGGTGTTATGCGTTTTGTGAAAACAGTAGTAAGAAGGACAGCTAAGATATCCTCACCAGCCAGCAGCATGCTACGGTAAGTTCTAAAAGGATTAGGGTGAAACAGCAGAGGAAACCAAACCCACAATTACAGTACATCAGCCCTAGTGAAGCACTTCAGTTATGCAATACTGTATGTATTTTTGCACATACTGAAATCACCGATTTGCAATATAGAATTTACAAAGTTTAAAGTTAAGTCAATGCATTTTTGTAAAATTATAAATTGGTTTTAATTAATCAATAGGTTTTTGAGCAGACAGGAGGTTAGACAGTAATTTATTATTATCACTTCATCTAGTCACAGTGTGCCATAGATGGACTGGCATCACCTTCAGGGTGTATCCTGCCATGAGCTCATTGCTTGCCATGGTAGGCTCTGGCTCATCCTCCATGACATTTGTAGCATCCATTTGTAGCGTAGTGTTTGTCTTTTGCTTAACCATGTGTGCCTTTGAATAAAGCGGTTAGAAAATGGATGTATAGATTGATAGTCCCAGGGTAAAAGAAACCTCTTTTTAGCTTCTGAAAAAAACAAAGAAGGGGAGGAAGTATTATTAAATCAAATAGGTACATTTTAAAAAAATGTAACTTGCAGATATTGACATTATTACGAGCTTATACAGTAGAAGCTAAGAACACATTTTAATTAAACATTGGGAAACAAATAGTTAATATAAATTACTGTAAGACTTTAGAACAAAAAAAATCTGTTTTTGTTATGTTATTTACTAGCATTGTATCATGTTCACTGTAAAAACATAAATGCTCAAAGTAAACAAGCTTATTAATATATTTAGTAATACAAAAATCCTGAATTATTAAAGTACCAAATGCAATTTGGAAGTGCACTTGAAACTTGGCTCCAAATGTAAAACTCTGACACTCATAACTTCTGAACTGCTGATATCTTGATTTAACCTAAAACCAATTTTATACATAAAATATAAGGGCTTTCTTAAGAATAGGATCGTAATAAAAACAGGTAAGCAAATTATAAAGCCAAAATATAAAAGAAACAATTACTGAACCAAAAGGTCTGTTAATAAAAACAAATAAACCAAAGAATTGTTCCAATGAGGAAATCTATCACATTGCAAATTCCATTTACATTTAAATAATAAATAATTCTGAACACACTGTGTTATATTCAATATTCATGTTAAAAAACAAACAGTAAACAGCCTTTATTAAATAAATTGAACCTTTAGATTAAAAAATATGTTCCTTGCAAGACAAAGGTAAAAATGTATTGTATGCATTAATGTATATTGTAAAAAAGTTTTAACATTAAGCTGAAATTCACCCAGCCAGTCTCAACTTGAAGTATTTAACTTTATTGAACTACTTTTAGGCTGAGATATTTAAATTCAAACATTCAGTAGAGCACTGTAATATGTTCTCAGTTAGTTGCTTGTTTTTTGACTGTAATAAAATGACTATATATTGTTATTAAAATTCATAAAGAAATAACACGTGCTGCTTGTAGCACTACATTATATATACTGTAACATACTGTTACAGCTACTGTATACAGCAGGTGACTAGCAAGTGTCACTAAGAGTTAAAAGTGTGTAACACCTGGCATTGTAAACATTTCCAGCTTCAAAGCGGAGGAGATGTTTCCTGAGATGTAGGGGGACCCCTGATCAAAACAATTGTAAAGATTATTACTCCTTTCACCAAAGCTGAGCTAGAAAATAAAGAATTCATGTGCCTCTAATTATACCAATGGGTTATGAATAATTATTTTATTTATTGACTAAACTGCTCAGTCAATTCCTGAAATTCATCATTTGTAACAATACAGTATACAGTATACTGTTTGTTTATAAGATATACCGTATATGTCTTGTGTTTAAGATACTGTTTATGTGTAAGTACTGTATAATACACTTGCATACTGTTTTTTTATGGATGTGCTCACTGACTGATATCGTTTTTGGTACCACCTATTGGTGCAATTTTATATCAGTCAACCCCTTCAGAAGTGATTGAATAGGATTCCATCAGATTCCAGATTTGTTTTCATTTTGTGAATTAAATGGAAACAAGCAAACATGTTAGCATGTCTATATCATCAAATAATTAATCAAGGCTTATAAACTTTAGATAGTGTTGTTTAGATTTAGTGTTGCTTCAGTTTTGGCATCTGAAAGTACTTAAAAAATGAAGACCAAGTAAAAGTGTGTTTGTATAAAGTAAAAAGTCAAAGATAAAGGACTATTTTTAACTCATTTCCTAAACGTATAGGAGGCAAATAATATGGTTGAATTATTCTAAAAAAATACAAATTTGCTTGGTTGCAAAGTCTCATCAGAGAGCTAATTGAACCTATCATTGTACTCCGGATAACACCTGGTTACCCACATCAATGTGTATGAAGGTCTGGACAGTAAGGTGAGAGATGACATACTTCCACTGTCAGCTGACAGAGTAATTCCAGTGAGTTACTTCATACCTACAGTACTTCTCTGCTGGTGTCCCTGACCTTGAAATAAGTTTTATATTGGACTGTAAATGTTTAATCTATTACTTATATACTATTACTGTTCATGACTCCTAACAAAGCAAGAACTTTATCAAGTTCATGAGAAATACAAACCCACCATTAATTGAATGTATTGAAAAAATGTTAAGATGGGGTGGTGGAAGGATGCAAAAGACATATGCAAAAGATGAAAGCCTTTTATGGCTTTTATGAAGTAGGGAAGGACGTCAGGAATGGCTGTGATTTAGGACAACTGAGGAGAATTGAACTAGGCCGCTGTCATCCCCCCTGAACTCCATTTGTCACTTGACCACAAAGACATAGTTATACTGTACAAAAGCAACACCACAAAACAGGTCTCTTTCAGATTGGAACAAGTTTCCTTTTACATCTAATTTGTTTACAAAAACTTTAATACCCATCTAGAAAGTATGGATTTTGCAGGCTCTTTTAAAACCTGTTTACTCTTTAAAATGGGAAAAACATTTTTTCCGCTTTGACTTATCTAACCAACAGTAATAAGGGGTTTATTATTACAATAATAAAGTTTTTGGAAGAAAATGTATGAGGTTTGTTGTTATGTCTTTAATTTTGTGTTCTGTCAGTGAACAGAGGAATTGTATAAAAATCTGCTCAATACTCAAAAGTAATCTCACCTAGCACATGCGTTACTATTTTAATACTCCATTAACTACCATTTTCTAAACACATACTGACACAAAATTAAAATCTGAACTTCTAAAAAATCTTAATAAAGATTAGCATACAGTAATAAGCACTATTGTGCTTAATAAGTGTCTCATTTTGTGTGCTCATAGTGGCAGTAAATAATGAATGAACCTGCATTTACAGTAGATACCAGCTGCCAGGAAGCACTGATCTTTGCACATAGGAATTAGGGGTATCTCATCACCAAATCCCTTGGCCCTAACCGAATTACAAACTTTTTTATAATGTTTTATACAGAGAGCATTTTATTATGTACAGTAGCTTTATAAGAAGGCTCGACATAAGGAGGCAACATTTTATGTTTCCTGAAATTTCAGGGTTCCATTCTCTGTTATCTGTTATCAGAAGTAGGTCAAACACACACCAGAACGTTAGATATCTAAAAATAGCTACTGTAAATAATGAAATTGCAGTATCACTGCAACAAACGTACCTGAAATAATTTGTTGTGTGCCTTTAATAATTATTACCAGTATTATGGCAATAATGTTTTACCTGAGCTGACATATTCTGTTCTAATTCATATGCTAGAGCTGTAGGGCTGTGGGAGTGCAATATACACAGATTGGAGGTAAATGTTAGGTTACCAGTAACAACAGGTTTGCATGGAACATTTCAAAGAATGTTGTCATCTTTTCACCAAATACCTTATCCAAGGGCAGGAGATAGCTATCAAGGGCATTTGCTCCCATTCAGGTGAGTTAGCAGTGAACAATGCTTGATAGAACATTGTAAAAGAATGTAAAAGAACAGAGCATGACAAGAGCTCATTGGTGCTTGTGCTTCTAATTAAAAAGAACATTAAATTATTGCGAATGAGAGGAGGCCATGAAGTTCATGAAAACAAGTCTTGATCACAATACAAACAATGCAAACAAAAAAAGGAACATTGCTATTAAACAACAAAGTGGCACATATTTGTTCAGACACAGTATACAGTACATCCCAGAATTGCAATAACTCTGGATAATATATAAATAAAAATGTAAAAAATAAAAGGATTGGAATGTGGGTTTAAAGACAAATTAAAGTGTTAAATATTTTTTAAAAATTAACCTTGAATTTTTTATTGTTTATAAATACTTCTATAGCTAATTGGCTAAAACATCACTCTTCTGTGTGATAGCTCAAAGATTGTTATTTGCCAAAATTTAGAATGTTAGTATTCCTGGGAAATATTTGATAATGAAAGCCATTGTATGTGCAGGCTAAATAAAATAGAATTTCACATATGGGTTGTTGTGAAATATTGTGTTCATATCCATCTGTAAACAAATCAGCCAATGTGTTTTCCTTGTTATCAACAGTATTTTGGATTGAATTAGACAAAAATAGTCATTTAGACAAAATAAAATTGCCCTATGAAAATTGCTAGTGAAGCTTTTTAGGTCTCTGATATTAAAGAACAATGGATTCTGCAGAAGGGGCCTGTGTTTGGACAAACAACACTGGAGCATGGAGTGTTTTATTCAGTGAGAACCACTGTCCAATAAAACACTGGTCTTTTTAATGTAGCTGTTTTTAAATTTGTAATTGAACTCAATTACAGGGAAAAGTACCTAAATGCTATTCTATTAGGACTTTAAACAACTGCATTTCGTTTTTTTGGTTACCTACAGAATGCACTATTTTCAAGAATGTTCAATTAAGATTTAGAGAACTCAAAAAACTTTTCAGAAATGCTCAGGAGGAAGATAGTAAATACAAATTTTAATCAAATTAAGGAAAACAACTTAATTAATGTACAGCAAATACTAAGCAGGCAGTGCAAATCATAGAAATTCAATAAGATAGAGTTCCAGAGCAAAGCAATTAAAACACACACATCATGAATCATGATATAAAAAGCCAATTCACAGTCTAGACGCTAGTAAAACAAGCATATATCTAACCTGCATGACTTGAAAAATGACTTTTAATATTTACTGTGAAGGAGAATACTTGTTTAAAGGGTAGCCAAGTCAGATTTCACATTTCAAGTGCATGGTGGAGCAAAGTACAGTGAGGGACTTTATCTCACAACAGTAAACAATATTGACTGAAAGCTTTTTTATCTCAGCATTAAGATTAGCTGTTCTGTGCTATGATTGTTAAAACCACTTTTATATGACATGCTTTTCAGATTACCTTGTTCTGATCTTTCTAGGTTAACTTTATTGGTAATTGCAGTAAAATTACATTCCTCTTTTATTTAGTGCCTACAAAGTGTTAATAATGTAAATTCCTACAGTATACAGTTTTTAACCAGTTTGTGGCAAATTTGACACTTGCTTCTATTTAAAGAAGTGTTTGCCTACTCCTTTCTGTACTCCCATTGTATGTCGAAAATTGCACTGAAGAGGAAAGATTACGATATTTCCTGTAATATCCTGTAAATGTTAGTTCTCCATGTGGGTGGATAAATAAATGATTTCTGTCATTTATTTACAATTTTCTCCCTCAGAACCTGGATTTAAACTTAAAAATGTTTTCTGTATGACCAGTAGTGTATATCAGTATATTATGTCTTCAGTACTACCAAGATATTTTAAAAGGAAAGGGTTAAGAAAGAGAGCAAAAGGTGCAACTTTACTAAAAGAGTAAGCATTTTATTTAAATAGAACTGGAATTAGCTTTTTCAAACAGATGCAATATAAAGAGGTTTAGCTACTAAGATTAGTCGAACACTGTTACATAACTGGCAGATGCAAATAAATGTACAGTAACTTGTTCTGTATAGTTCAGCAAGATATTGTCTCTGATGAAGAACGCACACAATATCGCAAATACTGTTGCATGTTCTCATGTGTATCATGTAACTAGTCTGTATTTATCAGTGGGTGTTAAAATGCAGTAAAACTTCAAATCTACAAGTTCATTCATCTTCAAAATCCTTAAAAAAAATCTCTGATGAAATGATTAAAAATTGTAGACAGACTGGTTGAAAAGGGAGCTATACCAAATAAAAAAGTTAATTCAATGGTTCTTTATTGAAATACAGTGCTTCACAGAATGTATGATGTTAGATAGAGACAAAGCCAATATAATTTGGAAAGTTTCACTTTAGAGATTGTTTTTTTCCATGCACTACTGTGGCCACTAGATGTCATGAAATAACCACAGTAACACTGCTTTGTTTAGCTCCAGTTAGCTCAGCATTTCTCATCATTAAATAAATTATGAATTTCAGCTTCTTTGGGAAATATATATTTTGGCTTTTGGTTGTTATTGAATTCTCCAAGGTTTTGAACATGCAAGTTGTTGAATGAGGGTTTGTATTTTGGGTCTGAACCCATGCATAAAACAATAGGCTCCAATTTTGTTAATTCTGTGGAAGTTCAGTAAATGATCTTGATGTGCTCACTGGCACACTCTGCCACATATCTTTCTTACAAATACATTAGCTCAATCATAATGACCAGGCATTGACCCATTAGATAAAACTCCTTTAGGTTGTTTGAAATAGGAATCAAATGCTTTTTTCTTTAAACCAAGTGTCCTATCTCGGGCTATATCTGTTTTTGTACCAGAAATATTGACAATGCTGTTAAGATTAAAGTACCTTACCTTGAACATTACCTTAAAAACAATTTCAGATGGGGCTGCCTGGATTATGTGATGTCACTGCTTGTAAGTATGGGGTGACTTGACATTCGCTGATGTGATAAAAATCAGACACAGCAAAGAGTATCACACATTTGTTGTCGTTTTTGTTCTGATCGTGTAGGTGATTGAATAACCTGAATCATTTTGAAGTAAGATCCAAAATGGACAGGTTACAGGAGTCTTTCACCACAAAGGAATAGACAGTGTTGAGCAATCGATTCATGGAAAAAAGAAATTGTCGCACTTCTAACTAGTAAAACTGGTCACTGTGCAACTGTAGTTGAGAACTATGATATCCTTTTAACAAGCTCAGTTATGTATTGCATTTTGCAGGAAGATGTGGGTAACAAATTTATCAGAATATGTCTCACAGTTACCAGGTCCCGCTTAATGAAAGATATGTCATTTAATATGTGACTTCCTCTGGGACTTTAGGAATGCAAACCAGAGAGAATTCACAGATGGAGAGGCCAAAGATGAGGGTCAGTTCAGTGCTAGCTGGATGAGTTAATCATTTTCAGATTATCTGTCCATCACAGACGGAGCACTTCTCAAAATAGTAACAATGCTTCTGCAATTTTTTATTTTACGGAAAGAATAATTAGTACAAAAACACCCACACAGATACAGTATCCTTACTGTATCCTTCAGAAGTAAATATTGTATTTCTACACAATGCTAAATTTGTAATGAAAAGAGAAAAAAAACATTAATGATTGCTGGCTGACTAGGAAACAGCTGGAGGAAAGAATCCATGAACAGATGCTGAATGATGCTGATTACTCAACCTCTTTTAGATCAGCAGATCTAATGAATGACAATCTCAGGAATTGCAAAAGATATATAAAGGGAAAAGACTTTTGAATCCACAATACCAGTTTGCATCTCTGATAACTTTTAGAGTCGCATATTATGCTAAATGAAGAAATCTGTCAACCTAATAGTACAATGTAGTGTTTTTACCTTTGAAACCAAAAAGTTGTAATTGTGACTTTTAGCACCAAGTACTTTGACATGGACGTTTTTGTCACAGGTGAATTTGAATGCTTGAATTTCTCCTCTTCTTTTCTTAAAGTAGTGAGCCCTGAGATTCTTCACATGTTTAAAAGGTCCCCACATTGGGTAATGTGGCTCAGGTTTCACTTCAACAGAAAATGTAGCTAAAGGTGTCCAAAGCCCATGTTTCCCTCCATCTTTGACACACCACTTAATACAAATAAAAACCTGTGAAAATTCTCGCATTCCACATAAAAATGTGAATGTTTTTGATGGAGAAACGCTCAAATAACATTTAGCTAAGTGAGCAGCCAGTGATGTTGTAGGCAAAATGTCACAACTCTGCACCCATTCACCGTTTTGCACTATTAGGTTTTATACAACTGGACGATTCTTCTCCCCAAGGATAAAATCAATGACAAATGGAAGCAACAGGATTTTCATTCATCTCCTTTTGCAAAAAAGCCTGCATAACGAACTTGGAGCTTCAGTCGGGGTGATGAGTCAGACCATACTGGTTCAGGCAGTATGAAGAGTCACTAAATAGACTGACATCGAATTTTCTTTATTTGGGAAAAAGAGTGTAATTGCAAAAAAGTATACTGTATACTGTATGATAAGCCATCTGAACTGATTTAAACAGAAATTATTATTTTTATCTCATATGAAAGCAGCTCAATTTTGCCCACAACATTGACAAATGTTAAACTAATAATGTTTATCTGTCCACAGAGTGCAACTATTGTCATCTTTTATAGAGCAGCTGAATAGCAGTTTTTCTGCTCTGGGGCAACTGTTCTTCTTAAACAGCCTTTCTTATCCATTTACTAATCACTGTGTACACTGGCTTTCACTCTGTCTGTGGTCTTGATTGCCTGTACTTACTAAACCTAGATTTCAACTGGTCTACTAATCAATTACTCAACAGAAGTGAGAGAACTCTAATTGATTAATAGGAATTAGAAATTTGGTTTGAGTTTCTGGGAATTTAAAAAAACAACACTGTCTCATAAGAATTATTGTGAATTATTGTGAGATCATTCATATTGGTCAGTTTTCATCCTGGAGGGGTGTAGGCATGTTATAAACATCTAAGTATATATGACATTACATGCCTATGTTTTATTTATATTAGTAAGATGTCAGAATGTTACAAACTCCCAAGTTGACAGGTGAATATTGCAGCAGCATTGTGTAAATATATTTTAATAATAATTGCTTACACTTATATAGGCCATGATTGATAGAGGCCAGAGGAAAATTTGGCGAGGACACTGGGGGAACCCTCCTACTCTTCTCGAGAAACACCGTGGGATTTTTAATAACTATGACTATGGAGAGTCAGGACCCTGGTTTTAAGTCTCATCTGAGGGACAGCACTTTTTTCACAATATAGTGTTCCATCACTACAGTATACTAAGCATTAGCACCCACACAGATGGCTGGGTGAGCACCTTCTACTGGTCCTACTAACACCTCTTCCAGCAGTAACCTTAGCTTTCCTGGGAGGTCTCCCATCCAGGCTCACACCTGCTGAGCTTCAGTGGGTTGTTAGGTTAAGTTGCAGGGTGATATAGATGCAGGTAGAACTGTCATGGATGTCGGAAGGGACGAACCATGGAATGGCAGGAGAGCGGAAAAAGACCCTATGCGAAGCAGCGGAACGGGGAGTTAGCTCAGCAGTGCAAAGAGTTCTGGAGTACCGTATAGAAACCAATATCCTCAGGCCACGGACAGAGCAGTGACATGGTGCTAGGCGGGTCTCAGGACATCCGAACGTCAATACTGAGCGAAGCAGAATAAGTGACCCGGAAATATATAGCCCCAGAGAGAGAGACACCGGAAGGAGAGCAAAGCACAGGAAACTGGGGACAGGACAGAGTAGGAGCGCCCTCTGGCTGCAGAGGGCGTGACAGAACATCACATAGTAACAACAGTCACACCACATAGAGTGTAACTGATTCTTATTTCCCCTAAAATAGTTAATTGTAATTACTTACATAAGTAACTTGTAATTGCAATGCATTATGTTTTAAAATTAATTTTTCCCAACACTCTCCATAACCACAATTCATCATACAACACAGTTTAATAATATAATATAACAACATCTAGTGCGGACAATGATGACATCCTTCTAATTAATAAAGCAGCAACTACAAAATATTCGCATATTGTGGTAAATATGTCCAAAAATACCAATACACAAATAACTCCTTGATCGAAAGCAGTCCCATACCAAATTGCTGCCACAGGCATGCTTGACAGTAGGAATGTTATTGACTGGGTGATGCATTGTCTTGAAGAAATAATATTTTGCATGTAGACCAAAAGTCAGTTTTGCCTCACCTGACATGGATTTTTGTTACATGGATCTTTCTTGTAAACTTCACACAGGATTGTAGATGAGTTTGCCACTCTATCATAGAGGCCATCTTTGTGCGGTGACATTATTGAAATCATTTCGGTCACTGAACTCTTTCCATGTTAAGAATGTCTGTTAGTAGTATCCTTCACCAGTTTCCTCTTTGCCCATTCTATCAGTTTGGGGAGCAGACTCATCTAGGCAGTGTCTAGATGGTGTCACTTGTTAAGTAATTCTGTGAAATACTTCAGGTTTTTTATAGCAATAATATGCAATCAAAATATATTAGTTTTGGAATGTTCTTTGGACGTTCTGTGGACATTTAACTTCTTTCACCAATAAATGTGTTATAGTACAAGAGTTAATTTAAAATATTAACTTAAATGTGTATACATTATTTGTAACTCGACAAAATGAGACAACACTACAAGGTGGTGAAGACACTGTAAATGCAATCTGTTATTCTTGTTATTTTTTCAATGTTGTTGTTAAATTCATTAGATGCTCAAGAGATTCACTGTGGTGTACAATTATCTCATCCTGTGAACATTTTCACCCTGTATTTCACTCTAATAAACTCACTTTCACTCATTTTTTGGTCAAATTTCACTTTGCTTGAAATTCTTTGCATATGTGAACTACATTGTTTGCAATCAATTAATGTATTTTGTGCTCTGAAGCAATCTACAACAGAGTTATTTCAGTGCTGCCTGACAGGTTTGTCGTAGGGCAATTTTGATATTGTGGAATAATTTCCAAACTGAGCTTTTTGCATTCTCAGTCATATTTCCTACTGACATTTCACAAATGGCTTCAAAAGAAAACCTTTAAAAGACTGGCAGTGACACAGTATGTAGTAACAAAAAATAACTTAATTCACTCAAATTAGCAAGAAGTAATTTCTCAGTAATTATGTTCCATTTTAATTAAAACTGTAGCAATCTCACCAGGCATCTGTTTCTAACACAAATAATAATAATGCTATTATTACAGAGTAAAAAAAACAAAACAATTACATTTGGGCACAGATGTAAACCTGCAGTTGCTAGTCTACTCTTTGAATGATCATTTTTCAAAATGTACAGTAGCTATTTTTTATCTCCTTTCTTTTCATTTATGTCAAATGTCATTTATATCTTGGAGATATACTGTAAATATGTGATGTAACAGATTCATATGAAAACATTTTTATTGTTTGTTTTCCATTCATTTTCTTTCTATCATTGGGGAAATGAAGCCTGTCCTAGCAAGCAATGGGCACCAGGCAGAATACACACCAGTCCATCAAAGTCGCACCAGGGCCAAATTTCCACAAAGCCAATTGACCTGCAAGTATGTCTTTGGATTGTGGGAGAAACTGGAGCACTCAGAGGTGAATCGCACTTGAACATGGGGAGAACATACAAACTCCACACATACTGTATGACACCCCAGGTCTAGAATTGTGAACCCAGGGCCCCAGTGCTACAAGGCAACAATGCTAATTATGGTGCCACCAAGCACCCTTGTTTGCTAACCATTTTTTCTTATTCTCTTTACTGGTTCATCTGCCTTGTTTTGCCTCAATCACACCTGAATTGGGCTGGTCTTGAATGAAATCAAGTTTCCACGTTTTAATTGTGACTTTCACTGCCTTTTTTGTTAAGATTAGAAGCAACAACAGTACAACAGCTGCTAATAATTTATTTAGTAACCTTTCATAAAGAATGAGGGTTCTTTTCAGGATCTGTTAATCTCTGAAGAAATATTCCAAAGATCTGAGAAAGGCTTTAAGTAAGGTCTTTCTTAAGTAAGAAAGCGTTAGAACGCTACTGCAGCAAATAGCACAAGTGATTCTTTGAACCACATCATATGAGTTGACCTGGGTCGTGATCAGAAATAAGGACTAGAAATACAATATGTGTGGACATATCATTATGAAACAAAGATGTGAAAGCAAAAATATAAGCAACGCAAGAGTGTATTTTATGTCTGCAGGAATAACATGTAAAATACTAGTGACTCCATTATTTCTAAATTGCTAAGAATGTCATACAGTTAGATCTCTCCAAAAGTTTAAAATAATTTGAAGGTAGAAGGAAAGTGAAAAGGTACCCAATGATGTACTAAAAAATCCAATTAAAGTCTCCTCCCATATGTAGACATATTATGAATATTTTGTCATTCCAAATATGTTATTTAAAAACATTGGGTCCATGAACTGTTGACCAACACAGTTTAAGTACAGTTAAGATCACTTGACAGAGATTACCATCAGCAACAGAGCTAAAACAAATGTTGAAAATATTCCAACTAACTGCTGTAAGAGCCCCCTTTATTTTAATTATCTGCCAAGAATGAGCATTGATGTTTTGATGTTTATTTTTAAACTTACAATATGAACATCAGCAGACTTAAGATGGGTCTCCTGGAGCAAACCAGTTTGAATATTCTTAATGATGCAAAGATTCTGACATTTAGCTCTTCTGATGGTTGAATTCAAGCTGTACATATTCTAGGATCAAACAATTAAACTGTCATAAGGGACATTTAAAAGCATCGGTGAAGAATAATCTGCCCCAAGGAGCTGGACATATGTAAAACAAAATACTTCAGTAGCAAGCAGAAGACAAAGAATCAAGCATATTCTGCAGTTTTTTCCAAATTATAACATATGATCAGCTAGGAAAAGACAAAAGTCAAGTATGTTTAATTGCCCAGCAATAATATAACAAATAGCTGCCAAAGTCTTAAACACTACATATGAAATTCAATCTAAGACAGGAAATCGGTTCTGAGAGAAATGACAAAAAAAAGAATATTATGCATCTACAGTTGCAAACCATGATTTAAACACACACTGCTGTCGTTTCACAGCAGTGGTGTTATTGTGTACAGCTCACAAAAATTCCTAACAGTGTGATTATTCTCAAGAGCAAATCATAAAGTCCAACACCCGTGTCTAACATTAAATTAGTAGGTCCACTGTATACAGGAACAAGTAAAGGTTTATTTCATGCTGAAAAGAGAAGAAAGGGAACACAACATTTCAGCTGTGGTGCTTCTTCTTTGCAGCCTATGCATGCTGACGCAGCTACCCACCTGAACCACTCTATACAGTACTTGCTGGTTAACCTTTGTGGATGATCTTCGACTTACCCAGGTAATTCAGGAACCTGCTAACTTCTAACTTCTGCTCACAAGGTTGAAATGTACAGTATATGCTGTACAGTGAGAATGAAATAATCCATTGAGAACAGCCATGAACTACACCATGCCAGAATGGCGCACTGAAAACAACTTGAGTAAGATGCTAATGGTCAGTACCTCAAAGCTGATTAAAAATAAATGTACTGTATAACACCTTTTCCTAACATAACTCACTCCAATTTAATGGGCTGAATGGTCTCCTCTTATTTGTAACGTTTCATATGGTGTCGCATTCTTATAAAGCTACGTGTAGCACACAAAATGTCAGTGAAGTAATAGGCAAGCCATTGACCTCTTAAAAAAAAGAATAATTTTTTATTATATATTATATTTTCATGTCTTGCACTTTTTTACCCAAAGGAAAGCAAAACCCAGATAAAAATACTGAAGAAACAAGGAACAGAACTCAAGAATTTTGAGAAACAAGTCTAATCCTCCCTCTGTATGGCTGTTTTTTTATTTCAAAAGAAGTCTAGGGATGCTCAAAATCACACACCTAACATTTTCATCTTCATTTTGCACTGATCAGACAGAAGCTGCCTTGAGGGCAACTCAGTGCAACATCAGCAAGAATTTTCTTGATGTACATACAATGCATTTAAGATTTTGTTTTGGAAGAGTGATCATTTTGTTTTGGGACGTCCATGATATTATGATACAGTATACATACTGTATAGTCTATGTGTGTAGTCTTCCAATCCTAAAACCACACATGGAATTAATTAAATCTGAATAGATGAGATACTACACGAGGAACTGATCTTGCAATATCATATCTCTTAATTGTGAATATCTCCCTTTTTCATATGCATAATTGTACAGCTTGTTTCACAGATTTCTGTCTTGAAATGTGTAGCATGTTCCAAAATCAAATGAAAAGGTACAGTAACACTCACTTAAAATACAATGAGAAATAGAACGTAGCAGAACAGTTCGTGTTACATATTTGTTATTAAAAGGCAAAAATTCCATCACACTGTTGAATTATCTACAACGTCAAAACAACATCAGTTTTGTCCATTTAATTACTATAATTTCACAGAACATAGGAACTCTCCAGATAATCTCTCCACTCCACTCTCTGGTGCACCCCACAACATTTCTAAGGAGCTGATATTCTGGAGATTCAGTGCTATATATACTGGAAAGTGAGCTTTGGTTATTGGTTTAAAAAATGCAGCAACTATAAACAGGAATGAACTTGTCAAGCATAACAAAATTCAATTTTCCAGAGGAAAACACTTAAAAGGGCTGCAGGCAGCTCAGTCAGTCTCAAAAAACCCATTAGGCTAACACAGCTCACTGAAAGCCAATATGGTCTTGACTGAGATTCTAATGTTATGCAACACAGTTGATATTTGTACTGTTTTTTTTTTTGGTTTAGGAACTGCCTGCTTTTCATTTAACTTTTGAATATTTTAAATTGTCAGCAAGAACAGAAAAAAACAGGTTTATTTTGGCTCAGAAATGCAAAAAGGAACCAAAAAAAGATTCTGGAATAAAACGTTATGGACAGATGGCCTGATGGCAAGATTATAGTGTGGAGAAAGAAGGCAGCTCCAGATGCTCCAAAAACACCACCTTAGCTGTGAAGCATGGTGGACGTAATGTCATGGCCTGAAGATTTCCCATGTATGTTGTACATGTACAGTATACATTGTGAATGTGTCTCTATACTTACGGTATGGCCATTGAAATCACTAGTGGGTTTGAGTATATTGTGTACTATACACACCTAACATTTATATTTGTCACAACTGTAGTCCCTCCCCCATAAGGGCTCTCCGGCCCTTTCACTTCGGACATGATTTTGTGCACCTCTCCCCTGTTTCAGCCTGTTCCCAGTCCTCCTTAAAAGCCAGGTGCTGACGTCAGTCCGGGCTCTGCATCTGATCTCAGTATCTTGCGAGTCCGGGACCTGGAAGCGCCTGGTCCCGTTAAGGTCATATTCTCTGTTCCTGTTCCCCTCCCGCCGGTTCCGACCCGGTTCCAGTTTTTAATCCTTTGTTTTGGATGGATCACCTGGCCATGGACTTTTGCGCTGTTTTGGATTCTCCTTTCGACTTCTTCTTTGGATTGTTTGCCCCGGACTCACCCCCCTGGACACCTGCGCACTTTGGACACGCCCCCCCGTATTCATCCCCAATTCCTGCATGGCTTTTCTCCCCAGTGTTTCCTCACTACCCCGCATTGTGTCGTCCGCATAGGGTCTGGAAAGAACTGTTCTGTTACAATATTAGTCTCAAGATTGTGACGCTTGACCGTAGAGCAAGAGATTGACATTGAGGGTTTATTACTGTTGGAGGACACTGTATACATGTCAGACATACACAAAAATGAGGCACAATTTCAACACTTCTCTTGCCAGTTGGACATACTGTACCATCACGTTCTGTATATAGGAAATAATATAAATTGACAATACACTAAGGATTATTTTTCTGTATGCTCTATAAACAGTATGCCTGTGCAAAAAATGCCTATTACAAAGTGAATGAAAAGATTAATCAGATTTTGACAATTTAGACAACATGCACTATGCACTGCATGCTGTATAATAATGATATGTCAGAAAAAAATGTTTAGAAAACATTAAAATTCCTGGTTTCCTAAATATCATTTCTGTCCAAAAACACAGCCATGCCATCAAAACATTTTTATGTTTTGTGCGAATCCAGACCTTAACCCTAGCTAAGGCTTTGGCTTAGGTTAGGGTTAGGGTTCAGGGTTTTGTTGAAGACTTTCCACAATCTTCTACTCATTTGATTTTAAATTTTACTTCAGTGAATCAAAATATTAGTCTGAAAATACTGAACAACCTAGCCAAAACAAGAAGAATGTATCAAGAATGGTCTAATTAAAATTTGACAATTATTCTGTTATTGGAAATTTTGTGTTGACTGGAGTCCTGAATGACTATGGGTGCAGCCTTAAATGGCATAAGAGTCAGACACATTTGATCAATTTTGCCTTTATTTGTTAATATGCCTGTGCATACAATACCTATTACAAGTGTTTGGAAAGATTAATCAGTTTCTTTCCAACTTTTGCTTGAAGGACAATTTAGACAATCTCTCCTTTTGGGGCTATGCACTGTAGCATACAGCCAAATTTGTCCCCAAATTTTTTTAGAAAACATTGAAATTCCTGTTTTCCTAAATATCATTTCTGTCCAAAAACACAGCCATGCCATAAAAATTGTCTACCTTTTGTGGGAATCCTAACCCTAACCCTAGCTAAGGCTTTGGCTTAGGTTAGGGTTAGGGTTCGGGGTTTTGTCATAGACTTTCCACAATGTTCCACTTATTTAATTGGAAATTTTACTTCAGTGAATCAAAATATTAGTCTGAAAAGACTAAACAACCTTGGCAAAACAAGGAGAATGTATCAAGAATGGTCAAAATAATTTTGACAATTATTCTTTTATTGGAAATTTTGTGTTGACTAGAGTCCTGAATGACTATGGGTGCAGCCTTAAATGGCATAAGAGTCAGACACATTTTATCAATTTTGCCTTTATTTGTTAATATGCCTGTGCATACAATACCTATTACAAGCCTTTGAAAAGATTAATCAGTTTCTTTCCAACTTTTGCTTGAAGGACAATTTAGACAATCTCCCTTTTTGGGGCTATGCACTGTAGTATACAGCCAAATATGTCAGAAAAAATGTTTAGAAAATATTTAAATTCCTGTTTTCCTACATTTCTGTCCAAAAACACAAACATGCCATCAAAAATTGTCTACATTTTGTGGGCATCCTAACCCTAACCCTAGCTAAGGCTTTGGCTAAGGTTAGGGTTCAGAATTTAGACCATCTTCAATGAGTTTCCACAATCTTCCATTCATTTGATTGGAAAATTGACTACATTGAATCAGAATATTAGTCTGAAAAGACTACAAACCTTGGTATAACAAAGAGAATGGATCAAGAATGGTCAAATTAGTTTTTGACAAGTATTCTGTTTTTTTATTTACACATTTAGACACATTTAATACATTTTGCCTTACTTTTTTGTACAGTATACGCTTTAATCCTGGGCAATCAGTATGCATCTATAAGGTGGTATTATTGTTGAATAAACAGCACAGTGAATATGTAATATTATGTACATTGAACAGTCAGAGAATAAGTCTGTCAATAAGTACCCTTTCACTTAAAAAAAACACTTTAGTTTTTCAGCAAACTTTAGCTGGTTTGTCAAACTTTGACCTTTTATACCTCTGTACTGCTTTTAAAAGTGTTTATCCTAAGTACAAAAAGTTTCTTTTTATGTATTAAAACTTTAAGGAAAAGGAATTTGAAAACAATCATCTAGATTTACACAACATGTTATCTTGCAGATATAACTTAACACACAGGATTGCAGAAAAATAAAATTGAAGGTTTTTTTGGTGTATGGTAAAAGGTACAGTATATGACTAATTTAGGAATAAGAGACCATCTTCCTCATTAAAGTATAATAGAATGTACAGGGAGCTAAACAGCAAGATAATTAAAGGTCTTAGCATTAAATCTAGGGCTTTAGGTACATATAGATACATTTCCAAGGAATTTTAATAATCTCTGATTTCTGTCACATACTTCTTTGGAAGCTAAACTTTTCTTTCTGCCTCCTTTTTCAAATTATCAATTAAACTTACATATTATTTCCAAAAATTAAATTATCTCAGTAACCAAAAAAGTATTTCAGTGTATTTTTCTGACATAAAGATGTCAGAGGCAAAGAACATAATAGTATAATCACTTGTAATATCTGCCTTTTATGCTGAAGTCTTTTCTGAAGCATTACTGAGAGACCTGAACATTTTTATATTTACTGTATAAATCCAAACAATTTCCAGAATGTGAAAAATTACATACAGTACAAAAGCTACTGTAGCTTATAAGTATGCAGTGAATATTTACTTTTTTGAACTTTAATTAAACTTTGTAAGAACTTTCAAAAATGAAGAAAACATACTTTGTGGAGCAGTGTTTGCTCATTAAACATTAATTAAACCTTAATATTTTTCTCCTTAAAAAATTGTGTCATGTCAGGTTCACATATAGTACTGCATATCCACATATTTATAGTTAGATCATTTTTGGTAATTATCATACAAATCATGCATACTCCAGCATGTGACTTTTTTTTTATTAAAGTCAGTTTCCTTCAAAGTGGTAGTTTATAAACTTAACGATTTTTATTAACTTACTTTAAAAGGGAAGTACCAGAATGATAAACTAACCTTCAACATGCAAATGTTTTACTGTGAACTGCAGCTGACTGACCCAAAGCCAATAGGAAACCAAAGTACTATATGACTCGAATGCCCTGAAATGCAACAATTAAAAAAGCAGCAGCTATAAATTAACAAATTATTGTCAAATTTTGGAAAAAAGCTTATTTGGAAAAAGGCTCATCAGCATGGTTCCAAGCAGTGGGAAGGCAAAGCCCACAAATATAGTCTTGTCCTAATTTTTTAAACTGTACTTTCAATGAATGTAAAAAAGCTGACTGTCACAAAGAGGTGCTTAAGCCTGAAACAGCTAAAAGATGCCATCACAAATAGGATATTGTCCTCAGGGCACAAGGTAGACTGAGTTTTTACATCTGATCTGGCAAGAGCATCTGTTGGTAACGGCATAATGTGCACTGTGTGTAGTATGACCCACCTTCTCCCTGAAGCAATATCTTGTTTGCTTCAATATCTTACATTCTGTGGGCAAACTCTAATTTGTGGCAGACACTTTTTGAAGGGAAAGGGAACTTAATATTTCTTCATCAGCATTAACGTTTTTTTATTGCTAAGGTCATAGAATGCACAGTTCTGAGTATTTGCTAACTTTAAAGTTCGTGAGGGTGTCATGGGCAAGTCACATATTTTTTAAAATGGCTTTGTTGTTCTAGTAGAGTAGTCAAGTGGAACACATTCTTGTAACAAGTAATTGTGCTTTCATTATATGGAGGACTCTGCCTAATTTCTTATGCATGCTCAGTTAGATTGTATCTTACTAGTTGCTTTTAAAATTTTAGAATAATTGCATGACTGGTTTGCTTTCCCTGATTAAATGGGTTCTTTTGGAAGTCGTAGCCTCTTACTTTTTACACTGTTACACAAAGTAAAAAGTTAATGAAATAATGTTTAATGTTTTGTTTTTATAATGTATAAGAATATACCAAAGAAAAAAAAATATTTTTCGAAGTGAAAGTGAAAGGAAATTAGAATATATAAACAAACTTATGCTTGTAGTTTGAAAATACAATCTCCTTAACAGCATTATAGTTTTCTAATGCCCATTGTGTGCAATGATATGCAGGCAACTCTACTATCTTAACAGCCCATTCAGCAGCAAAATGCAGTCAGACTGTATATTGCTAACAATCTCCTTGACTCAAAAATCACAAAGAATTTAATGTTGTCCTAAGATATTTAGAACATTCTGTCAATCAAAGTCTAATATAAAAAACCAAAGAGTCTGGGAAAGAGATGGGGGATGTGTTGTATGTTACTGATCATTAAAACTCCAGAGGAGAAGCTCTCATAACTACAGAAATTAATTTTATATTCACCCCAATATATAGTTTATCCAAAGGTTTTGCAGTACTAACAGAACATGTTATTGTGCAAAGACTACATGCTGTACCTCATTATAGTAAAGAAAGCTGTCCCAAACTGCTCACAGTTTGACATACATTTACTGAATGATTTAGCAATATGTTAAGAACCAATTACAGTACCTTTTACTGGACTCTGAATAGAGCCAGTAGAGGACTGGGATAGGGGTCCTTGTAGCGTGAGTACAAGGATTTTATTCAAAGGTGACCTACTGTGCTTTCACTTACACATGAGAAAAACAAGTCTAAAAAAAGGGATGCTATACAACAGAGAATACATTAAATGTTCATTGTAAATTTAATTAAAGATAAAACAACTGGGAAAGTGAAAGGTTCTGTTTTATTGACAAATGAATTTCCAGAAGCGAAACTTTAGGCACTCGCCAAGATCATTTTATTCACCAGTCCCACTATTTATAATTCCAGAGCTTTACACCATAGACAGATTTTTACACAAATACTGACGTTTTTAAACTTGCACAGGAAGATAAGGGAGAGAACAGGATAAAGGCTTTTCATTCACTTGTGTTTGGAAAGTGTTGCAAATGTGTTCATTTGCCTGTATTTTAGAATTGTGCTTTGAACTACATCACATTTAAGAGACACCTGACACTAAAGGATCTAGAAACCATTGTTATGCCAGCACACTAATTTAAATGCCTCAGAAGTATTTATTTATACAACAGAAAGATAGTCAATGATTCAATCGTCCAGATATATTAATCAGGACAAAGAGTGCACATTACCTTTAATGGGACAAAAAGTACTCATTACTATTCTTCTGGACTATTTTAAAAACAGTTATTGATTTTATATACTGTAGCACATAAACTGGGCACAGCTGAAGACTGGCACAGAACAGAAATAAATAATACACCTTTTAAAACCACACTTGGACTTCTCATACGATGCCCTTAATTTAGGAATAATCAAAGCCTGTAGAAAACAAATTTATATACAGTAATGTAAAAGAAATATACTGCAGCAAACAAGACAGAACAACAGATCAATAATATTTACTGTTTGCTACTAAATGTCCACAAAACTTTAACAATTGGTGATTCTCACAAAATATCATTAATTGGAGTATAAAATAATACAGTAACACATTCATAAATTGAATGAATAAGCTTGCAATTCAATCATGATCTTGATGAAAACAACAGGATGTAATCAAGGAGAGACATGCATTTTACAAAAAAATACTAAATCACTATAAATTTTATACAGCACCTATGGTATTTCTGATATTTCCACTTACTGTATAATGGCTGCTGGGGACTTTTTGAAGTTTAGCTGTTTTCTTTCACTGTCACGACTATTTTTGTTGTAGACGTAAGATCTGTCTACTCAGTTATGGATTCTGAGAACAGACTAAAAAAATCTTATATATTTACAATTACAGAAGGCTTCTACTGTCTCTTTTATGGGTCAATAAACTTTTACAAGAGAAAAGAAGGGTCAAAGAGAAATTCAAACTTTAGTGTTAGGCTCAGAAGGTGTATAAGGTGCATGAAAGCAGAACTTGTTTGTGATAAGATCTTGAGCTCTCTGTACTAATCTGCAGTTAATCATCTTGGAGATCTCTACCTTAAACAGCTCTTAGTAAGGCAAAGGTCATTGAGTGCGGTGATCACATGACCCCAGGTATTTTACAGCCGATGGTTTGTTTTTTACTATAAAAATTTAAAAGGCGCAAAGTCAAGAACTAAAGAAACATACACTTTTTACCTATTCCATTCCTATCATAATGGACATGGTGTGTTAAGAAGTGTTTAATAGCCTTGTTACAATTTCTACACCTTTTTATGTTTCAAGTTGGAGTAGAAGAGCTAAGAAAGTGGATATAATGTCCAGCAGACCTTGACAAATTGTGATTCAGGTTCAAGAGGAGATGAGAGTAGTACAGTGAGCATGCTTATCTTTGAACTCAGTTTTATGAGACACATGATCCCTCTTTGAAAGAGCTGAAGGAAAATGTGATATGGGATGTTTTAATTAAAAATTAATAACAACAAAACACCCATCCACCTACTAAGTGTAAGAGAGTGGGGGAAGATTGGATTGTATTTATTGTTGCTACAATTCAAACGATTGTAAGAATATTATTATTGTAATAATAATTCAAGAATTTAGTGTTATTGTATTGTATTTTTTTTGTATAAAAAGGAAGGAACAAAAGGATTCTTTTATTGCTGTATATGTTCCACTGGAAGTATGCTTGTGCTGTTGACAAAACACTACTGCAGATAAATAATCCTTCAGTAGTTTGGGGTTTGCAGCCAGAAAAAAAGAGTGGGTGTAATCATTGGTATTATATTATTCTAGGAATTGTTTTAGTAACACAGGCTTATTGTTATCATCAAATAACATACAGTATTTAACACCTAACAAGTTTTAAATATATTTGAGAAAATTCTCTTCATTTGTGAAAAGAAAGACATTGCTGATTTTGTGTTAGCATTGAACATGCTGGATTCCATCTGCACTAAAGAAATGTAATAATCTTCCAGACCCTTCATGTAGTTACCCCAAAGTTACCCCCTTCACCCCAGCTGCACCCATTGAAGCTACAGTACCTTCCTGGTTCATGTGACAGCGCTGATCTTTGGCCAGCTGTCATTTCCTCAGCCAGACGAGTTAATGCCAAAGTGTGAAATACATTATCCAAACTACTGAAAACTGTTTTTGGGGGTTTCCTCTAATGGAAGTGTTCTTGGATGTATTGTATATAACTGATCTGCTGTCAGATGTACCATGACTGATGTGACTATATCAGTGAGCCCCAGATTGCTCCTGCTCAATTTTCTGGCATGATATCTTTTATTGGTGAGGCTGCATAGAGAATGAGATACTTCTGATTCACACTTGGTTGCTTTCATTTATACAAAGAGTATTAGAGAATAGTGCTCATAGAACAAAATCAGTCAGTCTAGATAATATCTTATCTTTCACAAAATCTGTTCAATGGTCTCTTTTATCTCCCTTCTGACTTTTTTTCTGTGCATTCCTTTTCATGTTGCCACATTATTCTACAGGATCTGTGTTAAATGTTTGTTGTATTCTCACACCTTTCATACAAATTTGAAAGCTTTCACCATGTTCACCATGGAGGACCATGTGTTTCACAAACTCTGATGTTCAGTCCTGCTTTTATGTTGACAATTGCCATCTCTGTGCGGCAAAAAAAAAGAGTGAAAATGTATCTGTCTCAGCATTTTCCAAGAAAATATTATGAATAAAAACAAAGTCTTGTGTCGCCTTCAGTTCTGAGAACTGTAAACACTACAAACAATGCCACTGTTAGGGTTTGGCCTGAGAACACACCTTGTTTTTTCTGAATTCTTTGAACAGCACATGATCTTCCTGGCACTTTACTGCCTAATGCTACAACAAAGTATCTTATGGGTACATGGTAAACAGTGAAAAAGGACTGTCTCAAAACTT
The DNA here is from genome assembly GCF_055471065.1 of Atractosteus spatula. Taxonomy (NCBI): domain Eukaryota; kingdom Metazoa; phylum Chordata; class Actinopteri; order Semionotiformes; family Lepisosteidae; genus Atractosteus; species Atractosteus spatula. The sequence goes on along the minus strand of NC_142708.1, from coordinate 57,028,490 downwards.
GTAAAATAAGTGGAACATCTGTCCAGAGTAAAAGCTAGGAAAATTCAAATGCTGAAATTATTTTTAAGAACATCCAAAAGCAAATATGCTAACAGGTTATATAGTAACACACATCAACATTACAATCAAGGAAGATGGTAGTTATGATGTTAAGATACAGAGGAGGAGAAAGTGCAGTTGCTATTTATACACCTTGGAAAGATTTGCACATTTGAAGGTTATAGTTCAAATCTGGCAAAAGCACATCTGCACTTCAAAGTATATAGCTCCAGTAGTTCATAAATATTCTGTGATCAAAATTGAAAGAGTAATTCCAAGAGCGAGAGTGGTAAGTTGCCAGTAAAGCAAGTGTGAGTGTTATACTTCATCTTCTACACGTTTATTAATGCGCAGTGATTCTTGAAAAGCCATATTCGTTGCTTCAAAATGCACTGTACAAAATCTATATTCATCACATGTATAAATGTGATGGTTTGTCTTTTAAAATAATATTAGCCACAAAAAGTATACAGAGCTTTTCACCATAAAAGATCCCAAAGTTCTTTACACACAGAAGAGGACCCACTTCATCACCTGACAAGTATTTAAACTGCAGTACTTTGGTGACACACGGTAGCTGACCAACTACACAGCAGACCAGGTAGAAAAGTGAGAAAATGAAATTGTTTCACTGATCAAATTAAGAGAGAATGTTAGATACAGCAGACTGTGCAAGCTCTTAGATAAATTTAGCTACGACACTGGGTTTAATACACTTAAGTGCCATGTAATCTTTTATAGTTAGAAACTCACTTTAATATCTCGTCTGAAGGAAAGCACCTCCTACAGTACAGTGTCCCCATTCCTCATACTTGGGCATTGGTTTAGGACATTCTTGTTCAGATGGAAGAGTGCCACCTATTGGTTAATGATAAATAACTTTCAGAAGCAATCTGGTTTCCTCAAAGGTCTCTGCTGCAGGTATTAAAATCCAGCCTTGCTTAGCTCCTGAGACAAAATCAGGTGGTAGCACTGCTTTAAAAATAGCTTTAGTTGACTCTTTTAAAAGATTAAATTAAAGCTGCCAGACTAGCACAAATGCTGCTTGAAAGTAAAAAATAGTTTAAAAAAAGGATTTTCTGATGAAGTTATATAATACAGATACCGGATAGGCTATAAATTACTATAGATGGTTGAATTGATGCCTTTTTGTTGTTCATTCATTTTTTTCTTTTTGTAAATAATTCATTTAAAATTTTATGTGTCATTATTATACAGTATGTAACTGAAACCTAATTCTGTAATAAGTCCTATATTAAATAAAAAAAGTAGAAGATTGTTCTAGCTGTTCTACTATTTTCAATATTTTCATCATAACAAAAGGAGATAAAAACATTTTAGAAAAAACACCAGGTATCATTTTTCAGTTGTGCAACATGGATTTACCATCATCTACACTGTCTTCAGAATGGCTGCAGTCAAAAAATAAAACAGAACGCCCAATAAGGCACTTCTCATGGTAATTTTAAAAGTCAGATAAAAGCTTTTAATCTATTCAGACTAATGTATGATTATTATTTAAACACATCTGTTAACTCTCTTGCAGAGCTGGAAGGGATTCGTGATGTACTGTAGCGGATGAGTGTAGCTCAAGTTCATGTGCCAGACCTCCTGGCTTCTAATCTCTCTAGATTCTGATTTTTTTATTAAAAAGTGAATGATTGCCATTTATAAATATAGAATCAACAGAACAATTTGATCAAAGGAATTTAATCAAAGATTTGTTTGTAGATATTTCAATAAAATCACAGAAAATATGAACAAAAATACCTATCAAAGAACCAGAATAAGTTGTCAGTACAAGAATACAAACATAACAAAGGTGTCAACAAGACACTAGGGATTTGGCTTGAAAGAAGCAAAGGTATCCTCTTCAACAATATGGCTGAATTTGCTTGTTCCTGGCTCCCACCACTCTTTGTGTAAAAAAGTGCCTCCCGTGTTCTCAGTTTTCAAAGCCATTCCCCATATTTTCCAATTGCGTCCTCTCATTAATGTTTCACTGTTTAATCTGGAGAAGTCGATTGGTTGACTTTGAAGGAAGTCAGAGTATCGGCTTCAGCAATGTGGCTAGGCAGTTTGTTACAGATTCCTCTGTGTAAAAAGTGCTTCGAATTCCTTCTTAATTTCAACATTGTATACTCTGGATGTTTTACTTTTGATCCTGAAAAGTCCATTGGATAGATGTTTGTCCATATCTCTTAAAATGTTCAATAATAGATTTAAGTTCCCTTGTACTCTGCTCAAGATTAAGAACTCATCCCAGGACAAACCTATGCTCAATTTGAAATCACTTTCACTTGACCAATTCCAGAGCAGTGTCATCTTTTTGTAATACGATCATGATAAAATATCCACTACGTCCTAAATGAGACATATTGTACAATTTTAACATATCCCCCAATTTAAGTTCTGAACTTTAATCTTTGTACCCTAACATTTTATTAGCTTTTTAAGTGCTTCCCCACAGTGTCTAGAGGACGTAACAAAAATAACCTAAGTCTTTTTCATAAGTAGCTTCTTCAAGCTCACAGGTTTTAAAGTTGTATGTACTGGTAATGCAATCTGACAGCTCCTTTAAATATGCCTTTCTGTTTGCTACAGTATTTGCTGATCCTCCTATTTTGGTAACGTCTGAGAATCTTACTAGTTTACTAAGTGTTACATAATATGGGTCATTAAAATAAATAAAAAATCAGTGGTCCTCAAACAGACTCCTGTGGTGCTCCAACAAATTGTATCTTTCCATTTAAGCATTCATCTTTTATCTGTGCTTTTTTTCTATTAAACAGTTAAAATACATGCATTACATTGAATACCTACTACTTACAATTTGAGAGTTAATCTTATATTATGAACTTTATCAAAAATATTCTCAATATCTAAAGATACTATATCATACGTGTATATGTGTATACTGTATCTATTAAGGCTGTTGCTTGTTCAAAGGACTCTAAAACAAATTATTTAAGAAATAAAATCTACCAAATTTACCTTATTAAAATCAGTGCTAATTATCCCTAGTATTATATTTCTGTAGATGTGATCCTTTAATTTACAGTCGCTCTTAATATTGTTTCCATAACCCTACATGTGAGACGTTTAACATATTGGTTTATAATTGTTTGTTTCAATTTTGTCATATTTGTAAGGATGAGCAATTCTCCAGTGAATACAAATTACCCCTACTGTAAGATATTTCTTTAATGTTTGTTCTTTTGCTGTTGTAATATTGAAAAAAACGTGTACTATTTATTTTAGCCTCCAATATCACTTCACTAAGAATACCAGTACCCTCAGACTAAGCATACTGAAATGATTATGGAGTGTTTTAGTCAAAATGTAACCCTCTTGGCTGAGGGCTAACCTGCTGGCAATAGGACAAGGAGGCTAAAACCCACATGCAAAGTGAAGAGTGACCAAGGGGTGGTTGCAAAGGTGGAGATGGGATGCAAAAAGACATATGCAAGGGAGAGAAGGGGATAATATATAGTATTTATAATGTTTTAGGTGAGGAAATCATATCAGGAGTGGTTATCACTTACTGACAGCTGAGTCTGATTGAATTTGGCTGTTGTCATCTCCTGAACATTTGTTATAAGCTCTAATTATGCTCCCTCTGACTTCCAAATTTTGTTTTTACTTGTAATCATAATTCAACATATTACTTTTTTTAGCTAATAGTTTTTTACGACTTTTCACTAGACAAAAGGGTGTGGGGGAACAAATTACGTTAGAAAAAGAGGTATAGGTGAATTCTTTTTTTTTTAAGTGCTTTCACTCTCCTTATATTCTTCATGCTTGTTTTATTAAACTATTTGTACCATTGCTTTTTAGGGTTGGACTTACTTTAAAGATGCATACAGTATATTCTCGAACTCAAGCAGAATAATTTTTAAACCTCAGTCATCCATTCTCCACTAATTCTATATCTGTACTGTCCCATTCTAATTCACTTAATCTTTGTAACAGTCCTTCATATTCCACTTTCAAAATATACTTCATAAGATGATCACAGGTACCCAATGGTTTGCTCATTACTATTTTCCAACTGTCTATATTTATGCTAACTTGATTGTATGAATTGACAAAATTAGTACAAGTATTTCTTCTGGTAGGTGACCTGACAAACAGGGTAATAAAGAAATGATTAGCCATCCTGTATGTACCATTCAGTTTATGCTGCTGACTTTCCTATTTGTTTCCTAGTCTTTATAAGAAATAATAAAATCTGCATTGAAACCACTTCTTGTTTCACACATCCACTCTAGAAAGCATTCTATGGAGTGAAAATACATTGCAAGTGATATTTTCAATAAACACAATTTTTATTTCCATTGAGTCCCTGCCATTAGTGACAGCAGAAGTCATTTATATCCATGACTAATCCCTGGCTCTTTTATCTAATGTATTGTTCCTCTTTAACCTGGACAACTGCTACTATTCTTCATTCATATAAAAGCCAGGTAATTGTCTATTTGCACCACACTTAAGTGAGTCTCAGGAATACTAAATGTACTTAAAACTTAATCCATGTCTGAGCAGATAATATGACTGCTTATTGTCCATTTGCAAGGAGTTCAAAGTAGGTATTCATAAGGCACAACACAGTACATGCAAATAATGAACAATAAATGCAGAGAGCTGTTGGATCTCTTTAAAACCAAAGACCTGAAAAATACTATTGAGGTTTGGGAGAACTGGAGAGCACAGGGCAACTTGCAATTTTTGCAAAGGGGGCTACAAGAAGTTATAACTAGGACAGTATGTTAAATTATTCCTGAAACATTCCTATATGGCAGTCGAGAAAAAATGATGCTACATAAGAATTAACTAGATGCCACAGTTTCATTTAAGCTTTCTCTGCAGTAAACCTTTAAGCAATTTTAACACAGATTGCTCATTGGACACATTAGGAACAGACATTACTATTAACTGTTTTCTGCTGTGTATTCATGTGTTCAAAGCAAAACACCAGTGAATTCCAGCACTGTTTGGATCGAAAGTAACAGACCCATTGGCAACACGAATTCAAGCTCAGATGACCAGATGTGCCGGGACTCTCCTGGTTTTCTTGCTGACCCCACAACTGCTATCAAAATTGAAGGCATGGTTATGAAGACAATTTCTCTTAGAAGACAACACCAATGAGTCATATGGCATGTTTAGTGTACAATGCATGGATGATAGATACAGAAAAAAAAAAACATTTTTTCTGAGAAACTGACAAGAAATGTCAAATAAATTCCTGTGAGTGATTGTGACTGATGATGTGTCTCATGTGTATGGTACAGTACTTTTGTTTATGTTTGTAGAACAAATCAAACATGACTCTATATACATAACAATTCTTTACTGTTGTCTAATTGAATTACAGATGTCACTGATGTCTGGCACACACATATGTGGCATACACATATCTGGTCACCATAGTTAGCACTGCACAGTTGTAGGTATGTACAATGCCTCCTGGAGGTTATTTTAAACTGTATATTTTTTCCTGGTTCAAACTGCACTATCAAGTGTTACTTATTATTCTATAATTTCACACATTTTAATCACTTATTTCATGAGGAATTACAGCAGCCGAAAGCTTGGGAGAAATTAGAATCGTTTATTGTGATGTGGAGATTTGGCTTAACCCGCTTGGCTGAGGGCCAACCTCCCGGCCGTTGGACGGGGAGGATAGGACCCCCATGCAACCAATGGGGTAGCTGCAAAGGTGGAGAGGGGGTGGAGGAGGGATGCAGAAAACGAACGAGGAAGAGGAGAGGGTGACGTTTGATATTTATGGAGACCGGTTGCTTACGTCAGGATTAGTGAGAATTGCAGCAGCTGTGTCGAATGAGCGCGGCTGCCTTCATTCCTCCAGAACTTTCATTAAAAACTCCATTTCACAAGGAATGACAGCAGCCGAAAGCTTGGGAGAAATTAGAATCGTTTATTGTGATGTGGAGATTTGGCATAACCTGCTTAGCTGAGGGCCAACCTCCCGGCCGTTGGACGGGGAGGATAGGACCCCCAAAAGAACCAAGCGGGACCCCCAGTCACCAGTGCAGAAAACAAAAACAAAAGATTATTGGGCCAATTCAGCTGAGGAGAGAAAGTGCCTGCTTGAGGATACCGGGGTTAGTTTTAATGTATGCATGGTAAGCCTCGGAGGATCAACGGCCAAGTTGCTTGATGAGATACTCGGGTATGCCTTGGCGAGCAGCGGAGGATGCGGCCCCTGATCTAAAGGAGTGCCCGGAGAATTGTTTAGGAGGGTATCATGATGCGGCCCTTCTCATTTGCGAACAGAGGGGCAGTAGGCGAAGCTCCGGCAGAGGTGCGAAGATGTGCGTAATGGGATAGAGGCTCGTAAGGGCTTATGTAGGAACGGAGTTTGAAATAATAGATGAGAGTGGCGGATCTGAGTTGGTTGGTTTTGCTTTTCTTGAGATAGAAGGTCAGTGTCTCGGAAGATAAGATGGAGATATTGGATAAGCAGGGTTGAGGAGAAGGATCGAAGGATGTGGAATTAGCGGTAATTTCGGAGCGCCTTAGGAAGATAAAGAAGGCTAACAAGAATAAAGATTCAAGAGGGCGGTCGACCCAGGGTGAGTGGTAACCTGACCTGACAACGTTGATGCAGGATTCAAGGATGTCTGAGGTAAGTGGTGCACGTAGGTTCGGAAGTGGTTTTCAAGCCACTGAAAGCCTTTAAGGAGAGTAATTTGAGGGTGGATAAGGGATGGACAGATCGTGCCGAAAAGGAGTGGATGCCGCACAGGTATACTTTGGTGGTGGATGCTCGTACCTTGAGTGAGTTTCTACGATAGCAAACGAAGGATGATACGGTGAGAATGTCGAAAGAACGGAATTTTATGTTCGCGGAGAGGTGGAAGGATTGGAAGCCCTTCCGGGCAGTGCAGTAAGAATTGAGAGTTCGAGGGGCGATCCCTAAGAGAATAGTTTGCTGGGCCAGCTGGAGATAGCGATGGAAAGGATGATTCAGAGGAACGTGAGTTCCGAATAGGGAGGTACTGTGCACGGGTTCGGTCTTGCATCTGGTGCCAAGTTCCTGAATTGAAAGCGAGAGAGAGAGTCAGCTATCTCATTAAGGTGGCCTGGAATGTGAGCAGCTACGCAGATGAATTGATGTGTGAGAGAAATCCATTTAAGGCAACAGAGGAATTTCATGATGGATTGGGATGAAGACCTTCCTTTGTTGGTTATATGAACTACTGCATGGATGGCCGAATGGATGAGGACGGTTTTTTGTTTCCAATTGTGGCCCCAAAGAGAAGCAGCAATGACAATTGGAAATATTTCTAACAAGGCCGATGACTGGTTGGCAAGAGGGATTGGAGAGAAATCAGGAGGCCAAGGGGCCCGCGAACCATTGGCCTTTGTAATAGCCTCCGAAACCGACTGAGGGGGCTGCGTCTGTGAAAAGCTGGATATCCTCAGTGTCAGAGAGGAGGTCATCGTAGAAAAGAGATATGCCATTCAAGTTGGCCAAGAGAAGCTGCCAAAGCCTGAGCTCGGATTTGCAGTTGGCTGAAGGGCTTACGTGGTGGTAAAGAGAGGGCACGGAAGAGGTGAGGTCGAGAAGGTAGACCGTCCTTGAGGGATGATACGCATGGCGTAATTGAGGTGGCCGAGCTGAGAGAGAAGTTCCCTCTTTGTGCGAAATTTGGCGGAAGAATAGATAGAGATATACATCTGGATCCTGTCGATTTTGTCGTGAGGCAGGGAAGCGGAGAAATTGATGGAATTGAGGGTGATCCCGAGGAATTGGATTATATGAGAGGGGCCAGTTGTTTTGTCCATGGCAAGGGGTACCCCTAGTTTCCTAAAAACGGAAAGAAGTGTGGTGGAGGCCCTTGCAGGTGGGGTGTGAGGAAAGTCTATGGTAAGGAAATCGTTGAGAAGGTGCCACTCCGAAGAGGTGCCAGAGGTCTGGGTCAGGAGGCATAACTTTAACGGCGCTGGAGATGTTGGCCTTAGCGAGCCAGGCGCCCAGACGGACCGCTATGCCAATGGGATTGATGTGGTATGCAGGGAATGGGGAAGAGTCAAGTGGGCCAATCATGAAACCATTCTCAACTTTGGATGCTAGCAAGGAATCAACGGACTGGGGATCGGCGGTGGCAGATTGCAAATTTTTGCAAAAGACGAAGGAAGAAGGAAGTGTGCACGGGCCTGGTGAGAATCCGAAGGAAAGGCCGCCGAGTAAGATGTGGGTGGAAGAGGGGTCAGGGTGACGGAGCAGGCCGAAAGCAAGAGCGGGGATGTCGATTGGGGTAGACGGAAAAGCCAGTAGTCTTTTTGGAACGCTGAAGGTGGAGCGAGCATGGAAGGGCCGGCGGGGGCAGGCAGAGCGAGCATGAGCTTCGCCGCAGAAGCTGCAAATGTGAAGGAAGCGACGAAGGGGAGAGGTACGTGTAGAGGAATTGAAGATGTTGGAAATTTGTTGGCCTCTGATCATCACGATGGGGCGACCGCGAACATCTTTGGACCGGGAAGGTTTGAAGAAGACCTGGCGGGAGAATAAATGCTGTGGGGGAGAAGGGGCGGAGTCAGGGTTGGGCTTGCGGACGGCATCTGGGCAAAGATTTGATGAATGTGTCCAAGAGGAACAGAAGTCGCAGGAAAGGGCTTGGACATCGGTGAAAGTGCGGCAGTAAAGCTCAATGTCGAGGGCTCCCCAGTAGGTGCGCTGGTTCCGTTGGAGTAGGCGGGCAGCGGCCTCGGCCAAGAACTGCTTATGGTAATCGTAGAACAGGGAGCCCTCGAAAAGGACAGATAGATCGGGGATGCTATGCATGTAATCGTCGAGTTCCTGATGACGTTGGGGAAAGGCGGAGCACGTGATGTCGCAGAAAATGCTGAAAGCCAATCAGAAGTCGGAAATTCAAAGGACTGAAGCAGAGTGAGGGTCAGAAGATTTGAGAGTAACGGAAATCGAGCCGCAGTCGACTGTTCTAGAATCAGAGTTGTAAGTGGAGGAAGAGAGAAGGTGAGCTAGATTGACGTCCGCACCTCAGAATTTGCTGCCGGAGTGAAAAGGGAATGGGAGGAGGACTAAACTTTAGTGTTAGGAGGAGCTGGGAGAGGAACGGCTGTTCGGAGAGGAAAGTCCTTAGTAAAGGGGAGATTGGAATCCAGGGCCGAAGGCATGGGATGACGGATGCCGTGTTGGACACCAGGGAAGGGAGAAGATGAGGAGAGAAGAGCGGAAAGCAGATTGTGGTAGGAGGGGTTTGACGGATCTGGGGCCTGAAGCTCAGTGGCTTGGGATATGGAAGCCGAAGACTGTTGAGGAATTGAAGCAGGGGCGAAGGCTGCGTTAGGGACTGAGGAGGCTGTCGAGTCGTCTTGAACGCCAGGGGGTGGGGGAGGGTAAGGGCCGCCTGCTGGCTGAGCTGGGGGTCGTTTACTAGCTGGCCTTTGGGCCGTGGAGACAGCAGCATGGGCCGAAAGAAAAGAAACCTTTGCTGAAGGCACCAAGCTGGCGGAGCTTGAGCCGTGTTGGACGCCGGAGGTAGAGACAGAGGAGAGTGCAGAAATTAGATTAAGCGGAGAAGGGGGGGGAGGGGCGTGAGCCTGGGGCCTTAGACTCGGCAGCAAGGGGTTTAGGGCAGGAGGCTGGGTGGAAGAGGCTAGGTGCAGTTGTTCAGCAGAGGAATGGATTGCTTGGGAGAAGAGAGACATGGATATATCAGGACAAGACAAGACAGAAGATGCGACAGGCAGAGGCGCGGGCGGCCTCAGGGTCCTCACGTTGGGATGAGTGGCGGCGGCGCGGGTGATGTCATCAGAGGGTGCCGGGGGAAGCTGGGGAGTTGATGTTTCCTTGTGTAGACTGCGGTTAAGTACAGGGAAAACAGAGCTTTTTTTTTTTGGAAGCGTTTCTTTTAAAATGGACGCCATGTTTTCGAAGTATCCTCTGGAGGCTTGCTACGGTCTGGTTGGAAATTGCGAGAGATGATCCAGGAGAAGGGGGAGCCGATGTGCATGAAGCGCGGCGGCAGGGACATCCTCAAGAGAAGCGGGGGTTATTTGGAGATTTTGCCGTGGAGGAACGGGAAGGCTGGGTTTGTAATGAGAGAGGGACTACGACGGCGGAACGCAGTCTTCGGCGAGGAGTTGGATCTTGTGAGGACTGGCTGGGAGATGATCGGCGCTGATGTGGCACGGCGGCTGAAGGAGGCGATGAGACGGAGGTGAGGGGAGCTGTGGGGGGTGGACTGGACGAGAAGGGTAAGAGAGTCTCCTGCGCTGCAGAAAAGGTCTTCGTCGGAGCGGCGGATTTGTAGATCCATGAGAAGGGAGCACGGATTCGAGCTAGGCAAAAACAAACCATGCAGAAAACGAACGAGGAAGAGGAGAGGGTGACGTTTGATATTTATGGAGACCGGTTGCTTACGTCAGGATTAGTGAGAATTGCAGCAGCTGTGTCGAATGAGCGCGGCTGCCTTCATTCCTCCCGAACTTTCATTAAAAACTCCATTTATTACATTTATCAGTATCTGTTGCCAGGACATTATAAACACTCTTCAAAAATGTTACATTAATGAATTTCCCATAAATCAAAGAAAATAAGTAGTTTACTTCTGCTTTGGCTCAAAGAACATTTAATTTTTGTAAGTTATGGAATCTTACACAGAAATTAGAGCAATGCAAAGTTAAATATGCAAGTAGAAAGAGAGGATGACATTTAATTATTCAATGCAAACTGGATTTTGCCTCTCAAAGTTAATTTCTCTTTCAGTGAGTTATCTGCAAGGCCAGAAAGTGGGGGCAGAGGTGGTCATGGCAGTGAAATGAAAAGATTTGTACCATGAAGAAGAGTGCTATGTAAAGAATTTTGCCACTTTCTCAAGGAAGAAGTGGTGGCAATTAAAAAAATTCCCAATATGAAACATAAATAGTAAAAGTAAGACAAATCTTCAGAGCCTCTATTGTAACGACAATTGTTTTTTGTGTGGCAAAAGAAAGAAGAGAAAGACAAATGTATAGACCATTTTTACTGTATTTATGTATTCATACACACACATAAGGGTAGTGTTGAACATTCTTAGACTACTATAGCTTTTACAGTTATCAAATGAAGCTTCCTACTCTCAAAATGACAAAAACAATCAAATTATTTTTTTATTTCTGATTGTATTTTGCAGGTTGACCGATTTGGATGGTGAAAACAGAAGTATGGATAGAAAAAAAACTGCAGTGTAATGTGATGGCTTGATGCTTTAAAAATTTCAATATTCTTCAGAGTGAAAACAGTAATAACAGAACTATGTTTCATTTTAATTTACTGAACTGCTGGACTGAAGCTCACTGGGAGGAGATGAGATTGATCAACTTCCAGAACATTACCGATGTCCCCTCCCTAATAAAACTTACCTTATTCCTAAATATTTGAGAAAATCCTGAACTGGTATCCGTCCCCTTTAAAAGAATCTAATGACAGGACATTTCAAATTTCATCCAGCATAATAATTCTTCAAGAGTACAGCACCTAAAAAATCACATATTTCAACTGCTGCTCTGCTGATCAATGAGCGAAACTCAAGGGGTTCTGTTTTATTGGGGTTCCAGTTTGGTAGATGAGTAAACAATGTAGCATGACTGCTCTTATTTCAACACAAACCTTCACAAAATAACGGAAGAGATGACATGCTTCCACAACACTTTTCTCACCTGGCTCAGTTCCTGGTGTTTGCATCAGAAAGAATCTCTTTAATTCTGTATTATAATATCCAAGTAAGCTTTACACTCACAAATGCAATGCTGCAGTATATAGGGATCAGATTTTTCAAATATTACATCTTTTCGTGACATCTTTTCTACAGGTACAAAATCTATTTTGTTGATTTATTTTTATCTAATTTAATGCTAAGTTTAGGCTTTCTAAAAACAAAAGCATTGCAGTGCGTTAGATGGATAAATAATAATAACAGAAAACATCTCACTACACATTCACCTTTGGAGCTGCCATTTGCTCAAACATTCAATTGGGAAAAACACTCCTAGCTTCTCTCTTTTGAGTCCTTTCGTTCACCTTAACCTCAATTCAACCTATTTAATTATCAACTACAGTGTATCAGTCACGTGTTTTTTCTCTTTTTTACAGCTACTGCTGGGGGAGTTGAATCCATAAGGCTTCGTTTCACACAAATCTAATCAGACACATTCAAACTCACAGCAGCCAGGACACACAAGCTGTTATCCACAATCCAAAGCACACACACACTCTTTCCATACGCACTCATACAAATATTAGTGCATGAGTGCCCAAAGAGAAGCAAGTATGAGGTTTAAACATTTATTATTAATTTTGCAAAAAGTCTTGATGGAACATTTCATCATATCAGCATCAAACCACCAGCACTCCATTTCCGTGCTAAAGCAGGTACATAAATATCAACTAGGATATTTGTTTCTGTAATGCTTCCCGATAAAGCTATGTCAGTTGATAGACGCCTAAAATTCACAGCTATATTTTTGGCTGCTACAGTAGTCACAGAGTACAACACTACAGAGCTACAAAGAAGTCTGATACATTATTTAGGATAATAATCTAGGATATCAACGATAATTCCTTTCTCTTCAGACAGTTTTGACACTTTAAATAAATAATAAGGAATTCATTATTTGATGTTTGTTATTTGGTCATTTGAGCAGATCCACCAAGTGTTACATCAGTCCTAAAATCCTTTTCGTCTAATAAACGACTTGCGGCTACTTCACTAATAATGAAGGAAAACCTACAGCACATACAATACAGTTAAACCACTTTCTATGAGTCAACATCTCTGTGGCAACAGTCTCCACTGCAGATGGGTTGTCATGGAAACATCCCTTTGGATTCTGTTGCACAAGTCAATGAGGATTAAACTCTGGTCTGCTCTTCCTAAGCCAGTGAGACCTTTTTTTTCTGCAAGGCAACAAATGCGATCAGATTTCGAAGTGTAGGTGCTCCTAATAAAAGCCAATTTCAGGGTGAACGTGACACTACTTTCAAAGCAGAAGAAATGCAGAAATTGCCAGTGTAACATACAAAGCAAGGCAACATATCTAAATGATCTGGAAAAAAAATTCAGTTATCGATATAAAGTTCTGATATAAGAAATAAAGTTCCATATTATTCCATCTAGGCACACTGACAATTCGTTGCACATTTGTTTGCCACAAGTATAATGCTTTCTTCTCAAAGAGCAACCCCACAGCTGAGAAAGTAAGGTGAATTATCAATATTATCAGTCCCAAAATTAGTCTAAAGTGGAATATAAAGTGAAGTAAGAACTGATAGAGGTGTATACAATGCACAAAATTCTATGCATTATTCCCTTTTGTCAAGTCACTCATAGGGATGTGAAAATAAAAAAAAAGTAGTTGACCATTTTTGAAAAAGTCAACAGTTACATGTTTGTCTTCAAAAGAGATTACATTTTGCAGCAGATGTGATAACTTTTGGTCTATAGCTTTTCATAACCAAAAGTCTGAGAGTGTTTTATAGTTGAAGGTCCCGTAGGGAGAAAAAAGTGGCACATCAGATTGTGCAATGACATGAGATTGGTCAATAAATCAAAATAGATATGCATTTTATCAAGCAAAAAAAAAAGCTTGAGAGCACCAATAGTTGATCGTGATAGCTGAAAGTGCAATGACAATGAATTGTGTGTTTGGTCACTTGTTGGAAACATTTGTGGCACTCCATGGAAGTGTGCTGGTCACCATTTAAGCTTACAGGAAACAGGCCTGAAAGATGGCTTAAAAGTGGTAGCTGAGAGTACTAGAACGACAAATCGTCTGAAAAATGTTTCTTTTCAAGAAAAAATAAGAGTGAGATTTTTTAACTGCTTTTACTTCAGCTTTTGTACATTTATTTGTTGTTGTTGTTGTTGTTGTTGTTGTTGTTGTTGTTGTTGTTTTTGGAATACTGGATATTACTAGATAATAGCTCTCCCAGGTAATATACAAACACTATTACTTCCATTGTACCTTTAAGGTCAAAGACAATTTACTAAAACTTCCTTTCAATGCAACTTCTTCTATTCAGGTCAGTTGATGACTAGCAGGCACCATCGTATCTTCCTTAACTTAAAATCCCCATGTCTGTCCCACTTGGTAACACAGAGATTTTTTCAATCTTACCAGTGACTGGAAGATTCTACCACTGATGCCCTATCCCCTCGACTCCACAATGCATTCATCTACAGATCTGTCAACTACTTCGGAACTTACTTACAAAATACTCCAATATTATGAATAATGTATTTGAGACTTGATACAGTATTTTACATCTATAGGATATAGAGGATTTTTTCATGCTGTAGTAAACTCTATAGATTCCTTAGTCCTTCACAGAGAAATCATTTTTGTTTGATTTTGTGTTTTGTTTTTTGGGGTTTTTTTTGTTTAGATATAGTACTTGACACAAAAGATTTCTTGTCAGAAATGGAAGCCTAGCATGTCTAGAAGGCTTCATTGTTTCTCTGTTTTGCATATAGACCATGGATGTTGAATGTTTATGCAACATTACAGTTCCAGTTGCCACATTGAAAGTCCTTTCATGAATGGCACGCGCTTTGCATTTTGTGAATAAATGGGATTTGTCCAAGGATTTCAGAAAACAAGCAGCAGTAGTTTGTTCATGGTCTGTAACTGTTTAATACAAACAGCCAGTCATCATTACCATTTCACTCAAGTATGACAAGCCTTCATCACTTCCATTGATATCTAGAATGCCCTGCAGGAGATTTTAAGTTCTTTTAATCCCCATAGTGTACACTAGGTCCCAACCCTGGTTCTGACAGATGCCTGTGTGTTTTGATATTTTGTTCCAGTGGTGTTCTTTATTGCAGGTTAATTTATTTCAATTTTCTAAATAAATCAGTCTGTAATTTTCAATTTGTATTGTAGTTTGTTTCCTGCTCTTACCACTTTAACTGGATTTATAATTTATATCAACCCAGTGCCATTCTCTGAGCTTTGGCACTTCCTCGTAAACTGCTTTCACACTCTACATTTTTCCTCTCACATACACACACAAAAAACTAGTAAAACTAGTAAAACGAGAGGTAAAACTAGTGAACGTGAGATCATTTTGTGTGTAGGCGAGAGGTAAAATGGAGAGTGTGAGAGCAGTTTGTGTATGTGAGCGAGCATTTTGTGTGTATGTGAGAGCAATTTGTGTGTGTATGAGAGGTAAACTTTGAATAATGGCCTAAACAGCACCTCATACAAATATACAAATGTTCACGAATGTGGTAATCCTACAGGGCATATACTGTACTGTAGGGGGACACTGCACCTAGTGAATGCTGCTGAATCTGAACCATTTCCAAAATACATACTGTAATCTTTTTCAGCTGTACAACAGAATGTCAAGGAAAAGCTCATTTGCAGTATATCTTTGTCCTGCCTGTAATTAAAATATGACCTAATCTTAATCTGTTAACACTATTAGATTAACATGTACAGAGTGCCATCTTTGTTAGGGGGAATGATGGCTCACTGGATTGAACTTGTTTTCCCTTTCCTTGAACATGAAGTTCTCAGTAAGGACTAAAATGTACAAGGACACAAAATTATAAATAATTAATTTTGCAGCATGTGTTCCCCTGATAACTTTGGTTTAAATCATAAAAAAGAGGCAGCAAAAAATGCCAAAGAAAAT
The DNA here is from genome assembly GCF_055471065.1 of Atractosteus spatula. NCBI lineage: Eukaryota > Metazoa > Chordata > Actinopteri > Semionotiformes > Lepisosteidae > Atractosteus > Atractosteus spatula. The sequence goes on along the minus strand of NC_142708.1, from coordinate 57,012,778 downwards.
CCAAGCCCAGGTGAACCCTGCTGGAAAAATGTACAGTATGTGCTGCAGAGTTAATTATAATATTTATGTGTTTTCCAGTGGAAATATTTATGTGCTTCTCAAAAAGAAAAGCAACACTTCCTTATACTGACTTTCTCTTTACTGACCTTTTTGTAATCACATCAATGGCTTAATTGCAAAGCAAAGCTGACATCAGATGATACTAATACCTTCACTTATATTACAGATTTATAGTATTGACTTATTTTAACATAAATAAAAAGCAGAACATTACTATTAAGGGGGGGGCATTGTTTGGATCAATCACAGATTAAAATGTCCTTGCACACATGCAGTGATAAAAACAATGTCTTCTTCACAGAGAATTTGTATTCCTGTGATGATTGTCCCAGCACTTTATTCAGCTTGCATTTAGAATATGTATATTATTCTTTTGGGGTTTTTTTCTTTAAAAAATGCCTGGCTTAAACATAGTTTACAATCCAATATTTTAAAATTATGCATGTTTATTTTTATTTCAACAAGGAGAACATATGTTTTTTTGGTAACACATTAGATTAGCGGTTGTGTTTTGGTTAATACATTCTCTGTAACATATAAAAGACAAAAACAAGAAAATCCTATCTGTATGTTGTTAAAATGTCTTAATAGATACAGCATTACCTCTTATCTATTTGCATAGATATAGACAATAATTATCTTAACATATTTTAACAATAATATTGTAACATAATGATGATTAGATGATGATTTAGTCCAGACAGGGCAGTTAGACCCATTTTAACCTTTTCCTTGATTGAAGCATGGTTACATTTATTATAACATATAGATAAAGCATCTCTGCACTGTTCACTCCTATACCCATTGTACCATTCCGTTTTACTCAGTTGAACCCTAAGCTCATTTCTGCTGTTTGACATTAGCGCAGTAAATCAAGTCTGCACACATCAATCTTCCTTCTCAGTCATTCACTTATGTAGCTCAGCTTCAACTGACAGATGTTGTTTCTTTAACTTTGGTATCAGTAGATAACAAGCTTGCTCCATCACAGACTAATGAACTAAGAATAAATGTGAGTTATTGTGTGAGTCTAACACAACCCAGTCTCTACCCGCCATCTATTTACACTGATGATAAAGAAGTTATTCTGTCAATAATACTTTTAACACTTTGTTACTGAAAGAACAATATGTTCTATTACTTTGTAAATTTTAAATCAGACAAGAAAAGACATTAATGGAGCTCTGGAAGGCTTTTTCCATGAAAACAAAATGAAATTACAGAAGCCCAAAGTGTTTTAGAACTGTAACTTTCTTAACTACTGCTAGCTTGGCTGAACAACAGTTCAATCACCTTAGAAGAATTTATTACTAAATGAGTATAGTGTATAGTTCCACAAACTATGGATTAAACTAACTGTTGGAGATTGTTACAGTATGTGCCTGCAACAGTATCATATATTGGCTGTGCCTAACACACCAAGGAGTGCCAATATCCACAAAAGCCCATGACCTCTCATGCCCTACCATGGTATGTTCACATACAGCATTAATTGGACATTATACATACATATTTTTCTAAAACAGTGGGTGAATCAGAGATATGAGATAACTTTGAACTTTGAACTCTATGATGTTCATTCCATGGCCTCCTGGGCATTTGCTAGCATGTGCCATCAGAAAAAAACTGATAAATCTAATTTGCCATGCAAAAGGTAGTCTTACACCTGACCCTGTCAAAGAGGTCCACACCCATACCACATATTTCCAACTGAAGAAATACTTGATAATCAATGGTAACACGTGTCTTCTTTGCCAGCATCACTGTATGTTCTTTGTCAGCTGGCACCTTATAATCAAAATTAGGTATTTCAGTGGAAACACCTGTTATGGATCCTGGCAGTCAATGAATTATATCTTTCAAGACAAGCTTCCAATGCTTACCTGCCACTTTTGCTTTAAAAGATCTTTCTTCAACACTCCAAAGGGTCCAGTGAGAGAAAGCAATGAGCTTACAGTACATCTGTTGATTTCTGTCACATGTTTTGGGAGGATTACCTTCTGTAAATCCAAGGACAGTAAAGTGGCCTTGAGCAGTGAAGTGGTCTTCACACTGAAAGAAATTATCATGTAGACTGAGCATTGAACCTCGGCTGAAGTGATATTGTTGTTAGAATTCATGGGCTCTGTGCAGAATGCAGAGAAGATGTACAGTAGCAGCACCAACATTGTTATTTTGAAACTAAACTATGCAATTAGCCAATAATGACCAGGTTCCTGAAATAGGTATGTGCAGAACCTGTTCTGTTTTTTTACCACATGATCCTTAGAACAGAGATAAATAGCTAGGATATTTCTTTGTAGAAATCACATTGCTAGTGGCAAAATACATTTGGCCTTTTTATATTATAACTTTGGCCACAGTGGAGATTCCAGTTTATTCATGAGTCTATACCCTGCAGACATTTAAAAGTGACCTTTCCAAAGAGATTTAAGGTGTTCACACTGTACAAAATCATTAAGTCAGTCTGAGTTCAGCTCAGGATGAATCATGCTAACTGTACCCTAGAGATTTTGGTCCTGAAAGAAATCAGTGCTGATCTTTGTAAATCATTACAGCAGGATGTGAAGTTTTTTTTTTAAACCAGTTCTCATTAAATAAGTTGGCTTGCTCCTTAATTACACAACACCAGAAGCAAAGAAAGAAAACATATTGTATCATCATCCTGATCTACCAACAGTATGCATTTCCATACAAATGAAAAACAACTCCTGGCATCAAGCAACTAAATATGTAATCTGTCATCTGTTTTGTTAATGAAAAATAATTCACATATGGTGCATGAGTAGATGGAGTGGGCTTTACAAAATTACTTGTCTCATTAAATATTATAAACACGTCATAAGGATGTTTTCAATGTATATCTATCCATGTATATGTATCCATGTAGCTGTCAAGCCATCATTATGTATCAATTTATGTGACCCTCAATAATGAATGGGAGAATGTAGTGAATCCAGTACTTTAATCCTCCAATACTTAGATTCACAGACATTAAGGTTCCAAATACATTCATCATAGATTGTGTCTGAAAAGAGATTGCCTAGGACTGGGGGCGACATAAAGTAATGTGACGATTGGAACTTGCCTTGATCATGCTGGGATTTAATTCCAGTCGCTCACAGATTCCGACCATGCCAATCTTTAGATAACAGATACTGTAACTCTGTCCTGCCCAAAGACAAAGACCCAAATCATAATTTAGATTTCCAGGGGTGAGGAGGTGGGTGCAGGAGGTGATATGTCACTTCTGTAACCCACTCACTGTGATGTGATGTCATCATCACAAGGACATTTTAGGCACTATGGTTGAGAAACTACTATGGTATTTCTACTACCTAAAACTCAGGATGCTGGATAAAAACTCAGGATGCTGGATGGAATTCAACTTGGCTAACTGAGAGTGGTACTTTAATGTAATTTCTTGGAAAAACACGCCCTCTGTATTTTGTCATGTGATTTTAACGTAAGAGCACAAGAATGTAAGAGTGGCCAGCAGCCATATCACCCTGCAACTCACAACTGGCAACCCACTGAAGCTAAGTAGGTGTGATCCTGGTCAGTACCTGGATGGGAGACCTCCTGGGGAAAACTAAGGTTGCTGCTGGAAGAGGTGTTAGTGGGGCCAGCAGGAGGCGCTCACCCTGCATTCCAGGTGGGTCCTAATTCCCCAGTATAGTGACAGGGACACTATACTGTAAATAAGCGCCGTCCTTCGGATGAGACGTAAAACCAAGGTCCTGACTCTCTGTGGTCATTAAAAATCCCAGGGTGTTTCTGGAAAAGAGGAGGGGTGTAATCCCGGCGTCCTGGCCAAATTTCCCATGCCTCCTAATAATCCCCCTCTATGAATTGGCTACATTACTTTGTTCCCCTCTCCCACTCCGACTCGGTCGCAGTTAATGGCAACGTCAGCTCAAAGATTTGGTTCAAACCACCAAATGGAGACTGGTGTGCCGACAAGCGGACCCTGCTGATGTGGGATTAATGCTAGGAAAGAGAGAGAGCTCAAGAATGTAAGAATGTTTGCAAATCAGAGGAGGGTATTCAGGACATTGAGAAAATTTGGTTGGGCTTCAAATTTTTTTAGGGTTTTGAATACTTAGAACAAGTCCTTTCATAGTCTTCTCTGTTCAAGACAGTGTAAGCATTTTGCCCTTGTTACATGTATTAATATTACATTATATTGAATTATTGTTGATATGGACCGTCTGCTCTAAGAAACGTGAAAGCTAAAATATCAAACATTTCATTGATGCTTACATTCTTACTATCTACAGAAAGAATTGTATTTTTTCAGCAACTTTTAAAACCTTTCTCAAAATCTGAGGAGTGTAGGATTGTAATACGTGAAATGTGAATAACACATTCTAAAAAGCAGTTTTTTTGTTTTATGATGCAACGAAGCAATTGAAAACTTAAACATAAAGCAGCATGCAATGGTAAATATTTATATACTGCATATATGAAATATTAGTAACCACGAAATCTTCAGAATGCAAGGACTGAACACACCAACTGAGTAGCTCAACCCACTGCTGTAACTCTGTGACATGCATTTTTCTGTTTCTTTTGCATTGTGTTTCATGTTGACAGTATAATGCCTGTTATTCACCTTCAAACACCTGAGGCCATGTGTTGTTGCTAAGTGCTGAAGATCAGTTTGTTCCTTGATCATGTGATCAAGGAACTTCTCTTCAGCTCTGAGCTGACATCACAGTGCACTGAATAGAAAGACTCTAAAAAGTATAAAGATTTCCACTTTACAATGTAGCAAAATGCAATAAATGAAACTATGAATGGGAGCTACTCTCTGGTACAGTTTTTGTACCTTTCTATCCTACTACAGAAACTGTCACAGAAATGACAAAGCATATGTATACAAAAATCTGCAATTTAATTAATGGGTTACATGAAGGTTCTTGTACATTGTTCCATATAAATAAATTCATTTTTATAAATTAATCTTAAAAAATGCCAGTTCATTTTTGACAATTAAACGTTATTGTGGAATACTCAAGTACATTATTTATAGGATTTCTGTTTAGCCAGTGTTTTGCAGATACCGTATGAAAAAACATTCAGAGAGTAACAGGAATAAGTTCAGAGTTTGCTGCCATGGAGCAAAGTAAATAATTTTAATGAGCCATTCTCTAGCAAGCCATAGAAATAGCCCAGTAAAGACCCTCTAGCTCAATTTATTCCTCTTCTGTTTACATTTTCAAATAAACATTTGATGTGATTTTATCTTGTGGCATTGGACCTATGACTGCAATAATTTTTAAATTCAGGATGTTGATGTAATTACCATTGTAAGTTATATAATTTTAAAATATTTGAACACTGACATCAAAATACCTATATCTGTCTAATATAGACATGATGTCATTCTTTAAAAACATTATTTACAACATGTTATATTACTGTATATACAACCCTGTTATATTATATACAGTTCAACAGGGAATTTTATTAATATTCATTTTGTACTTACAGGTTAGTTACCTCCTTTGTGTTCTCTCTGATGTTTGAAAAGAAAAAAAAACAATTGATTTTTTTTCACAAATCAGAAATTAATATATTTCTTGAGTTTAAATGACAGATGTCATTTAACTAGAAAAAGCTAACAACTGAAGATTCCTGCTTTTAAAATTATTTAGATAAGACTGTTTCTTACATAATTCTATAAGATTAGAAATAAATTTTGAAATGTTTGCCAGTTGAGATATTCCATTGACATATTAAGTATTTTAAAACATCCTTAAAAATTAGGAATCAATTGATTAAAAATCAGATTCAACAACATCTGCTAAGGAATGTATCAAGGGTTAGGTTAGATTAACTGCCATATGGTTTATATTTTAATCTCAGAATTGAGTGAATTTCTAAGAAAATTGCCTCACTGTGCTTTCTAAGAAAATATGCATAAATCAATTATAAGAGAGTTCTAAAAAGTTCAATAATTGAATACTATCATAAGGATTCCACAGAGCTGTTTCATGACAGTTCTGTTAAGTTCCGTTAGACTCTTAGAGTAATATTAAAGCACTGGAAAATATTTTGAATACGCATAGATCAATAAATATATCTAGGAAGCACTCAGATGAATATTACAAAAATGGAAAATATTGTTTTATTGAAGAATTTTTATCATTATTATTGTTATGTGTATGTATAGCAATATATACTGATGGAAAAAAAGAAACACAACATTTTCTGGAATGAGAATACTATAGTTATAGTTTATGTACTTTCACAAAAAGTTGTCAATTTGTTTTAAGCCCTCTGACCAGCAATACAGCTTGTGCAGTGAGGCATTGCAACTTGCCAATTATACAAATGCTCGTTAGGTGCACTTTTACCCAACGAGGTCCAGGTGGAACAATGCCTGATCAGGTCATATTTAAAAAGGCCTTAATTCAAAGCTTAGGTCACTGCAAAAAAAAAAGGCCACACTTAGTCAGTTTTCTGTGCATTCCATAATGCCTCGAATGTCACCAGAAGCAAGGAAGAGGGCCATTGGCATGCTGCAGAGTTGCCAGACACTACAGAGTAAGCTGTTCCACTGTGTCCCAACTGCAGAGAAGGTTACAGCAGACCAGCAGGACAGATGACCGTCCAAGATCCGATCGCCCTCGAGTGACCACACCAGAGCAGGACCAACACATCAGACTGGTCCATCTGAGAGATCGTTTCAGATCTGCCACCCGTACTGCTGCTGAAACTGCCAGCAGACACAATGCCCGCATCAGTGACAGGACAGTGAGGCTCCATGCTGCTGGCCTTAGAGCAAGGCGACCTGACAGAAGCCCTCTGCTTACACCTCCTAGACGTCACACCCGACTGGCTTGGGCCAGACAGAGACTGCGACTGATTCGTCAGCAGTGGCATCAGGTCCTCTTCATGGATGAATCACTCTTTAGCCTGTTCCATGCAGATGGAACACACGCAGTGTGAAGGAGGAGATGTTGCTTTTTCCAACAGTATATTATACTGTACATATTTTTACAACACTGAATTATTATTATTATTATTATTATTTATATACAAATGAGTTTTGTGGTGTGAATATTCACTATTTTGATGATTGATCGTAACTGGTGCACATAATGGTTTCTTATTCTACTGTAATTTTCTAAGGATGAAAATAAAAATAAAATAGTTTTTGATATTGCATTGATTGATGCATTTAGAACAGTTTGTTTTCCTACATATACATTTTAATCGGAAAATTGAGATTAGGACACATCAATGCAATTCGTATTGATTCTACAATGCTGCAATACTAGTAACCTTACTTCTGTATTCAGGAAGTGTATTTTTTCTAAATGCTATTTCATACTATAAAGCATTCCCATGAAAATTAAGAATACACACATAGTCTTGCTTTAACATACAGTACATACTACTAACATATTTTCCTGGTCTCTATACTGTTTTTTCAATTATGTGAGATTTCCTTTTTTAAAAAAGCAATATTCTTTATATAGTGTTGTTTTTGTGCTATGCATCTGCTTCTCAATTGAAAAATAATTTTGAAAGTTATGATTTAATAGTGAATGCTCCTAACAATTTATATGTTACATTTTGTATGTACATGTAGTAAAGCTGTTTATAACCTCTTTCTTGTTTTCTTTCCATACTGTATATTAATTTTATTTTAATTTGTGCACAGCTGTCCCAGATAAAACCTTGGAGTAATGTCCCAGACATGTCCTAGAATCTACAGTACAGTATCTTTCATTTTAACATTGACATAGAATGCAACAGTCAAAATGATGACAGAATAGCAGTCCTAGACCCTGGTCTAGACTGGTGGGAATAGTGTCAAACAACAAGGAACACCATGACAGGAATTATTTAGCTGAGATGTATAGGGAAGAATCTGTTTATATAATGTCAATTGGTAACTTAAATAGCATATAGTCATTTCTGCATATTGTTTAGGTTACCAGATCAGAGAAATGTTTTAAGCACCACAAATATTGATATATGAAAAATAAAAGTAGTTGTTTTCTTTGAAAAACAGGAAAATATCTACCTTATAAGTAATTTGTATTTGTAGGATTGACAATCAAATGATATGCACTGTTTGCTTTTTTCAGAAACAGTTTTGATAAGTTATCAAACAGAGGTATGACATAAAAAATTGGATGATATAGGAAAATAAGAACAGATGGTAGTTAAAGATATTAAGATAATGGCATAAGAATTCCTTTTTGTTTGGTGTTGGATAACAACTGTTTTACTCATTGGTATTTTTCCACTTTTCCAATACTGTCCACTTATTTGTTGCAATAATAGTTCAGGGTAGTCATAAATATAGCAATGAAAATAAGTTCCAGTGTTACGAAGAAAGAAATTCATTTTAGTCTGTTATCACAGTGCATAAGCAGGAACACAAGTACAGTAAAAACCATAATCTACTGTGTAAATGGCAGAATGCAAGGTAATCTACAAACATTTTACCAGGGTAACAATTACTCAAGACTTTACAATGTTTAATTTACATTATAGGTAATTTCCTCATATTATTAAAAAAACGTTACTAGACCCATTGGTGATTAAAGAAAATGAAGGAATGAGTTCTGTTTGCTTTGATAGATTGATCTTGCAGGGCGAAAATAAACCTTGAAACATTTACAATGGGAAAGTAATGTGGTGATTTTGGTATGTTTCTGTAATGCAGCAATTACTGCAGTTTACAAGGGCTTTAATCATACTTGCCTGCTTTTCTCCAGGATGTGCTGCCATTAACTAAATGCTGTTATTCTTCATGAATGGATCATTTTATTGCTTCTGTATTTGCTGAGGGGAGAGGAATCACAGCATTTGTCTGAAGCTTACTAATGCACCAGCAGGTGGAAAAATTACTTTGTCACCTAGCTCTTTGAAATGCATTTCAATTCAGACCTGACAAATCTTGCCATCATTACCAATTCTCTGCAAATTCAAAATGATATCAGTTTTCTGAGGTGTATGGTGACACATTAATTATTATTCCTTTCATTTCCTCCTAAAGCAGATATGAAACCAAGACAAACGAGACTGAAAAGCTTTATGTTTAAATCTGAAACAATGGGTTAAACTTGTTAATGGTACTGTAGCACACACTGTACATGTAGATAGGAGTAAAGAGGAAAAGTTGGAGAAGACACATATTCATACTGTAGCTATTTAAAAAAACAATATATAGAAACTATGTTTCACTGCGTTCTCAGTATGTTTGGGCTAGAGAATGATTACATAACTTGTACTTGAACAAGCGGGCGGTGTGGTGACTCTGTGGCTAAGGATCTGCGCCTGTGGCTGGAAGGTTGACGGTTCGTATCCCCTGGCTGGTAGAGGAATCCTATTCTGTTGGGCCAAGGCCATTAACCCCAACTGCTCTAGAGGTGCCATATAAATGGCTGTCCCTGTGCTCTGACCCCAAGCTTCTCTCCCTGTCTGTGTGTCTCATGAAGAGCAAGTTGGGGTATGCAAAAAGACACATTTCTAATACAAGAAATTCTATATGGCCAATAAAGTGATCTTATCTTAAATGTGGACAGTGATAAAGGTCTACTCCTACTTGAGAGCTCATGCAGAGGTGCCCACTTTACCGTATATACCTTACATGGGAAAATAAGAAAGATGGCATGAGGGTTGTTTTCAGACAGTAAGACATAGGGACAGAACCTGTATTTCTGTCAAAAAGCATCTCTCATGCCACCTTGTACATATCACACACAATATACTGTAACCCTCCCTGACCCATAGTGAAAATTCAATACGATCTTGGTTCAGCGTTATTGACCAGATGCAAATTACTATACACCTTCGTTGTTGTGATCCCAAAGAGCAGAGTGATGTTCATTTATCTAAAGCCCTGTAAATGATTTTACTAACCCAAAACAGTTAAATTATTCTCTGTTCTTCAGTAGTACTCAATTTCACATAACAGGAAAGATATTGCCACAGTAACATGATGTTGAAATTCATGTGAATTCAAAATAATGTATCAGGAAAATTGTGATGTGTATTTTTTTAAATAAACAGGTCATTTTGATTTTTAATTGCTTATACTAATGCACTTGAGATGATCATTCAGAAATGTTGGAACACTGTAGTATTGTACCTCACTTCAAGGGAAAAAATGTATTTTATACACATATACTGCAGTTGCACTTTTGGGTGGAGACTGAGGTACCCCTATATCACACAGACACAGTTCTTATTAAATGAAGTACAGCTAAATTATATTTTGCTAGTGTAAAAAATAACTGTGATACTTTGACATACATGTCAACCATATAAATTCAATTTTCTGTTCTATATACATTTGATTGCTGACCAATTTTATTACAAAATGATACTTTTAGTAGTAATAAGCAGCGATGTTTGTACAAAAAAATCTAGCTTTATACTGAACTGAAAGTCATCACAACAGATAGTTAGATACTTTATTGATCCCGTGAGGGAAATTGCAGAAGTTCAAATCAAGGAACAGAGAGGCTGACAGTTTACTCCACCATCAGCTGTCATCAGCCAGTGCATTAAACCATATGTCATCGGATAATGAGTCAAGATATCACTCTTCTGTCATGGCAAAAAAATACACAAAGACAAAAACAAAAATTAAATCAACAGATTCAACATTTTTGCTGAAATCAGCAACTGGCAGAGATATCTCAATTTGTCATCACCTAGTTTCATAAAATCAACTAAATAAGTATCGCAAGCAAATCTGTTTATAATATTAATAATGAATAATTGCTTACACTTATATAGTGCTTTTCTGGACTCTCCACTCAAAGCACTTTACAGGTAATGGGGACTCTCTTCAACCACCAACACCAATGTGCAGCATCCACCTGGATGATGCAACAGCAGCCATAGTGCACCAGAATGCTCACCCCACATCAGCTATCAGTGGGGAGGAGAGTAGAGTAATGAAGCCAATTCATAGATGGGGATTATTCGGAGGCCATGATTGGTAAAGGCCAATGGGAATTTTGGCGAGGACACCTGGGATACACCACTACTCTTTTCGAGAAATGCTCTGGGATTTTTAATGACCACAGAGAGTCAGGACCTCGGTTTTATGCTTATTCCGAAGGACGGCACCTGTTAACAGTATAGTGTCCCCATCACCATACTGGGGCATTAGGACCCACATGGATTGCAGGGTGAGCGCCCCCTGCTGGCCCCACTAACACCTCTTCCAGCAGCAACCTTAGTTTTTCCCTGGAGGTCCCTCATCCAGGTACTGACCAGGCTCACACCTGCTTAGCTTCAGTGGGTTGCCAGTTATGAGTTGCAGAGTGATATGGCTGCTGGTTTACAGCTCTATTTCAATTCTCTCAGTTGTTTTCCTCACCCAGACTTCCATAATAGAGTTTCCACCTCCTGCAGAACCAAAAGGACAGACAGGACAGGATAACCGCTCCATTATTATTATTATTATTATTATTATTATTATTGACATATACTTTCCTAACAGTGAAACAAAGAACACTGGTTCTCAGCTCTGGCCTTGGAGGTCAGCTGCTTTTTGTTCCAGCTGAGTCACTGGATTAATCACTTATGCCAACTGATGGCAAACTGATTTTGAACTCAGTCCTTGGCTTCAAAAATACACTACTTCAAGTGTGTTTTTTCAACTACTTTATCTTACAGACATGTGTGCAATCTCCTCTCAATTTGTCTATGAAGATCTTGCTCCCTTACGTCTATCTGAAAAGCTCTTAATAGGTGATCAGTTTATACCGAACAGGTATGATGTTTGGGAATAACAATGTATAAAACACTCCCAGAATGTTTTTTTTACCTTCTCAGGAGGTACAGTGACTACACACTTAAATGACGCTAGTGCTAAGACTAATAGCAAATCACACTGAACCTTTTCAGAGCTGAAAGCAAATTTAAATTCAGGTCCCAAAATGAAAATGGAAATCATTTAGTATCTTGTTAGCAAAAAACACCTGGGTTCCCCAGCTAAAACATTGGAGTGATATATATTTACTAGTGAGAATGGTAATAAGTATCTAGCCAGTCTATATACAGCTGTTGTCCATTGTTGTTAGATGCTGGCATGTCATTAGTAAATAAGACATGGCTTACTGGTGACTCTCCCCTGGTAAAAATCCATAAACTTCCTTAAAAGGGTGTATTTTCTTGATTTGGATTTGTCAGAAATGAATAAACATTGTCTACAAATACACTCAAGACTACAGCACCTTGAATTAAGCACTGTTTACAAAGTGGGAAAACGAAGCATTTTAACTTTTGTTTTGTAAAAGGTAGAATATTACACAGTATGAACACTAAAGAGCAGAAAAGGTCTATACAGGTTATGAAGATGATTGCTTCAAGCAAAATGGTTTCCATACATGCCTACAAGACTACATGAAGGCTTAATGCCAAGACCAACACACACAGATTTGCATATGCTTTGCATTTTTTTCCATGAGCAAAGAAGAATAACAGAATTAACTTGATCTTATTTCTTAGTATTAATTTGCTTGTGATTCTTGTATGATCAAACAATTATGGTTATTTTTAAGAGCATATTTTTTCAAATACAAACCTAGGTGCTGTTCTTTCCAAGCATATCATAACAGACAGGCAAGTTACCAGTCTTTCATTCTTCTAAACTTGAAGACAATTCTGGAATCTCAATTCCAATTGCATCTCAGCACAGAGAAGAGAAATAGACACAGACCCAACATATAGTTTGTGTCTCTGGAATGATAACAATAATTTAAGATAAGAGTTATTTTAAATAGCACCTATCATGATATATCAACTTACAATAAAACAATCAAACAAAAATTCTAAATAAATGAATACAGTAGGGACACCATTGCTAAACTGTTGTGAAGGCACTACTATTATAGTCTAAGAAGACTCTAATTTTAAAACATATGCATTACAGCCTTCGCATACAATTACTTGGGAACCAACAACCTCGATATTGATACTGGTATTGTTCTGAAGATTGTCCATGCTTCGGTTATTGCTTTAAATGTTTTGGAGCTACAGACTTTAAAAGAAAAACAGGAATGGAATTTATCATGTAGAAAAAAAAGTTTGTAACACCACAGAAACAACATTTCTGTTTACTTTTGAACTAGCCTCGGAAAGAACTTTTGGTTAGTTTCTAGTTCGAACATAGCTTTGGACACTGCAGTGTATTTTCATGTTACATTTAATTGCCACTATCATATGCAAGCAATGCTTTGTGTTTGCACGATCACTTTGTAAATCCCTTGGGTAAAATAGGTTTTGCTTCGTCACTGCTACTACATGAAAGTAACACGATACATACTTAGTCTCAAAACCAGTTCCTAAAATAAATATTAATGCTGAATCTGGGGACAAAATTGAATGATTCTATTTTTCTTTACTAAAGCAAACCAACCAGCAGGATTTGGCCTATTAATCAAAAATGGATGGTCTCAAATTGTGCTGTAGGCAGTACTACACAAGGCAGTGAATGTAGTTCTACCAACATCCTCATATTCAGCTGTATGTGCAGCTGCTAAAGACTGCTTTCGTAGATACACAATAACAAGTCTTAAGCAAGCACACTTCTGGTTCTTGCAATACAAATCCATGCATTAGACCTTTTTGTTTTCTTTGTAGATGTTTGTCCTCTTTGTATTTAGCACTGCCATCACTTCTGGCTGTCTTATTCATCATCTTTCGACTATTTACAAGAAAATATTGGCTCTGTTAAGATCTCCACAATGCCATGTTACTGGTAGAAAATTAGAATGTCTTACACTGCGGGCTTATGGGAATGGTGGATAGCAATAGAAATCAAGGTCTTTTTTAAAGCTGTTTTCTTTTGCTCTTTAATTTATGTAGGAAAACCCCTGTCTGTACATGTAGCTGGAAAATTTTATTGGCCTTAGAAAGACCACATGTTTCAGTTATGCCTGTTTTTGAATTCTGGCCAAGCTAGAGGCATATACAGTACAGCAGGTTCCAAAGCTGGTTTACACTGGTATACTCCACCTTTCTGAAATGTTTTATTGTATTGTCACTTTAGATACTTGGAAGTGAATAGGAAGTGTGGCAGTGCATTACTTTTGAAGTAGTAGTATGGCACACTTCTGTATGATTTCAAATGATACTTGATATCCAATATATTGATAAAACATTTATGATTACATTTTACATTGAATGTTTGATCATAATATGTTATGTAACATGCAAGAGTCCGCCATTAATGCCAGGAATTAAACTCTTATTTCCAGTAAGGTAATATAAGGTGAATACAGTGCCAGATTTGCTAAAAAGCCCCACTGTCTGACAAGACAGCAGTCAGTTGCTGCATACATACTTGCAATTGTACTAGAAAGAGCTATGTATATTGTTGGATTTTTTTTTTCAAAAAGCAGGAAAAACATATGTTTTATCAGATGGGTACCATACATCTACTGTGTCTTAAATTTTAATTAGGGTAGTGTATTTTATCACTTTCTTATTAATAAATACCACTTCCCTACCACATCTTATGGATACATTTCCTGAGGGACATTATCCCTCTTTGTTGTAACATGTCCTAGAAAGAACAGCAGAGGAGCAGTTCCAATCTTCTATCATTTTCTAGGAAGTTATCTTCATTTACATTATATGTCAAGAGGTTTCAACACGTTGCCCTAGTGCTTCCTTTTGTATAATGACTGCTGCCCCAGCTGGTTCTGACTGCTTATTCACTCGATTTGCAGAAGTGCTCTAGGTATGCAAATTGACCTGACTGGCATAGAGAATTTTAGAAAGTGTGGATACCGAGTGCACAAGTTGTCACAATCCTTATATATTCTTCTTCAAGACACTTTTTTACTTTTACTTGCTTATTATTGCCCAGTAATTATGAGTTTTTAAAGCATTTGAAAAGCAAACAGATAATAACAAAATCAAGCCATACTTTAAAATATAGACCCTAGAGAGCACGATATTACACTGTGCAAGGTACATCCCTAGTGTCAATTTAGTGAAATCTCTTGCACTTTCCTTTGAGAAAAGTTAAAAATCTCATCAGCAAAATAAACGTTTCATGCCATGTTCTTTGTGTCCAATATTGCAATCCCATCTTTTATTTCTATAGTTATCATAGTGTGCAACTGGATGAAAGAAAATCTAAAGAACAAATCCTGAATATGTCTTTATAATGACAAAGATGGAGTGAGGCTCATACTGTAGATCATTCCCATCTTAACATGGAAAAAGTATCAATGGTATTCGTAGGATGCATACTATATTTGAGAACAGTTTAAAAAATGTTAATTTTGTTTCTTTTTATTGAAGACAAATTTTTAGGAATCCCACTTTGTGTTGTCTAGAAGGTCATCGAATAATTAAATAGCCTCTCCTTCACATACAGTACAGCACTACCAATAATATAAATAAGGAATAAGAGATAATAACAATTCCGTACACTTACACTGTATAAAGTACTTATGTCAGGACTTTGGTTTTATATCTCATCTGAAAGATGGCACCAGTTTTTACACTATAGTTATATTATACAGTATACATCCCAATCAGTATACTGGGGCATTCAAACCCACACAGACCACAGGGTTCTGGTCCCACTTACGCCTGGCAGCAACCTTAGCTTTCCCAGGAGGTCTCCTGTCCAGGCACTGGCTAGCTTCACACCTGCTTAGCTTTAGTGGGCTGCCAGTTGTGAATTGAAGGGTGATACAGCTGCTGGCTTTAATCAGACATGTAATAAAGACCATAATTACATTTTGTATTACACTGAAAGAAAAACACAGGAAAACTAGAAATAAAATATACAGTGTATTATATGATATTTTACTGTGCATATACACTTAGTGAATGTTTAAATCTTTTTGATGGAATAACTTTCTTCTGTAACTCACGATTACTTGTAAATTACTTTGCACATGCATGTGTAACTTTGTGATTCTTTAAAGAACAGTTTTTCTTTCATGCAACATATCACAAACAAATGAAATTGGATCACCATCAATAAGAAAAAAAGAGAAATAAATATTTTTCTAACAACAGCAGAAACATGGCCGAGAGTTCCTTACCATTATGAAAGAGATGCTCCAAATTAACACTATGCAATGTGGAAAATAAATTACAACTATGGATAACTCTGGATATCAAAAGTATGACATTGTTAAGAGTTTGTGTGATGTATGGTTTGTCCATCCATCCATTTTTTAACTGCTTTATCCCAGCAGTACAGGGTTGTAGGGGAGCTGGAGCCTATCCCAGCAAGCTGTATGGATATACTGTATGTAATTCATGTTGTAAAATAGGTTGCAAGTTGCCTTGGATAAAAGCTAAATGAAAACCTATTAGCAATCCTTATAACAATAACTTCCATAAACATTTTGTTTAAATACAAATGTAATTAATAAATCTCTTGCAGATAAAAAAATAAATGCCATATGATTTTTTTAGGTGCAATTTTGTTAGATGTGCATTATTTCAGTTTCATCACAGTGATTCTTGTGCAAATCCAGCCGCTGGCATAAATTGCATCTGAGGCAACAGAGCCGTTGGCTGCAGTCAGATCTGATTTTCATGATATTTCACTGACCTTCTGCTCACCCTTAGGAATGTGCTGTGTGTAAGAGATGCAGCGAAGTGTGCTTCAATTTTGTTTATTTGTCTTTTAAGCCCATTTCATATCATTTTAAGATTTCAAAGATTCTAAATCTCCTCAGGTTTGAATCCTAAGATTTCAAAGATTCTAAATCTCCTCAGATTGATTCCCCACAAGAAATCAAATTTTTTTTTAATATAAATGGATTTCTTCTTGGCTTTAGTATTCTGCCGAGTTTCAAGCGTTTACATGTTTAATGAAGGAAGATGATATTGAATTATTTCCCACTTGTCCGTCAGGCTCAATTGGGTAGGAAGATTAATCATTGGGGTATATTATTGTGTATTATTGCCAACAGCATACATTTCAAATACAGTATGTAAAAGTCTAAGAATTGTTTTATGTCTTTTACACGTCTCTGTCAATTTGGGTATTAAGTATAAAAATATTTCAACTTTTTTACAGAATTACAACAATACTACTACCAATAATGTTGTGTGAGATTTGTACTATACAGTGGATCTTGGAAAATTGTGACAGATTACAGTTTTTTTCATATTTTGCACTGCAGTATATGAACTTACATAAAATGTCCTAAAAAACATACCAATGCCCCAAATTTATAAAAAAGAATCATTGAAGAAACTGTTCAAAATATTCTTCTTTACATAAAGTGTTTGTGGAATATGGAACAATCTTGCATATCCATGTTGTTATAGATGAAACACTGAATTCCTTCATGGAACAAATGGCTGAGATCCCTGGTCTCATTATTTACTCTTATTATTTACAACAGTTTTCAGACTTAAGTGTTGGGTCAATTAGCCCTATATATTGTACTGACTACTTAAATACAAGTACTTAAAAACAAGTTACTCAGTTTTTGTACTCAAAATGTTGAAACCTATATTTGTATTTGAAAACCCACAAAAAATTAAAAGGTTCTATACTAATTTCCAGTAAATTGGCACTGAAACTGAAATCCTGGATAATCTTCAAGGAAACTTGAACAATATTGTTTAATTATTTTAGAAATTAAAAAGTGAAGCTTCATTCATTCTACGGAAGACATTTATGTTAATGGTAAAGTATTTTTAGCAGTAGCGTTAACCTATAACTATTATTTGCAAAGATGGAAAATAAGAAAGGGCTATGCTATATTGCATTAATAGAAATTGTGCTAATTGTAGCTGTTGATTCACATAAGAAAACATGTAAACAGGTCCATTAAAAATATTGACTGTGAGACATAAACTGGAAACATTCCAGCACTCATGCTACAAACATCCTTCTCACAACATTCAACCACTAATTTAGTCAGGGGCCAAGACCAGTTATTTCACTTATTAGAACTATCCAGGTGGCAATATCTCATCTGGTAGTTAGCAGGGCCAGAATATATCCTTCCTTAGAACAGTCCATTCACTGCTGGATAGGCATTATGTTAAATTTTCTAAATGTCACTGCTCACATGTAAGACATCAGAAACGTGTATACAGTACATACAGTAGCACACATTAAAGCTGTTAATGAAATTGGTGTATGATGTATGAAATCAGTCCAACTCCTAGCACAGAGCTCACTTAGTCATTCTTTCATTCTTATAATATATAAACATAAACCGAATACTGTATGTAGAATAATTTAATTGCAGATAACATGTTTATTCTTCGTTTTTTAACATGTTTTCCATGCACAAATATATAAAGGGATGCAGATATGCATGTCATTGTGCTACAAGATGATATTTAACATATTTATGAGTCCAAACTTTGAATTTTCTTGGGATGGTAATTAGAACATATTTGTTGTGATCTTCACCATGTTATTGTCATGTTATAACAAAGGTAACTTCAAATTTGACTGTGTTAAATATTTTGTACTGTACGTACAGACTTGTGTGACAACATGTACAGTATACTGTAACTGGTGCATGACATCCCCGACCTCAACTGTGTAGTAGGCTGGGGCATACATGTAGAATGTACATAGTACATTTTAAATGTATGTTTAAACACTAAGAGGATAAAGTACTGTACATTGAGAATATTTGAACTACTGTACCTCACTAACTTGAGGAAGTGCTGTGTAGAAGACAGGATGTATAGATCCCCAGTTCAGGTTATACTTCATTAACTTCATACTTCATCAAAGGAGATTTGGACCTCACTTTTCTTTCTGTCTGATGTTGTGGAACAGTTTGAAGTGAATCCCAAAGAGGAGGTTGAATTAGTTGACCCGAGAAACAACACCCACATGACCTTTGACCATGCAGCTACACTTGGTTGAAAATCTCTGATCTGGCCAATATGCGGCTCCTTCTTCCATTTTACTGCCACTTACAGTACCTTTGTGAAAGGGGTTCTTCATTGTCAGCCACACTGTAAGCAACCACTGTTCAGCAGGACTTTTCTGTCTGAAATTCCAAATCAACTGGACCAGTTGTGTACGGTACTTCGTCACAAATGCATTTAGACTCAATGATCACAGCAGCAGTATCAGGTCAGTATTATGGTTATGGTAACATCAGTGTGGCTTTCTGCCCTGTCATGGGCTGGCATCTCATCCAGGGTATATTCCACCTCACATCTCCAGCTCCCCTGCAACTCTGCACTGGAAGAAGTGGTCCGGAAATGGATGGATGGATATGATGGTAACAAATGACAGGAAATAGAATATAAACAACATGATAAATCTAAATGTTTGGGTTGAGGAGCCAGCAGGTTTGCCCAATCACGTTAGGGCATTTGCATGAAATCCACTTCTCTAGTGGTCAAAAAATAACTTACTCAAATGGTGACAGTTGGTTATCTGGTTAAATAAAGCTTAAAAAGCATAATATATATTGACAATATAATTACCAGTGGCATCAAATTTGTACCTTCATAACAATATTAAGACCACAAGAAAGGCTGCAAATGAAAGGAGACTATATACAGTACCTAGTTTGTTTGCTAGAAGCCAATTGATCCAAAGATCTTATCTAGCTGTTTATTAATGATAACCATTATATCAGCTTCAGCAACACGTCTGGGTATGTATCTTGTTCGTATTTTCTTGACTGATTCCAGAGCAATTTTAACATAACCACCCTTCATTTGAATTCTACTCTTTTAATTATATACCTTAACATTGTGTTTGTCTTTTTATTGCTTTTCCACAATATGTAGAAGATGTAAACAATGTCGACATAAACACCCATGAAGAGTTTATGTCTATGTAAATTATACAAAATAATTTATTCAAAATGAATTATTTTGTCTTTGAAATATAATGTTATGTTTTGTCTTCAGATACGTATTCTTACTCAGTGACAGCACTCATGTCTTACATATTTGGTTGTCAAATCCTTCCCAAGTTTCCAGTAGATTCATAAAGCCAATATGCTTAAAGCTAAAAATGAACATACTTTAGAATTAGTTTCTCTATTTCACTCCCACCAAAATACATGGAACAAATAAATTCCAGATTCATCTGGTGGGCTCAGTAGGTAAGAGCATGACAACACTTCAGTGTTCCCAATTGTTTTATGTTCTGAAAGTGCAATGCGTTGCAAAATGGTATATAAACATTTTTAAAGCAAATATTTTAGTTTAAACTGCATTCATGATGAAATAGTACAATCCACTGTTGTGCAGAGGCTATACAACTAATTGTGTGACTCATCATAGAAATGTTGTGCACCTGATACATGTAAGGTTGGTCTTTGCAGGGTGGTGAGTTATTATTCAATCAATTTCTAGTTTCTGACTTTTCGATTGTGTTTAAGTTGGTATGATTCTGGGGCATCAGTCTCATTGGGAATAATTCTTGTGGCGTTAATTAAACCACTAGGACTCCAGGATTTCTTATTTTCTACTAGCAAAACCAGGACTTGTTTGCTTAGATTCAGAATTCTCATTATCGCAAATTCAACAGATACCAGTTAAGAATAATGTACTATTATAGGATGTTTTTCAGTCCGTTACTTAATCACTCTAATATACCAGAAATGATTACACTTGGCATGTTTTTTTTTTACACAGCGCCCTGGTTTTTCCTGCTTTCTGTACCCCAACACCACTCAGGGCTTGTGTACCATGTGTACCTGCTTTGCTCTCCCAGTCAGTGGCTGATCTAATGGTTTCAATAGTCACCACTAGAGGGCTAGTCCTGACAAGGATGCAATCTGAGACCATACATTTTCTTTCTCTAAAAATCAGTCACGCCAATAATTAAGAAATTAAGAAATTAAGAAAGTGTAAATACAACAGCGATTCAGTTTACATTTGTGCACATACTGTACAGCACACACAACACCATACCAGCAATTACAGCTGTAAAAATGCTCCCAACACCCCTCTGTCACAAATGCGTTTAGAGCATAAGTAGTTTCTACCTATACGTTCTGAAAGTACCGTGTGAAAAGACACGTTTGGATGTGTGTGACAGATTTACATGGTGTTAGAGTGTTCCAGCCTTGTAAAATACATTAATTCAATCATTCATTCATTTTTTAAAGATGCCTTTAACTAGCCCTCTCCCAGTTCTGTATTTCTTGGTGTACTTGTTATAGTTTGCAGTTTGTTCAGTTCTTACTTCAATTTAAATAGTAATTTTAAAAAATCGAAATTTTCGAAAAATTTTAACAATTATGTTATTTGTATTCCTTTTAGTAGTGTGTATTACTGAAAATCAACTCAGATAAAGGCATCTGCTAAATATAACATCAATAATAATATGAACAATAATAACAAATGCATACTAAAAGAATGTAGCAATATCTGAGCAATCAATGTACTGTATGCATCTCAACACAAACAGCACACAAATACCTATAAAGATAAATCTGGATTATATAGAGGTACACGGTTTATTACTCAGGTAAATAATTTAATGGTAGTGTGGTTTAAGGAGAATATAAAAATATATCTTCTTATTATTATGATTGTTGCACTTTTTAGTAACATTTTCTTGCCCCAATCACACCTTCCTCTTAACCATTAAACTCTGGATGACTCCTGACAAAGCCTGTTATATAACATTCAGTTAATACCCATTTATCCACTGTTAACAATCCGCCGAGCTAAATCTGATTTTTATTGAAGCTGTCTGTTGTCTTTTCTATGACATTACCCTAAATTTATCGATTTCTCAGCACATTGGGTCGTACGAATATCATGCACTGGGAGTTCCAGCGGGTACTGCCCAGGGAGCGGGCAACTGAGCGCTGAATCCTAAAGCGAGCTTACTTTTCAGCGAGGACGGCATGTGTTTTGGACAATATACGGTAAAGACAATATAAGTAGGCAACGTACATATTTTGTAAGGAGGATAGCATTACTATCTTAATTTTAAAACTCTCGTAGAGAATAGAAAATGGCAAATTGCTGTTCTTTCTCTTGTCTTTATTACAATTATAGGCAGGTGCATACAGTATCTGGTCAAAGAAAACAGTATTCCATACAATATGTGGGAAAATAACTACTAACACACCCCTACATCATTTAATTGTGTCTTCCATGCACGAGAAACACTCCAAAACGTAGAATACACACCCCTGTAAATGTGGAACAGGCAAGTTTGTAGAGAAACAAATGTACATTTTTTTGTTTCAGATCATCATGTAACAACAAAAACTTTGTTTTTCATTTATACAAACCTGTGTTAAGAAAACACATGAGTGCGTGAAACACATGAGTAGGGGGGAAAATAATTTCTGAGCACTTTTGTTTTACTTTAGCCGAAGATGTTTTGTTTATTTTGTTGACGGCTGAGGACTGCACGCAACTCCCCAATTCCTGAGCAGAAAATGCTAGTCAAAGGGATATTTAATCGATTATTAAATCAATAAAGCAATTTATGATTATAGGTTTGCACAACAACAACACAGGATTATGTATCGCACGTAAATATGATAATATTGGGTGTTCACAATAATTTCCCTCCGGTTACCGTGTGTTTACTTATTTGATGTTCGCAGAGTTGGCTGGTCATAGGTAATTTATTATTATTTATGAAATGCATTACGTTTAACAGTAATGTTTTGTCAGAAGCATCAAAAGCAAATTTGAAACCTTCGTACACATACTGTACAATATTCCTCTTTTTATAATTCAGAAAGATTGCTTAATTCACCGAAGCCTTGCGTGACTTAGTACTAACCCGGAGATAACCTAAACAAGAAAAAAAAAGCTCTCTGCGACGACAGTCTGCACTCCAAAGAAAGCGCATAAAGAATATATATATATATTTATGATACAGTCTTAGCAACGGCATACTGCAGCTTGCTGCCCTGGATTTGAAAAGCTTTCTGAAAGCCGGAGGGTGGAGTGATGAAAGAGGAGTGGTTCACTGGGTTTGTGGCTTCACCGACTCCTCCCGCACCAGAAGCTGTGCGGGGGCTGGGACCTGACCTGGGAGTCGCTCAGTGTGTGACTGGAGATCGAGTAAAGGAGCAGCAGCGAGACAGTCCAGTTTCCATTGGAATTACCAAGCTATAGATAGCCTTCTAATGCCTTGCCTTTTTGTGTGATTCAGGCAAGTATGGTAGGGGAGGTAATTTAAACACTCACCGGGATTATATTGATGCCCCGTGTGAAAGACAGGTGAGTGTGTCTGTAGGGTGCTTGTTTTTATTTGATTTTGTTTGCCATATGAATGGAAACTTCTCAGGCAATTAATAGTGTCACCAGTTAGCAGTGTGTAGATATTCTAAGCGGATGTTTGAAAATTATATTTACTTCTGACTGAGGTTTTGTTTTTGTTTATGCCAGCATAAACTAAGCTTTAGCCAAGCTTATTATCTTCCTAGTTGTCTTCACGACTGCTGGAGATGGAGATGACTTTGCACGCATTCAAGATGTGGTTGAGTACTATATGGGAAAAGTAAACATAAAATTACACAGTGCTGAACATTTTTAAGGCAGTTCTCTTAAATAGTTTTTGTTGTCATGATGTTAGCATACATCCATTACTAAAATGTGTTTTATGGAAACTAAAACTGGTATGTTTATGCTAATACGCTTTTCATTAATACGATTGTTTCCAAGACAAGTAGTAGATCTACCAGTAGTTCATCAAACTGACAGTTTTAATCTCCTAAGGGCTTAATAGTGTAGGTATCTGTTTGAAGACGGAGTTCTCCAAATATCTAGAAACAAGTTAGGGTTTTTTTTAAGGAGCGACATTTGAACGTTATGACCTTCACATTAACTTACCTGTCTTCCAAAGCAGGAAGTGTTTTATCGAGTTACACCTTATATGGTACTCACCTCTTTTATTTTGTTGTTTGCAGATGATGTAGGTTTTGTTGTTGTTGCTTTTTGTTATTATTTATTTATGATTAATATTCATTTCATCATGCAGAAAAAAACGGAGAGGTCTGCCCTATTTTGGTTTAGTCTGGTTCTAAAAAAGGCTCTCTGATGGGGAATTTCGCAGTTAACTACAAATAAAATCACTCCTCATTTTATCTGTTGTGTATTATTATTATATCCACCATCAGAATTATGTTATCGAAAAGATTCAGTTTTAAAACACTAAAAAATTTCAGTCCTCCTTTCTTTGAGTAGTGCTGTGTCTTTATACATCACACATGAATGTACATTTCATTGAAGAGTGTAATAAATTTCTTGGAAACCTATAATAAACTTTCACCACTTCTCCTTTCCTGAAAGTTTTAATGTATTTATCCTTGAGTAAATGTAGCGTTCCTTCCTTGTATGCAGCTACATATTAACCTTATAAAACTGTACATATTATGCAGTAATGATGTGCAGTTTATTAGGAACTTTATCATAGCTATGCCACCAGGCTTAATAATAAGGTGGAAACAGTGTTTTCATTAATATCCCATTGCTCTTAATTTTCTCTGCCTGAGAATGTGATATTCATAATAGTCTAAAATGAAGTTTATTAACATTACATGTGGCTGTTTTTGGCAAGGCTGCCTATAATGTGAAGGAAATATTTTGCAGTTGAATTGATTTGAAGTTTTTGAAGTGTGCTTGTATACTGTCAGAAAAAAAAATACAAAGTTTAAAGCGTGGCTAATTCTTCCAGCACTTTATATTTAAAAAGTGTTTCTGCTAAGTAGAGACATGTACAGTATAAGATACCTGATGTGATGTCCTTGTGACATTAATTTGAGGAAGAATTTCTTGAAATATTCAGCACCAAAGTGTACATTTTGTTCTGCTCACTTATAAATTTACTTTATAAGGCAGGCCTTGTTTCTCCCAGTGAGTGATGTATGTCATTTTACTGGCCTAGAACTATTACAGAATTAAACAGGTGGACGTATGTCATGAAATTACTTACATTTATACAGTATTTGCAGGAAATGATGTGCAAGAGTTATGCAGTACAATGCAACACACCCTGGCTAGTCTGCGCATTAAATCTACTCTGTTGCTGCATATTAGAAGATATAGTTCTGTAATTATTTAATGAATAATTAGCAGAATCGGTTTAGCAGTTACACTGCTGATTGTATCAGTGTTGTAGTGGAGAGAATTGGAAGGGCTGCATGTTTATAGTAGTTCTGCTATTGACCGTTTAACTGCATCTGTCAACTTTTTTACAGATAAATTATGTAGAAAATGATTAATTTAATAGATATTTTTTGGTGCTTGTTGATGTTAACAATAATTTGTTAGATATTTTTGGTACTGGCTGAATGTTTTTCATTTGGCAGATTGCATTTGTTGAGCCATCTTCCCTGTTTTACGGGTATGTTTTTCCTGTGTTGTACACTGTCTCTGCTTCCAGTCTCTTGTCATTGTTGCTTCTCTCCAGGTAACAATATCTTGTTATTTCTTCTTCTGAATATTTACTGTATCATGAATGAAATAAATGGTGAATGAAACAGATGAAAGTAATTCATTCTCAAGTGGTGAGAAGATGTATAGGTTATTTATGCTTCATTTTTGTTGTTTATTTTTAAACAGGGAGACATCCCCTGTTAGTAGACTTTAGCCCATGCAAACTCCATACTGACTTTCTAAAGAATATGTTTCAGTGATACCAACAACATGCAATTAATCCACTGTATATGTGTGTGCCCTCTCACTAGGGAGGCATTGTTTCTTTCTAATGTATGGGATTTGTACTCTTTAAACCTTTTTACAGCAGTCTGGGCTGTGCATCTAGAGCACTTAATCAGCTTTGCCCTTGTAACCTGGGAGATCCCCTAGGAAAGAAACTTGTTTTTTCCTCTTCACTTAATTCCTTTATTTTGGCATTTTCATAATGCTGAGCAGTATCCCATTTGTTTAAAAAAATGCATTATAGCATTCAGTTTTTTTTAAAAAGGACAGAATTCACACATTTGACTTATGAAACACTATGTATGCGTGTGTAATAAATAAATAGAATATTTATTCCTGTCTTTATTATCATACATTATGAAGAAAGGGTTGCCTAAAACAGATGTACAAGGCTTCATTTGCATTGTCCCCAAAAAGAGTATTTGTGCTCTTAAAGAGAAAATAAGTACAGCTACTATGATATAATGTGATGGCCTCCCTGTAGTAAGTCATTAGTTAATGGAATACTGTAATTTCAGCCATCAGTCACGTAACGTTTGTTACGTGAAGTATATTTGTTCCATTCACTGTTTTCTTAGTACCATTAAATAACACAGTATGGAATCTACAACTCGGGCTCCAGGGGAGCCAGAGACTATCCCAGGCAAGCAATGGGCAATGGGTGCAGGGCAGGATACACCCTAGACAGGACACCAGTCCTTTGCAGGGCAAATGCAGACACAAGCATAGACTCACTGTCACACCAGGCCCAGGCTTCTCAGAAGACAATTTATGTCTTTGGGCTGTGAGAGGAAGCCAGAGCACCCAGAGGAAGCCCACGCAAACATGAGGAGAACATACAAACTCTACACAGATTCCTAGTGTCTGGAATTGAACCCAGGGCCCCAGTGCTGTGAGGTAGCATTGCTGTCCCCTGGTCCACCATGACGCCTGCGACAATTTTGTGAAAAGAAAAAACAGAAGCCTAAAAAATATTTATGTACTGTAACGTCCGTGGGGTTTCGGTACGGAATGAAACAGGCATACAACTCTGACATGGGTTATACTATACTAAAGATACCTTACCTTTAAATCATGGAGTGGTTGTAAAACATTGACCTGTCTGCTGCTCTCAGAGCTACATGATACCTTTTGGACTATGTATGGGTGTCAACAGAAGTGAATGCTTTCATTGGTGCACAGTAGCTCTTTAGTAATCACACTTATTCCATTGTGTCACTACTCTGCAGACAAAACAAACTATTATAGAAATCTAAGTCTGAGCTTTCTTGACAAAAACAGTAACAAATTATTTTTGATACAGAAGAGTGCAAGCTCAAATTAGGAAATGTTTCATCCATTAGGAATATTGTGATGGAACGGAGGACTTTAGTGTTTCTGTGTAGTTGCCTGAACTGTACCTATGCAGATACTGAAAGGCACTTTACTTCTCATGTGATATTATTTTGACCTTGTAAGGTCTAGTCTGAGCTTTGAAAGTGTGATATGTTAGGACCAGATATTACAGTATATCTGATGGCTCTCTTTATGTACAATAGAATTGAAGATAATATAACTGTTTTTGTCATAATGGTACTAAAAATATTTTTAAACTTTAATGCACTGTATTAACAAGGTATGCTAAGACGTCCCATTGACAAATTGGTTTAAAATTATCTTTAATGGTTTCACTGTTGAGTATATTAATATTTTCAGTCGTATGTACATTGTATGTACTTATGTATGTATGTGTTTTAGTTTAACAGCCATTGTAGGCCTAAGTTTTCATAGCTCTAATAGCATAGAGATATATAGTATGAATGACTAATATACAATAATTTAGTATGAATAGCTATGAATATAATTCATTAACTTTCTACAAAATCTAAGAAATTAGTATAGTAAAATGACACATTTGATCAGTAAAAAAAGGCTAAATGAAATTGTTAACAGTGAATTATTGTAGTTTGAGATTTTGTTTTGACAGAAATCAGATTTATTTATTTTTTCATTGTTCACATTTAAGGAAATTCTGTATAATGTCCTCACACAACAGCGTTAACTCTTGCTGTATGTTCTTGACATCTGCTCTTTGGCTTTTCTAATGTAAGGACAATTCTGAATGACCTTCAGGAAATCTCAGGTAATAAACTGCATTTGTATTTGAGCCAACTACAGGGTTTAACTGTGGAGTTACTCAAGCTTCTATAACTGCACCACTCATTCAGTTAATAACGCCTGTGGAATTGTAAGTCGTTTTGGTACTTTGTTGAATAATTTTTGGAGCCAATCGGAAAGAGTGACTTTAGAGTCGAGGAGTGAAATATACAGTATATGTCTGTGCAGTTAAGGTGTTAAAACCGTCATATCCATTAATAATCATTATTTTCATCTCAGTGTTTGCATTTGATTTGAGTTTTCATTCTGAAGCAGGTTTTAAATTATACATGAACCAACAAGTAGTTTGCAGCTCAGGCTGGTTGACCTCCCTCTCTTACATTTCCAGAGGGCTTTCTGTCTCTCATGAGTCAGAACTGGAGGTCAAGGTCAATGGAGTCAGGAGACCTGTGTTATGAGCTAACTTGAAGTGTGGGTTTTTGAGACTGATTCATTTGTAAAATGAACTCACATAGCCCTTTTTATTCCAAAATATCCGAAATCATTTAAATATACAGTACGTGTGGCCCCCTATGTTCATCACTGAAGTCCATCTGGTTGATGCACAACAGCCACTACAGAGCAGATAAGGTACAGAAGGGAGAATTGTTTCTTCAGCTGAATTAAGGGGGAAATTGGGTAGGCCAGTCTGTCCAAGCCCAGAGTGGAATTTAGCCAGTAAGATGAAATCATAATTTATGGATCATAGTTATAAGTATCTTAAAACTACAACAAAAAGACATTGAAAATCTGCTCTTCTCTAAATGGTCTAAGTGCTTTCATTTTAAATCTGGAAAAGGGCTATTTCTGAAGAAAGGAAAAATACAATAATATATGTATTGACCTAAATGTTCTGTACAAGGACACTGCCATGAGAAAGACTACTGTAAAATAATTCAGCCTTGAAGTGTGTAACTTGTTTAACAGGTTTTTTTTAAAAGAGCCCAGCATGAGGGCAGAGATCTCATTTTGCACAGTGGAAGCTGAAAAGGTTTCTCTGAATGATTAAAGATTCTCAATTACTATTGATATTCATATACGTTATGTTTATGTTTGCACGTCTGTGTGAGAGTTATTGAAATATAAAGTTTTAAGTTATACAGGCAGAAAAGGAAAAATGAAGGATTCAGACATTGTACTGGAACATTCTGTGAAAATGGTGAAAAGAAAACAGAAGCTCTTTACAGTCTATAACAGGAAAAGAGTGCTGTGTATACCACCTTAGACTGGAAGCTTTTTAAAGAAAAGTAATTTTAACAGATCTTATGATTGCGTAAAAGTTAGGCAATTTTAACATTTTATAGTATGTGGAAACCTGTACATGGGACTCTGAATTACCCAGGACTTAAATTGTCATTTCCATGTGAGAATTAATGTTTTTATAAAGTTCAGTTTTTGCCTGAATAAATCTGCTTGACTACTTCTCACTTAACAGTTTTCTTCAGAACTTGTATTACGGGAGACTGCATTTTAAAATGTCTTTTTAAGTTGGGGCAAATATGAATGCATTGGAATGTGTGGTTGTACTGTATGTACACTACATGGACATGTAGTGTAAGTGAGTTTTACTAATCAGATCAGTAGAGTGGTTAAAGAACACAAACATGCATAGTTTTGACTGAGCAAGTACAAAAAATGTCTATGATTCTGTAAACTTGGAGTGTAAAAATCCTTGCAGCTTTGAGGGAGGTTCTGTAATGTTTTATATAATCTCTTCATTGAGATGCATTTCTAGAAAGTTAGACCAACAACTGTTGGGATGAATATCATAATACATTTAGAAATGTCGTCCATTATAACATGAATGATAAAATAGGATGTGCATAGGATAATACACGAGTCTCATTCTTTAAAATGTATGGTGATTTAGAAATTAATTCCGCATCAAATGCCAAAAGGTTATTGTTGATTAACCAAAAGACTACAGATTTCTCTCTGGACCACACCAATTCATTATGGCAAAGATAACTGAAATGCTAATAAGATTACACAATAACATTATTCGATTTTTTAAATAAGACACATTATCCAATCCATAACTTATTTTCCTATGTGATGGTTTTATTCCTGTTTCATCAGATGCACAGGTAATCTGGATGACACACATAAAACATGCCTCTTAAAACATGCCTCTTTTCAATGAAAATGAGCTTTTCATTCCATTGGAAAAAGCTGTCTGTTTGGGACATATATTATATTTTGATCTATTATTTTTGTTTTGGTATCCTCAATAGTAGCATATATTTGGTGAACCATGCCTATGCAGTTATACCCATTATAAAACACTGAGTGTAGACCTCTGATTTGACAATAAACTGTATATGTAAATTGCAGGAGTTAGCTCTACTCATCATTTGAGTTCAGCCGCACAATTGAGTTAATTGCATTGTCAATAGTCCAGAGGCTGGTTACTAAAGTATCAAAACAACTAACAGATGACTTTTCCCTTAACTAAGTTCTAGAATCATTTCCGCTATATTTCAGGACATATTTAGCTTAAAAAGTGTCATTTTATTTATGTAAATGTAGAAAACATTTATCTTTGTACACAAAACCATATACAAGGGCTAGAATGATATAATTCCTAAATGCACTGCGATAAACGATTTTTGGTTCAAAATCGGATGGTTCATTTGATTTTGAAATTGATTTGCATTTTATTGCCCTGTTTGTGTTTATTTTTGTCATAAAGTATACCATAGGATATTGCAGATCAATAAATGAAATGTAGATTGATGTAGATCAATGCTGAGATCAGAATCCACAGTAAATGTGATTAAATATGGAAATTATTGTTGCAGTTAATGTGTTAGACAGTGTTTTGCATATGCCGAGTGATTTCTAAAAAGATTATTATTCCCAGTAAATGATTAAGACCATGCTGGATTGTGGTGTCACTTGGCACATTTTCAATCACAACACATTTTGGTTATGTTTGCAACTTCATGACCTTTTGGTAGGACTGATTCCTACCACAATAATTTGGTCCAGGCCTTATGAATATATGTCTGTGTATTTGTGTGCATGTTAGAGAGAAAATGAGGGTGTGAGCACATGCAACTTGTAAGAAAGAGCAAAATATGGGGTAATGTGCTAAAATGGTACATGTTTCTTTAACATCCAATTAGAACCTAATATTGATAAAGTCACTGTCACTCCCAGTATATTTACATTAAAATTAATCTGATGAGAACAAAATACGATCGTCGTTTTCAACAATCTGCTAAACAAATGGCAGCAATATGGGAAATTGTGGAACTGCGATAATATTTTATATTAACCAGTCATAATCCATCAGAATGTCCAAATAATCTGGACAATTTAACACAAAGTCAACACATAGCCTTTTGAGAGCAGTTGGAATTAGGTTTTGGAAGTTTACTTTAGACAGTTTTTTTTTTCCAGGAACTTATCTACCTTTTAACAGTATTAATTAATTTTAGTGAAAAGTATTTGGCTGCCCCCTGACTTTAAAATGTTATTTTGTTAGTGAATAAGTATGATGGTTTTAAACATTGTACTTTTGATTGCTGTAGACTTTGTATGTCTTGATTTATTCTGCAGAGAAGAATATTGAAATACTTTAAAATATAACCTTATTTAACCAGAGGCAAAAATAGAGCCACAACACTAATAAATCAACCTGAGGCCAAACTGTGAAACTGCAGGACCGAGGGATATGTACATACTGTAACTCTCTTTTTTTTGTAATTAGCAAAAACTTTAGTGTTTTTAATTACCTTATGGTCATTTAAATTGAAAATAAATGCTGAAATCGAAGATCCCCAACAAAACCACAGTTGTAAATATCTGAGCTTCCTGTATTCCAATGATATCAGCATCTAGCACCATTGACATTGTGTTGAGTGTTTACCTTATTACAGAGATTAGCTCCCATGAGATAAGTGCACACTACTTGTCAAAATCTGGGAGAGATATATCACTCACCACAAATGTCTGTAATCATAAGTCTGATAACTGGTATAAATTTCACCTTGTACTCAGACTTCAGTATGTGAGTCTCTGTAGTCTAGCCAATAAAGCATTGTCCTGTTACTACATTTTTTAAGACATTTTTTGATATTTTGTATTGTTAAGGAATGACAATAAACAATCTAGAAATATTTTATAATGGCAATAATTAATATATGGAATAATGTGCATTTAATAAATTATCCTCAGGTATTTTAGTGGTAGATAGTTTTGTAATGTGGACAAATGTGTGAATATTGCACAATTGAAATAAATAGTTTTAAGGACAAAAGGTGAATTTGGTTTTTTTTGGTAGGAGGAGTCAAACAACGTCAGTATATTAAACTGCTTTTTTGCCAAATGTACACAGATGTCTGGTTAATTAAATTTGACTTGAAGCAAGAATAAGCAGGCTATGTACTGTACGCAGGTCAACAGGTTCAGTGGTGCTGCTAGTTAAGAAACTGTAGACTTTGAAGCCAGTGGTTTACAGTGGTTGTAGAATATGTGGTGCTTTGTTTCGTTTCACACCTCACAACCAATCTAAGGCATTAAATATCGAGCAGAAAGAGCACCATACAGCCATATTGTCTAAATAATTCATTGCTTGTGCGTTAAATGATGTCACAACCTGTGAAAGCAGAACCTGAGTTGTCTGTAACCAAAGGATAATGTTACAGCGTTCTGTCATTTTACAGTGGCTCTATGTTCTCACAGTTCCTGCCATGAAGGTCAGGGTCTTCAGAACAGGTTCTGTCACCAACAAGTAAATAAGAATCAAGTAGGTTTTGCAAGGAAAATAAACAATATCACACATACGTTACAATATCTGTAATGAATTTGTACCTGCATATCTGAAAGTGTTTCATTTTTAGTCAATTATAGATTAAAGAATCTACTCAAAAATACTGACGAGATTAACTGCTACATCCTGAAGAATATGCAGTTTGTGAAATAGTTTCTATTTTATTTTACCTTAATTTTATTCATGGTAAAAAATACTTAAAGGCAAGAATGTGGTCCAAATACTATTGGATGACATAAGAACTACTAGCCAGTTTTCATTTTCAGTCTTAAAGCCTAATTTGTGTGTCCCACTAGGTTGCTTTCTTTTTTCATTCTGATGTCTGAACCTGCCTTCAGAAATTAGATTTACAATGATAAAATCTTCCTAGATATTTTAATGCCATCCCTGATTTAAACTGTTTTCCTCAATGTCAAACTGAGTCCAAATTTTAGATTTTCTTTGTGGTCAGGAAAGACAGTAAACATTTTTAGACCACAGTATTTTGAAAATTTGATCTCTGCAGTCTCTTACAGTGTCTATAAGTGTTCTGCCTTTTAAAACAATTTAAGATTGATGGGAAACCTGGGAGAGCCTGATGGATTAAGATGTTTTTAAATACAGGCTTTCTGGAAAAGTCTGCATCTGTAGGAAAGGTGACAATTTCCCTTTTAAATTGTAAATCAATAAAGCAATATAATGCAAATCAGTTATGCAATAAAATGTTACAAGCCAAGGGAAGAAGGTGATGACTCCTGTTAGTTAACTATATGACATTGTTTTTGTGCACAAAATGTCATTTTCAAGAATTCCACAAGCATTAAGAATTTGTTTAAACAAAACTCTCAGGTTTGGTTTGTTTTTTTAAACTGAATCAAAACGCATATTTTCTTTAGGTTTCAGAGGTGGGATAGAAGAGACAGCAGCCACCATGTTTTTCTATTGTTTCTTGTCTTTCTGTTCTTGTAAAATCCTTCCAGGTGAGATATTCCAGGGCCAGGGAGCCAGAGGGATAATGTTCTTCAGTGCATCAACTCCCAGCTACTTAATTATTAATTATCTAATGAAGGCTTTTCTATACACTTCCTGATCTACAAAGCTCATTAATTATCAAACGACTTCATGTCAGATTATACTGAGATAGCATTTCCTTACTTATTACTATTTTCAGTGGGCAATGGTAAGAACAAATTTACTAATAATGATATAAATTACGGGCGGTATGGTGGCACAGTAGTTAGCTTTGCTGCCTCCTAGCGCCAGGCCCCTGGGTTCAGTTTCTGGGGTGCTATCAGCATAACGTTTGTTTGTTCTCTCCTTGTTTGTGTGGGTTTCCTCCAGGTGCTCTGGTTTTCTCCCACATTCCAAAGACATACTGAAGGGTTTACAGGCTTCTGGGAAAACTGGCCTTGGTGAGAGTGTGTGTGTTTGTTTGTGCCTGTATGTGCCCTGCAGTGGATTGGCGTCTAGGGTGTGTCCTGCCTTGCGCCCATAGCTTTGCTAGGATAGGCTTCTGCTCCCCAGTGACCCTGAATTGGAAGAAGTGGTTATAAAACTTGAGTAATCAGCAATACTGTCATTGATTAGAGTGTTATTCCACCTTCCAGTAATACACACAGGTATGATTTATATTAGTAAACTCAAAAATGCTTTATAGATTTCTTGCTAGAATTGTTATTTGAATACTGGAATTGATCAATTTGAATCAATAAACACAACAGAAATGTTGTTTATGGTGATGTGTTTCCTCGGTTTTTGAAAGCGCATATTCGTTATTTTTAATTTTTCATTTATTTAGTGTTACGACTAAGTAAACCATGCACATTATTTTTATATTTTTCATGATCTCAGACTAAGAGTGTAGTCCCAGCAGATGCTGTAGAGTAGTAATTTTTTCACTAATTAGTGTAGCTCAGCTGTTTGATGAGGGCAGCAGTAGTTAGTGAGTGGAAGAAACATAATTAGTTTAATTCCACTAGTTTACCCTTAATTCCACTTTTAACGCATAAATGGTTGTGGTATTTTAATAGTCAAAACTGTCCCAAAAAACTACATACAATTATTTTATGTATTTAATCTTTATCAATAGTTTAATTTTAAAAGTGAACCACCAGTACTTACAGTACCACCTACAGTAACTGTATTTATTTTAATACTAGCCACTGCAACATGATCTGTGCTTGTAGCTGATTCTAAGTATTAATGGGGTACAAAAATGTGCATTATATTCATGCACGACAGTCTGGCTTTTATCTGGATTAACAGAACAACGAGCATAGCATGTGTACAAATGTTCACACTTCCTCGTGGTATACAGACTTTTGTGTACTCCAGATGTAAAGAGTTCAACTACTTATAAAATAGATATGTCAGGATATTTGAGGTAAAACAAAATCGTGCTTGTAATACATTTTTCAAATCTTGTAGATACAGACTGAAATGCCACAATATTAATATTGCCTGTGCTTAGTGCAAACAGAAACCGTCATACCGTAGGTGGACTTTTAGTATGATTTAATGAAAGTGGTCTTGAACCCATGCTGTGCTCTGAAAGAAGCACATTCTGCATAATGTGATGTAAGAATACAGTTTCGCTGATAGCATAACTAAGTGCTTGTGTTAACTGGACACAATTTGAGATTTAAGGTCTTTAATTTTCTTGTAGCCTGCTCTGTAATGTCAGAGTGAAATTCTTTATTTTCTTCTAATGACATTCATGTACCTGCAGGGTACAGTAGATGTTCATAATTCACAGGATAAGAAAGCGACAAAAAACAACAAACATGCAAACCTAATGGAATCAGTTTTCATTTGTCAGACTGAAATTGCAGGTGGAGGTTAACCTTTTGTGATAATGATCTTTGTTTAATGAAAAGAAGTTAGTGTTGGTTTCCTTTGTTCCTATGTGCTTTTGAAATAATGATACTTCTAGACAATGTCTGTCCCTTTGCATGAAAGATCCCAAACATCTGATTATTTCATATGCATTTAGTTTTGTTTTAATACGGAATTAAGTATCAGAGGCCAACATAAATAGACTGTGAGTAGTGAGTGGGTGAAGGGCTGGTGTTGACCCACTGTCATGTTGATGCAAACCGTCACCGTCACTTGCACTTTCTCATCTTAACAGCTCAGGCGAACAGCATTACATCAGCTGGTCATACTCAGGAGTGTCGCAGTCCTTCACTTTATCTCTAATACCAATGATCAGATCAGCACCCTTGTCTAAATCAAAGGACCACAGAAAAGCACCAGTTATGGTTCTGATATTGTTGTACCAACAGATAATCAATTAAAATTGAGTTTTTTTATTGTAGTATTGAGCGTTAATGGTACTGTACAGTGGATCATAACAAATGTTTTTAATTTTTTTCTGACCTTTTGTGATTGCAAGAACAATGTCAGATGCTTACAGCCTGATCTAGTGTACCTCCCTGTTAATTCTGCTATCTGTTCAGTGATCTAAACAGGTGCAGTGATCAGAAACCTGAAATGGATCCTAGATTTCCAGAAAATGTCCTTGTTGAAAGTACTATACATGCTTGCTAGAACCTGTAGATTTTGTTTGTCCAGGTGCCTGCTTGACTCTAGCATGGGTGTCCTTAGTCACAGCTGGAAATACCAATCCAGAAGGTTTTCCAGTGTTTTAAAAACATTTTAATCGAGAAGTAGATGAATAAAATTAAAATCCTTGTAAGTCTGTAAAGAGTTTGTATATTTATTTGATTAAGGTCAAAAGTCATCATGAAATGAAAAGGCTGTCCAGCCATGACTGGTCATAAAATGGTCCAAATAATAACATGAAAGAGTGGTTCTGATTTAATAACATTCTCTGCTACTTACTACCTTAAAAATGTAGTTTTTAAGGGAGAGGATTACACAGAGAATTATAAAGTACCCTAAAGTGCTCAGTAACTCCTTGTCACCCCTATGAACTTCAGATGATTTTAATAATTATTTTAATAATAATTAATTTTATTTTTTATAAAGTGATCATTGGGGCTTGGTGTTTTTACTAATGTATACAAAATCAGTAAATGGCAGCAATGGTAAATATTAAATTGTCAGTTAAATTTTAAGATGCATTACCATATATGTCACAAGCACAGCCAGAGCTTTTTTTAAAAGAACAAATCATATTCCTAAGCAAAAACACTACTTACTCATGATGTGAAACATACTGTGAAAGGTAATTTCAGATTAGGTGCCATTCATTAAAATTATCAGATTTTCTTAATTATGCTGCACTTTTTGTCATAATAAAATGTGAATCCTTAACACATAACACTGTATTTGTTGTAGGAAGACAGGATTATGTACATTATCAGTTGTCTGCAGTACATCTTCATAAAAGGTATTATTATGTGTTAGGCAGAGGGAAACTGAGATTATTTCGTTAGCTATTATTATAACACCCCCTGTATTAATTGTTAATTCCACTCTGGGTTTTGATCACCATTATGATGTGTTCATTCAACTGAGAAATGCTTGAGGTCAAACAAGCCAGAGTATTTCACAAAGAATAATTTTTTAATAAACCTAATGCAAGTACATGGAAAACTGAGTTAAAATGTTAGATCATTTTACTGGTTTGCAATTAATTGGATAGAATTCTTCTTATCTGTAGATTCTTTTTTTCTGCATTTGGTTTAATTGAAGTCCTTCTTCTATGCACTACAAAGAAACAAAAAGGCATTTTATTCAAACTGTAAATTAGCTTGATTTTTTTCCATTTTATCTTTTAAAATTTATTACCTTTAACTTAATAATGCTTATTAACTTAAATAGACCTGTATTTTACTGTGAAGGGAGTTAATATTCACATCAGGAATTGAAATGATGTGGCAATAATTAAATATATGTATATACTGTAAATAGTATTTTAAGCAATGGTAACCCTTGTTGGAGTTTACTTTTCAGTTTCTGGTTTTATGGGGTATTAAAAGTACCATTTATTCATGTCAAATAAAAAAAATAAAAATTAACAATAGAAAAAATAATATGTAAATTGTTAGAAAAATTTCTGATTAATATAAAACCAATGTAAGTGACTAAACTGCAGACCTTTAAATTATAAGCTGTTCAGATTGTGAAGGTGCGATAAAGGATTCCAGACCTCAGGACGTTGGAAATGCAGATTGTGAGTAATCTAAAGACAGATTTGGACAAAACAGTCCTTCTGAATGTGTCTGTAATGTCATAATCTGTTATGTAATCAGATGTTCAGTGTATTCCAGCTGGAAGAGAAGCTATTTTAATCTGTGGTGTTATTCAAGTTCAAGTTTATTGTCATTATACTCATTATATATGGTATAATGAAATGCTATTTAGCTAGCTCTCAGATGGTAAGTAGTACAAAAAAACAACAATACAATTGTATAAGAAAGAAAGACAGAGACAACAGGCAATGTGCAAAGCATCAACAGGCAATATGTAACACAACAACAGATAATGTGCAAAACAACAACAGGAAACAGGTGATATGCAAAACAACATCAGTTGTGCGGAATCATACATCAACAGAATGAATAAAGGATAGAAAATTATGGGGAGTGAACTTCTTGACATGTGAGGTAGAGGTGTGTTTGAGTTATGATAAAGAGAGAAGGCACTGTAAGGGTTCAGATCGTGGGTTAGAGAGGCTGGGAGTTTAATAGTTTGATAGTGTTGGGGTAAAAACTGTCTCCGAGTCTGGTAGTCCGGGCCCGGATGCTCTGGTACCATTTTCCTGATGGTAGAGGGTCAAACAGTCTGTAGCTGGGGTGTGTGGGGTCTTTGATGATCCTTAGAGCTTTCCTCAAGCACCGTCTGTCATAAATGTCCTGTATGGATGGGAGGGCAACCCCAGTGATGGACTGGGCAGTTTTAACCACCCGCTGTAGGGCTTTGCGGTCAGCAAAACTGCAGTTGCCATACCACATTGTGATGCAACCTGTCATTATGCTTTCTGTAGTGCATCTGTAAAAGTTAGTGAGGATCTGGGGACATATCTTAGCCTTCTTCAACCGTCTTAGGAAGTACAGGTGCTGTTGCGCTTTCTTAATCGGACAAGTGGTGTTGAGAGACCATGTGAGGTCCTCGGTGATGTGAATGCCAAGGAATTTGAAGTTACTGACCCTTTCCACTTCAGTCCCGTTGATGTGGGACTTGTGACTACAGTCACAAGAGAAATATTGCTTTCTCTTTGATTTTAATGTGTCTTGTTTGTTCTTCATCTCAAATACTGTATATAGTCTGTTTTACAAAAAGTCATTGGTTATGGAATGTGAATAACCAGTGTATTCTTCTGACTCCTATTTGTACAAGTTCAAAAAGTTCTGAACCTACTGCAGAATGAAGCAATACAGACACGTTTTTGTACTACCTGTATTGCATGCCATTTTCATTCATATTTACAGTAGTTAGCAATAGTTAATTGGCTTCTAGAGCGACTGGCCCTGGTATGAGTGTGTGTGTGTTTGTTTCTGTGTGTGCCCTGCAATGGACTGAGCATTGCCTGCCGAGATTCCCTCACAATCAGTTCAACATACAGTAATGCTACCACCTTAGTACCAGCATGAGAGAAATGCATCTGACATCTGAGAATGCAGATATTCTCTGAAATGTACTATACAAGCCATATAAAAAGGAAAGGTGTACTGGAAAGGTACATTAAGGAAATAACGGTTTCATCCTGGTACAATGTAACATCTGGGGTGTGAAAGACAGTATTAACCACAGAACAAGCACACACCCTGAAATACATCATTCCTCTTGGAAAATAGCTTGTTTGGGTAAAATGATATTTTTGTGTACGTGTATTTAAAATGCTTTTCATTTGTAACAATTAAAATATCCTTTTGACATACAAAATAGTTTCATGTCACACTTGCCAGGTTTGTAGGAACATGCAGGTACTTCGGGCTTGGTAGAACGTCATCTATAATGCTAGCCAACATCACAGATTAAGTTTCAGTTAAAGTTCAGTGGAAGTTAAAAAATGTTAGTAAACCATTGAACCTGTTGAAGATTTCTTTAGGAGTTGGAATGGAGAATGTAGAGGCTGTTCAGATTTCTGTTGGCATGTGATGTCTGAACTGATGTGTGAAGCCTCTGAAAGGACATATTTGTTAATATTTTATCTGAACTGATTGCACCATCAATGTTGTATTAAATCAGAATGAAAGACGTAAGCCTGGTTAATGAAAGACTTTGAGATGTGTCTGATGAAAACAAGGAGTGTCTGTCACTGTCAGAATATTTACAGGGTTTGACCAGTCATGTCTTAAAGATTGGGATCTTTAAAAAGTTTGACAGAAACCTTGTTTGTTGCTGTGGATTGTCTAGCTTACTGTGGTTATTGAAACCTTTGGCGGCTGCATTTTCATTATAAACAAATCATGAAACAGTACCCTTTGTGAGCAAATATGAAAACAAAACACTGGAGTTAGAAACTATAGGAACTATAGGAAACTAGACGGACAAAACATGAGAAAGGTCTAATGATATGGTAACTAGAGACAAATGTTGCTCCAGATTAAGGCATAAGCAGTCCGTTAAAGGTGAGGTCCAAGATATGAATGGCTACAGTGAAAACACTAAAAAGATTGTGCAATTAAGTACTTTGCAGATGTTTTTTATCAGCTGAAGGTACCTGTTTTTAAATAGCATTAGAGTGTTGAACTAGATAATATAGATTCACAGGAAACTGTCAATAATGTTTGGAAACTGACACATCAAAGCTTGTGGTGATATACAACACAAAAATTTAATCCTGTGCTCATTTTTGGCCTCCACCTTCATATATAAATCCCGTTAGCTTGGAAGGATTCAACAGAAAGACGTAAGACAAAGGTGGAAATTAAATCTGGGATATTACTGTTGAACGGACAAACAGAGAATTTCCATATTAAATCTGTTAAATATTTGTTCAAACACTCATTTGCAAAAGCTAATAACAGCCATATTTAATTTTCATAGTAGACACTTGTAAGCATTGCTTTATCTTTATCCCTTCAGTCATATTTTAATAAAAAAGATCTCTTTACAAAATATGGGTTAAGGCACAACAATTCCACATAAATATATATATTTTCCTTTATAATGTATTCTTACCTGTAAATGTCAGTCATTATCATCCATCTTAATTTGCCTTACGTTTGTAATAATGGATATATTGGTTTTGAATTTTAGACTAATTGTACTGTATGTAGCAATGAGGCTATCTACACCACCTTAAACTAAGTTGTAGTGGTTTTATTTAATGTTTAATGTTTATATAAATTCCACAACATATTAAAAAAAATAAAAACTAATGTTTTTTTTCAGCCAAGGGAAACATTTGTAGAGCCCACCTGAGACTTTGTCATCAGGATCTATGATAAGCTGCAGCCTATGCAGTTTTCTTGGGGTTTTTTTTCTCTCCAAGGATTTCAATGGACATGCAGTGCACATGTTATGAGGTCTTTTTGATGTCATTTGTCATTGTTTACTCTTTACTGTCATTAGTCATTGTCAACCGCACATGATGGCTTTGCCTTTAACCTGTGCCCACAGCCAGCTTGTTGTGATGGGTCACATTAAACAGGAACAGGAACACTTTGTTTCTAAAATAAAGTGATATACATCACTGTGGGTTCAGTCTGAAAGAGTTATGATCAAGTTCTTCCACTGTGGGGAAACCACTTGAATCATGTAGATGTTGTTGAGCCTGTTCATGTAGACTTCTGAAGTAAAACCAAAATATCCTATTCTAAAGTAAAGGGGAAATTTAGGCTTGAATTTCAGCATTTATTTAACCTCTTTATTTCATTGGAGAAAATATTTGACTTGCAAAGAAACATTATATGTGTCTAAGACATAATATATGATCATCCTCCTGGATGTTTTGTTTCACAGTGTGGCCTGTTTGTGGATCATCTTTCATGGTCAAAGGCAGTTCTGTAAGGGCCAGAAATATGAATACGAAAGAAGCACAGAATAGAATGGTTTTTTTTTAAAAGCTGTGAATAATCTACTAATAAAGTGTTGTTCCATTTACCACAAACAAGCCATTTCAAGTGAGGTTTTGTTTATACATGTACCAAGGTTGTTGTCTAAAATATGCCTTGTTTCTATTGCAAACACTGAAGGTTTCCAAGGCTTTTTGAATATTTGTGATCTGGTAATGTCTGTTTATACAAGAGTGTTGAGTGTGAGTGTGTAAAGAGAAGTAAATTCTCCTTATATGTCAGTACTAAAGGCTCAGAATCTCCAGTTGGATTGATAAAAATAAATGGCATGTGTTTTACATTTAATTATTTATTCCGTGATTTTTACTATGCTTTGTGTTTTGTGTTTAACACCATCGTTTTAGTCTCTTTGTAAATGTTAATTGTTTTTTTTTCTTTCACACTTTTTTAGTGTAATCTTTATTGTGGGGAACTTTCAAAAGAAGAGGAAAGATGTGCAGAACTTCAGGATCCACTTTGATTCTCTGTTTGCTCTTCATTGTAGTTCAGAAGAGTACTGGTAAGCATCACTTAGAAGTACTTAGTGTATACACTTAATGTGCATGTAGAACAGTGGGGTTTTTTTGTCTGTTAATTTGTAATTGTGAGAAACAGGTATTAATGAGCTATAATGTTTTTTTTAAATAGTACAGTATTATGAACATGAACACTTACTGGCGCACAATGAACTAACGCACAAGCAAGCCTTTACTATCATACTGTAGAGGATCCTTGCATTTAATTTTGCAAAATGTAATTAAAAGAAAAAATTAATATTTGTTTTATTTGTAATTATGAATATGCTTCATTATTAATAAGAATGAAATAATGTTTGCAATAAAGTAGTACTTTCCTCTCTAAGGTGTTTCATTCAAATAAAGTATAAATTACTGCTGTAGTACATAACTGCACATCACAGTCATATAAAATACTGATAGTACAACTGAAGGGCTGACACATTCTTTGATGTTGTACCATAATGTACTGTAGCACAGTTTTGACTCAAAGTCACCAACTTCCTTAAGAGCAAATAGTTGTTTGTTTCTTTATGATATAAAACTGAAAATATAAAATAAGAGATACAGATCATTGTACTTCTAATAACAAGGGAAATTAAATATATTGTTGGTGAAACCACTTAAACAACCCCTGGATATTTGCTAAGAATTATACTTAATTGCATTTTTCAACACAAAGTATTTGTTCAGTAAGAGAAGAAATTATAGATATTTGATTGCTTAGTTCAGCCTGTAAAATCATTTTAACTGGCAACAAGAAGGCATAAATATTTTGATTGCTAAATCGATATCCTGTACAGTATGTCAGATGAACAGGTACGGCAAATGAACTTTTTGAGCTCTGCAGATGATTTGAAGTCTTTAATAATAAGAATGCACCAATATATGGAGCATTCACTGCCCAAGACATTGCGTTTTGTCTTCCGCAGCCCTGTAATCTTCATCTGTGACACTAATTGCCTTTGAGAAATCTGCAATCTAATTAAACATTTATCTTTAATACAGATAATTTCTCTACCACCAGTTTTACAATTTATATCAATCATTGGTCTTTTCCATAGTGGCAGAATTTGTGTTAACCAACTCTCTAAAGCAGTGGTGGGCAGTCCTGGTCCCGGAGGGCATGTGTTTGCAGGCTTTCATTTCAGCTCAGCTCTTTATTGGCTTAATGGGACCAATTTAACAACTACTCCCAGCACTTCATGTGCTGGTGCATTATTTAGAAAATCTACAGCCACACTAGCCCTCCAGTTCCTGCATTGCCCACCCCAGCTCTAAAGAAATTGATTGATTTCATCATCTGTTTTAATCGATATTCAGAGGCTGATTGTTTTGAAACACAATAGACACATCAGAATTGTAGCTCAAGTTGTTATATTTTCACAGTGTAATATAATAAATGCATTGTTGGTACACCAGTGTTCTCCTATAGTACCGGTTGTCTTTGGATAACCTTTGCACTCGACTATGTAAAATCTATGAAAATCGATGTAAAACTGCTGTTGTATGTTAACCGATTGTACCTTCTCCCTGCTGTTGTGTCAGGTCACGAGCCTCCTGGGAAGCCGGTATTGCTTGGTTGCAGATCACCAGAAAAGGAGACTTTCACCTGCTGGTGGGAACCGGGATCTGCTGGAGGGTTGCCTACCAACTACTCTCTATATTACAAAAAAGAGGGGTGAGTCAGTTTAAAATCTGTAATTCTGTTTTACTGGTAATTTTTCTTAAAGAAAAACACAACCATAAGCTTACTTATTTGATGGCTATTTTACACTCATATGAAGCTCACAGTTGGGTTTTTTGCTTAAACTGCAGGGCTACATTCACAATACAAATCCAGACGACACCCTTTGTTATGTTGAAGCAAATGAAATGTGGAAATAAATAACTTTTTTTCTGGCTAATTAGAAGCGTCAGTCTTCTTAAAGGGCTCTGTGAATCTTTCCCATGTTGCCCCTATTTATTAGAGACTGTTAAATAAAGTTACAATAGGGGTGATTTCAAAACTGCAGTGCCTTACAGATTTTATGTTATTTTCAGGCAGTAGGGTGTTAAGGTGTATTTATTGCAAATTCATAAATCTATCATGGATCTATCAGGTAAATCTACCTGGAGAGATTGATTAAAATTCATTTGGGTTCATATGGAGTTAAAAAATGACAGGTCTTTTCCAGTCTTAATCTGTTTGTCATGTGGGACTCTTAATTAAAAGTGAATAAATCTCTGTTCATCTGCAGTCAGGAACACAGTCAGTACAGTGTTTTCTCATTTGCGTTGTAAAGACTAACCATGCAGTAGGGCTCTTAGCTTTGCTTTAGAAAGGTTGTGACACTCCTTTTCTTTTTTAGATTTTGCATGTGGCCACTGTTTAACCAAACATATTTAATGCCAGGTGCAGACGTATGTAAATAATGAGGCTACTGGGTTCAATTACTTCGTACAATAAAATCAAAGCACGATGGAGAGATAATTCAGCTCAGTAAATCTGACAAGCTTGCTTCTTTCAAGGTGACGACAAGACATTCAATCTGTATTTATTCTAAAGTTTATGATTTTCTACAAAATGCACTACATAAATACACTATATATACATATATATAGTATGTGTATGAGTACACACATATTCATATGCATGTTTTTAAGGACAGATACGTACTGCATTGTAATAAGCTAATATTGTATGTAAAATTTTACTTTATCATACAGACCTGCTGAATAGGTTGAAAATGACAACACACCCTGCCCTTCCCCCAACACACACGTGCACACATGAGAAAGAGGAGCAAACCAGTTTGACAGCCATTCCTTATATCCAAGCAGAAACATGTTTCTATGAGTCATTTGCATGCTTAAAGTGTACAGATATCTACACCAGTTGTGCCATTCACAAATACAGTATTGTGATA
This sequence comes from Atractosteus spatula, assembly GCF_055471065.1. Taxonomy (NCBI): domain Eukaryota; kingdom Metazoa; phylum Chordata; class Actinopteri; order Semionotiformes; family Lepisosteidae; genus Atractosteus; species Atractosteus spatula. The sequence goes on along the minus strand of NC_142708.1, from coordinate 56,967,828 downwards.
GTTATAATATATGGAATGGGGAGGCCAAAACAGTATTTCATATTCAAAGACTTAATACATGTACAGTATATGCTTAAACAGACAGACTGATCAGCTTCCGGGAATGTAAAAAAACAATTCTAGCTAGTGCAAGTATCTGTATTTGGCAATGGGCCTTACATTATAAACCACAGGTCCCTTTCCAATAGACTTCTTCCATATACAAACTATGAATAAATATTCCAAAAATCTAGATCCAATTAAAAGATGTTTTGTTATATATATCTCATTTTCCATCTATCCATTTTCTAACCATTCATTCCAGTACAGGGTCATGTGGAACACTTACTGGCGCACAATGAACCTAGCCCATCCCAACAAGCAACAGGTGCAAGGCACACACAGGGGCAATTTTTAGAACCCAATTAACCTACCAGGATGTCTTTGGACTGTGGTAGGAAACTGGAGCACTCAGAGGAAACCCACACAAACACAAAGAGAACATACAAACTCCACAAAGGCAGCACCCCTGGAATTGAATCCAATGCTCCAGCGCTAAGCTGTGTTGCCTTTCTTAAATGAACAATGTACTTTGTGACTTCTGTCTACAGAATAAAAAACAGTGCAATAAATGATTTTTAACTCTTGTCATGAAGCTACAGCTATTTTACTTTATGTGCAGTGAATCCATAATGGAATGTTAAAATACCATTATATGGGACAGGAATATCATCAGTATCACAAAGAAAGCATAGCAGAAAGTGTACTTTTTGCTCCCAACTGAAAAAACTGTGGAGCGAATTACAGTGAATTACAGTTTTACGGAGACATTATTGAGAGCATTCTAAGTGACTCTTTAACTGTTTGGTTTGACATATCTGCACGTGCCTAAGGCAAACTGCAGTGTGTTTTTCACACTGTAGAGAGGGTCACCGGTTGTCATCTGCCCTCCATTGATAATCAGTACATTTCTAGAGCAAAGAAATGGGCAGGAAAGATAGCCGATGTCACCTCCAACCCAGATTCCTACTGTTTCAAAAACTTCCCTCAGGAAGACACTACCAGTCTATTAAAACTAGAACCACGTGGTATTTAAACAGCTTCTTTCCTAGGGCTGTGTTTTTGCTTAACCAGAATTCTTGATGACGTCTATTGTCTCATTTGTGGACGGCATATGTAAAATGTTTGTGCTGCACTATGTAAAACAAAGTAAATTCCTTGTACATGAAATGTACTTGATGAAAAAGGTGATTCTAATTTGCCTTGCTACTCCTATGCTCCTCCAAGATTTCTCTTTGGGAGTAACAAGATCTAAGGTAACCATCTTAAGTACTGCCTTTGTTCACATGAAGACTGAGCAAAATTTACTAGCAGGTGATAATCTAATAAACTCTAAACAGTAAAGTAATAAATGTATACAGTATCTACATCTATTGTAATCGTTATTTAATATGTCATATGTATTCTTATTATCATGCTTGTAGTTCTGTATTACTGTAAAATAAATGGAATATTTGCTGCATACAAGTTAGATCTAAGGCAGAGGTATTCAAATTTATAAGAACATGTTTATGCTTAAAAGTAAAAGTTAAGCATAAAATCACATTGTTTCAGTGGTGAAGCCTAAATAAGGTATCGGATACATAGGACAGTTGCAGGCAGGTGGGCATTGGTGACCAGAAAATAATCTTGAGTAAATCCTTTGGTAAATGTATCTTCGGTAATCTAGAGTTTTGTCAATTCTCTAGTAAATGATGCAATCTCCTTCCACTTTTCTCTGCAGCTCTGACACAGTCTATGAGTGTCCTGACTACAAGACTGCTGGAAAAAACTCCTGTTACTTTAACAAACAGCACACCTCCATATGGGTAAACTACAACATTACAGTTGTAGCTACCAATGCGCTGGGAAGGAGCTTTTCTGACCCACTGGATGTGGATGTTGCATATAATGGTAGGTTTCCTGTTTTTGTGTTTATTTATATTAATTTAAAGGGACTTTACAGTGGGTGTTTTTGCTAAAATGTCCTAGTGGTTTAGTTTAGTGAGATATAACTGTCTCAAGCAGGTGCCCTGAACAAAATATAACAATGTAAATGACATCTTTAAATATGACACTATTGGAATTAGACATTTATTTTAAAATGTTGGATGCTGACACATACATTGTTCAGACATAGTTCATACATAGTTAATGAACCACCATATTTTGTGTTGTTTGTGTTCTGTTTTTGTCATATCTCTCACCGGATTATGCCTCTGTTAAGTAAGCTTGAAAGGGATTACTTTACTAATGCTAAATTGGATCACAATGCACAGCTCATGTAGTCAGTTATGGTGCTTGGTGTATTTCTGTACAGCAGTGAACCTTGGAGGCTGACCTGAAAAATAATTAAAAAAAAAAGATTTGGAAAATTACTGACTCAAGGTGCATAGATTTAGCTGAGTTAATGCTATGAAAATGAAGATGAACAGGTTTTAAGCCTTATGAGCAGCCTGGTACTACTGTATTGTGTTTGTTAGCCTCTTATATTACAGGAAATAATAGACTGAACATTTAGGATTTGAGGAGCAATTGTGCTGAGTCCTTAGCAGATGGATGACCAAAGCAAATAAATACTGGCAATACAATCCTGAATTTGTGACGCAAATGCAGTTTTCTGCAGCCAAGTTACAGAGATTCAACAGAAAAAGAACATTTAAAAGAAAATATGAGAAAATACAAATAAATTGAAATGGAGAAAAAATGTCTTTAAAGATTAAGTTTATTTTATAAAATGCATCATTTCCTGAAAAGTAAACATACCTGTTAATAATAATAATTGTTTACACTTATATAGCACTTTTCTGGACACTCCACTCAAAGCACTTTACAGGAAATGGGGACTCTCCTCCACCACCACCAATGTGCAGCATCCACTTGGGTGCTGTTAAGAGACTGGGTGCATGACAATTAAAACAAAGAGTGACAAAATGAAAAAAATCCCATGGATTTTTAATTCCTTATTAAGTGTCCGCTTACTTGGATGTGTCTGTGATCAATAATAAAAATAATCAATCTATTTTCTAAACCAGTTTATCCAGTACAGGGGGATAGTGTGGGGGAGCACTAGGAGCGGGCAGAAGGTGGGATACACCCTGTATAGGATGCCAGTCCATTACAGGGCACACACAGACACACATACACTCACACCAGGGCCAATTTTCCCAAAAGGCAAATAACCCACACAAACATAGGAGGACCATACAAACTCCACACAGATAGTACTCTAGATCTGGAATTGAACCTAGGGCCCCAGCACTGTGTGGCAGCAATGATAACCACTGTGCCACCATAATATAAATAATAATTTATCAATTTAAATATATACATCACTTTTCATTTCAAAAGATCCTAAAACACTTTCCATATAAGGCAGATTTGAAGTTGGAGGTAGTATAAGTTTTTCCAAGATTCAAAACCAAAAGTACGTTTCTGGAGTTTTGACAGTAAAAAAAGATTCATGAACCCTTCTTATCTATCTAACATATAGACTACTGCATTATGTGTGCATTGTATTTCATATACATTTGTGTATATGAACTCAAGGCTGTTCCCTTGTCCAGGCTAAATTTTATTCAAGCTTTCTTAACAAATGCAAGCAGGTCCCAGTTTTTCTTACTTTAAATAGCACCTGTCCTCATTCTTTTCTGCTGTAAACAACATCAGTGCCTGATCCTGAGCTATCAGCAGTTCACCTCCAGCAGAGGTGATATTCCATTATCTAAGCAAGTGTGATGCCTAACCTTTATAGCCCTAGGGGCCAGTTGTCTGCTTTTGTTTGACTGGAAGCACTCAGCACCACCTTTTTTCAATAAACACTATGATTTTTTGTCTAAATAAACATTTTGTAAAGAAACATATGAAGCAACATTTTGCAATTTAAGGGCACAATATTTTTTATGCCGATGGCTTTTTCCTCTAGTCCTATTTAAAGTGTCTCCTTTAAATAAGTTTTAATTTTAAATACGTTTCAGCTCAGTAACATATCAGAAGGATCCCAATCCTTACTTAAACAACTATAAAAGTGGAAAGTGAAAGGGTAGTTTTCCATTCACGTTATGTAACTGCCTTTTGGAATATTTTACTAGAGAAGGTGTGGCTCTGAAGAACGAGCTTTGTGGTACATGTATTTTGTCCTGCATATTTTAATCAAAAAATTTTTGTTCTTCACATATGTAAATTTTATAGGTAGCTCACTATTTTATTATGTACCTAAAGAATAAAAACATGTAGTAGTCCAGTTTGAAGCAGGTGAATCTTCCAACCTTGTTGATTAGTTATTAGATGCACATACTGTAAGTCACAAGGAGTAATTTACAATTATTTCAAGGGTGATTTTGCCACTAGGTTTTATTTACACATTTTGAGGTGGAGTTGAAAATCCATTCAAGTAGGCTTTAATTAAGTTTGAAGTCTTCTTCCTTATATCTGTTCATGATGTTTGTCAAAGTAGGAAGCCTGGTAATGATCAGATTTTGAATTTTAAGTATTGGTTGTACTGTGTAATGCACTGTTGTCTCAAAACAGGCCAAATGTTACTTTGTCAATAGAAACCTCCTTAACCTGACTGCTTTAAATTAAAATTGTGCACTCTCCATTGTATCCAATTTTCAAATGGACATTCTGAAGTAGTTTTGTCTTGGAAACAAAATTATTGGAATCATTTATTCTTAGTAGCATAAAAGGACAAATTATATACCTACAATATAATCAGAGTAATGTTCATTTCACCATAGACACAAAAGGGAAAAGAAAAGCTTCTAATTCCATAGAAATAGGTGGATTGGTATTAATAGATTAATTATTCTGCTTATTCGGCCATCTTGCATCTAAATACAAACAAAAGGGTTCCAGAGATAATTACACTGAAAATCAGGTCATATTAGATACAACCTATAACATAAAAATTGACTTTTGTTTTAAATGGTTATTAGGCTGGCTATTTTCCAACTTTGCAAATTCAGTAAACACATGATTCCACCACAATTGTGTTTCGCTATGTGTCTTACAGTCCAGCCACATGCACCTGAGAACGTGACAGTGGAGTTCCAGAGCAAAGAGAACCCCTGCCTTTTGGTAAAATGGGAACCCCCTCACAAAGCTGACACCAAATCGGGATGGATCACACTTATATATGAGGTTCGAGTCAAAAGAGAGAAAGAGGACAGATGGGAGGTATGTAAAACTGTGTTTTGTACTGTGTTTGGTCGCACAATATATAGTGTTGCATTGCAAAAGATGCAGTACTGTTGTTGGTAAGGAAACATTCATTACACTGCCTAACATTCTGCAAGAAGAGGCACTTTCAGAAAGATATTGCAGTTCCCCAACCTTGTTTAGTGCATCGGCATTAGTTCAGATGGCCTTTGTTTGTAGTTTGTTTCTCAAAACCTCTAGGTGAACCAGAATTGGCATCTTGGTTGATTAAGAGTTATTTAAATCAATTTTGGGGAAAATAATTATGGAGGCTTACATGTTGTTCCTATTCATTTTTTTTATCCAAATGACATTTACATCAACTTAATGCAATACTTGATGCAATACATAACAGCATAAACTGGACTAGTGGTGTAACTAAACTAGACTTTTTTTTAGTGTTTGTCACTGCACTTTAAAAAACTAAGCCCAATTAATAATAGAAACACTCAGTGTAAGCAAAACTTCTACGAAACAATCCGTTGTGAGTTTTATTTTTCATTTGGTGTTTGTATCAATACTTTTTAATTGGAATAGAAATTACAAATTAAAATTTGAAATGGAAGGGGAAAAGAAGTTAAATTGACAGGATCAGAAAGGACAAAGTCATTCCTGTCCATGTAACTTTCTGGAAGTATAAAGCTGATAGAAATAATAGGGTTTTTGCTATATTATTTCTTTCACTGGCTGAAGATAATATTTTAGAATTTTGCATACCAAAGGTTCTTTCATTATAGTGTGTTGAGTTACAGATTTATTTTTACTCTGGCACTTGAGCTCATGTGGCTTGCAGCATATTAAGGCTTGCTGTTTTGTCACACCTGCGTCTAATCTGGCAGTGCTGATGCTTGCTTCTGGTCAGCCTGAGTTGTTTTGTGACAGACATTCATCTTATGAATTTTCAATGGTTTTGTTGTAATTTTTATTATTTTTGCTGGGGCTCTGGGTTTAATTCCAGACCTGGCGTGCTATCTGGTTGGGGTTTATAAGTTCTCAAAGTGTTAACCCTGCTCTTATTTCTGCCTGCAGTCCAGAGACATAGAGTTAGGTTAATTGGCTTCTGGGATTCTGCTTTATCTGCAACACTGTATTATTGGATAAAGCACTTACAAAATGGATGGGTTGTCTTTATTGTGGGTCAGAGGATTTGAACTCACTGAACATCAGTGCCTATGGGAATTACCACCATTAAATTAATGTTTCATGAAAAAGTAACCTCTCATTCAGTGCAGCCCTAATAACAGTTTCTATCTATACAAATTACAGATACAAAAGAAATACAAATATGAGATATTATAAGCAATTTTAAATAATGTATTTCTGGACTGTCAGCGAGTGCCTTCTCATATAAAGTCTTAATTTTATTTGAGGTCTTTAGCAATAAAATAATTTGGAGTATTTAATCCCATTATTCCTTGTGCAATACTACATCTGTATAAAAGTTAACCTTCCTTATAAAGTGATTTTAAAGCAACATACATGTATTTTTTATAATATAATATAATTATAATATATAGAATATATTATTATAATTATATATTATATTATAATAGAATAGAATAATAGAAAAGGGCAAAATAGTATTACTCCTGTTAGACTCCTGACAGTATTTCTCTGGAAAGGCAAAATTCAAAAGTAGCAAAAAATATTTTCCATGACAAAAACAATAATAAAGGATACACAACTATACATACACAACTACTTTGTCTTATTTTCTCCTGGAGAATTCTTATGTGACATAAAATTGAAAATGATTGCTAAAAGAAACAAAAGTCATTACGAAATCTCCATCTTCACTACATCTGCCATAGACCAGTACAACAACTAGATATATGGTAATGCTAGTCATTTTCTAGCTTTTAATTTTAAGATACTGCTCTTAACATACTTAAAGTTACTGTGTCTATCTTTCAAGTCACAATCCCACTAACACAAACCTACAGTTTATCTGGTTCAGGTTTATGTTTTATTAAAGAAAATCAAGTGAGAGGACACTTTTGAATGAAAACATTCTGCGGGCAGTAAGCTTTAAGCCTTATTTAGAGAGCTGACAAGACTTACATTTATTTGCAGTTTATAGTTCACAAGATCTTAAATGCCTGCAAGAACAGTCTTCACTGGATTACTGAACCATTAGCAGCCTAGACAACACTAACCTATTTGTGTACAAGATGATGTCATTTGTGGCCCAATATGTTATGTAAAACACCATTAAAATTACATCAGAAACATCTTTGCATTTCTTAGGAATCTTTGGTTAGATATCTTTCCTTTTAATACAAAGGATTCAAGCTAGATTAATGTCTTCCAAATAATAAAATATTAATACAAATAAATGGTGAGGTGGAGAAATGCTGAACTTTTTAACACTGCTGACCTTACTTGATTACCTTTCTTTTTCTCTTCTGACAGGAACACTTCGCTGGTCAACAGAAACAGTACAATATTTTCAGTCTGCACCCATGGGAGAAGTACATGGTACAAGTTCGATGTAAACCAGATCATGGATACTGGAGTGAATGGAGTTCCACTGCCTACATTGAAATCCCTGACTGTGAGTCCAAAACCAATTTATTTAGACTCAGTATGACTTACAGTACCTTGCAGCTTAATCTTTTTTTGACCTTTTCAATTAATTACCTTATGTCACTCATTATAAAATTGTATTAATACTATAATCATTTTTTTTTAATTGAATTTTTTAATGTAATAGCCTGGCTGTTAAGCTTTATATAGCTTACTCATATTGCCTTTGTTAGTGCTTCTAAGTAATACCATGGGATGCTCATTTCATAATGATATGCAAGTTAGTAAGAAGTATACTTAAAAAATGAATCACTGTGGTGCAAGACAGACTTTACCTGCAATCTCCATTTCATTAATAAATCTTAATTTTCTTCAAGGGTTATTTCTTTTGATGCATTTTCATTTGGTGAGGGATATCTTTATATAAAAGTGAAGCAGATTCAGTGGTCTAATGCACAGCTTTTCTGCAAAACTATTGTGTGTGACATGGTAAATTTGCAATATTTTTGCAATATATCTGTGTTTAGAATATATTGTGCTGGACTTATCTGCCACTGACTAGGATTTCTGTTGCAGACAAGTTAGGGCAAGAGAAAAATCTGAATTGCTAAAAGCAAACTAGCTAGGAGAAAAAAATAATATTTTTCCATGATTTGTTCTATGTTCTAAGTAGTTTAAGAATATTCCATTTTCATAATTCATTCTAAATATTTTTGTTTGCAGACATTCAAAGAGACAGATCCATGTGGATACTGATATCAATCCTGTCGGCATTTGTTTTTCTAATAGTAATATGGACAATAACTATTAAGCGGAACAGGTATGAAAAATATTGGGTTATTTCCTTATAAATTGTTAAAGTATGTCTTGAGGGGCACACCCACTCCAAAAAATAGATCATTTGCTGATTCCTCTGTTTTCTTGTTGAGTAATATATACAGTACCACTTTCACATTCACTTAATAGCATTCTGATGCACAAAATTAAATAATTTACAAATATGAAGACCAATCCAGATGCACCTTGCACCTTGATCCTTGAACTGCAGGCCCTGAGATCCTTGGTCTTGTTTCATTTCCCACTAACTGTCCATCTTACTGTCAGAGGGTGAAAGCAAGATGTGGTATTTGGTGGTCCAACACTTGCTGAAACAGATCTGAAAATCTGCAATTTGAGTCATTTTAGAATTTAAAAAACTTAAAATAGAAACCATGAATGGGTTTTTTAAATAAAAATCTAGAAATTGTGGATGCTTCCATTATTTCAAAAGGTTAGCAAATCTACAATGAATTTATGTGTTTAATGTTTATCATTTGATTATCATTTAATCCTCCGGATGCCTTTCATTGTCTTTGTCATTGCATTTAAGTGATGTTTGAAATTAATATAAGAAATTGTAATAATATTTACTTAGAGGAGATGAATGCAGATATAGAAGTGGGAAGCTGCAGCAACATCCTTTCTTTTTATTTTAGTGTGAAACGCTACCTGTTGCCACCAGTCCCTGGACCAAAGATTAAAGGATTTGATACACAGTTGCTTAAGGTATGTTTCTGACATTGCTGGGGATTGAATTATTCCATTACATAAAATAAGTGAAGAAATAACACACTTTATTATCAATAGAATAATGCTTGGAAAATCAGGAGGCTTGTCTAATATGCCAATTTGTTTTTGCAAATCATTGTTTTGTAAAACATTTGTACAAATTCTGAAAGATCAGCATTACTCTCCTTTCAATACAAATAGAAGCAAAGTAAATTCAATATGATTAATTTAGTTCAGGGATAAAATGTGCCTACTAAAAAATGGGGCACATGTTTTAATAGTCTTCCTTAACTTATGTTGCAATTTCTGAACTGGAACTGCTCAAAACCGAACAGTAGAAAAAATTAAATATCACTTATGTGTGCTAAAATTTCATATGAACAGTCATAACCAAGACCCCAATACCAGCTGGGAAGATGAACCCAATGACAAAAGAAACAGTTCAGTATCCGGCAACCAGGAATTTAATAGCCCGTTGTTTTGACATTTAGTGTAGTTGCTCAGACAGTGATGTGATATAATATTTTTCTTTGCCACTAATGCTCTGTAGAGCTCCACATTAGATACATTCACAACATTATTTCATCTTTTGTTTTTTTGCCGTGTTGTATTTAGAGTGGGAAATCTGAAGAGATGCTCAGTGCTTTGGTCAGCCAGGGTTTCCCTCCCACCAACGACTGTGAGGATTTGCTTGTGGAGTTTTTGGAGGTGGACGACAGTGACAAGAGGGAGCTGGTGATGAATGTGAAAGATCATCAGGAGTGTAAAATGAATCCAGCCAAGAGTACATCAGATAACGATTCGGGCCGGGGGAGCTGTGACAGTCATACTCTTCTCTTGGAAAAGCGCCCTGAGTCCAAGGTAACAGGCCAGGTGGACAGGAGTTTTGCACAAGAAGGCAGCCATGGCGAAGTCACAAAAGAGAGAAGTGGCAGCTTGTCTTGGAATGGGAGCCCAGGTGGGAACCTGGGCAACACTGAAACCACTAATGGGAAGACCAAGACTTGGCCAGCAGCCTTTTCATTTCATGACCATGAAAAACCATCCCACCACGTTCTCCCTGAAATCCAGAGGCCAGGATACACTACCAGCAATCTCCACTCTATGATAAGCCAAGATGACCAGCTGGAGAACAACACTGAAATCCGCCTGAGCAAAACCTCTACAGGCTACGGAAACCTACAGGACTACAGTGAATTCAATATGAAGGTCACTGGGAGCCAAATAACTGAAGCTCCTTCCTTCCCACCGTCCAAAATGGTAGAATATGTTGAGGTTCAGAAAGTGAACCAGGAGAACATCCTGATTTTGAAGCCAAAATCCAAGGAAGGACATGAGGCCTTACCACCTCAATTCACAGGGCAAGAGTACACCAAGGTGATTGGAGTTGCAAACGGAAATGTGCTTCTGCTGCAAAGGGATACAGAAACCCATATCTCTGATGAAGGTCGGGAAAGAACAGACACAGTGGAAAACCCTTGTCTTCAATGGCAGCCTGGGAAATTAGCAAACACTATCCCTGCTTCTCCCACTCAAGAGGGGTTGCAGCTTGCCCCAAATGGCTATGTGGAGACAGCCTTCAATTAACTCTTTCCGTCGCTCAAGGGAGAGGGCACCACTTCTTTTGTTGGCATGCTTATTTGTGAGGCCGCAAGTGAAAAACAAAAAAATTGTAGCACTTTGGAAAAAGAAAAGCATTTTTTCTTTGAACACCATTAAAAAAGAATGGATGTTATGGATGATTTGTGGAGACACATCTCTGAATTTGCTTCATCTGAACACATACAGAAATTCTGATTGCACCATGTTTATTTCTAGTGATCCTTCATCGTTGGCTTTTACAGTGTGATACATTAACTTAATTGACATTTTATCCCTATCGTATTCCTTAAACTGCAGCATATACCATGACATTTAATTGCCAGAAGATTTCTGAAAATAGTTTTCTTTGGAGGATTTGTGTACATTTTATGCACTGTACAATGAAACAGTATGCAATATGTGACAAATGTCTACTTTCTGAAAGAAGAAAATTGATTTAGTTCATATGTAAGTTCCAAGTAAAATGTTTGTGTGAACTTATATGCGTGTGTGTGAAAAGATGTGCAATCAAGTTCCTGATTTGTTTTTCAATGCCAGTAAAAGATTCAATAATAGATGTTATTGTTTTAGTGATCTGCAATCCTTGGTAACTTTGTATGTTTCGTTGCTAGTAACTATCCAAGTTCTGAAAGAATGAGTTCAAGAGCAGCAATTGATAAACCCCCACTGTTTCTTTCATGAGCAGAAAATTTAATTCCCGAAAAGCTTAAAATATATTTCAGTGAAACACAACACTAAATCAAGTTTGATTTTATATTTGTTGTAATTTGTTAAATTCAAATTACTCATCTGAGGTTCAGTTACTGTACTCTACTGAGCCCAACTACTACTCATCTGCTATTTACAGATTGAACAATGGTTGGTTGGTCCTCCCGTTCAGTTCAAGACGACTTTTTGCTTAATCAGAAACATTACAAAGCCATCCTCTTACTTTGAATAAAAAAACCATGCAGGTATAGTGTAGCATGAAAAAAATGGCATTACTGAGTAACAGATCGCCCTTGATCCCATAAGAAATGAAAGAAGTCCCAAGCAGGAAATAAAATTGTGGTGTTCAAAGATTGGAAAGGAAACAAGCCCCTTTTTTGTACCAGTCACCCATTATCACATCACTATAGACGCAAGTCTGGCTTACTCTAGATGTGATCACTCCCCACCCCTCCTCCATCTCCACTTCTATTCTAGAGCAGCAGCCTCTTTGTTCATTGGAGGGTGGTCAACTCTTTCAACCAGACAGAAGTCAGAGGCATTCTATGTAACACAAGGCTTGTCTCGAACTACTAAAGTATCAGTAATAGAGGCAGCATGGCTGAGACTTACTTAATAACTGAAACTACAGTGTTCTTTTCAGGTAGAATGATTTGTCTATTTCTCAGTTTTGTCTTGACACATCCAATAAAATAAATCAATTCTGAGTGTTCCAATCAAGGGAAATACCAATATTCTAGTATTCTAATTACCTTGGTTTTTATCATGATAGGTCCTGCAGGTGATGGAATATGAATGTTACTCTAGAAAACGTTTCTTGGTGTAAAGTATACATTTAAATCTCTTATTAGTATACAGTACTAATCCATATATAGTAACTGGAAACACCACAATAACTGAATAATTGGAATAAAACCAATTATGTCAAAAGCAGGTCAAGCACTGCATTCATATACATGTTGGCACACCAGAGGGAATTTTAATTCATCCTGGCATAGAAATGTACATTTACACTTACCATGAAGTGTCATAAGCCAAAAGGCACCTACAGTCTCATACATGTAGTTTCAAGATACTGTACATATAGGAAAAGGCTAACTTTTTTTTCCTGTAAGTATCTTTGTGGATTTCATTTTGCCCCTATCATGATCATTTTATGATTAGAGCTGGGAAGATGACCTGTACTTGTACAACCTTTGTTGCTAACCAGTTGGAATGTTTTTACCTGCTTTCTAGTTTCTAGGGTTGGCTCAGATATAAAAAGTTTCCATGTTTCCAGTGTTACTGTAGTGGGAGGATGACTTTAGATGTTCATGGAGATCATTTATTAATATTGACCTATTATTCAGAAACATACATATTAAAGACTTCCAAGTAATCTCACAAGTTTGGTTAATAAACACCCCATATAAATGCTCTGATACAAGCACAAAATAGCCTTTTTAAAATTGCACCAGTCCTAATTATTTAAGCAGAGACATATTGTAAATACTGCGAATAAATACAATTTTGTACTAATTTGTACTAAAAAGCTAATCAATAATTATTAAAATGACAATATTTTCAGGCATGCTATTTTAATAAATTCCAATGAACAAAAATAAATACATATACTGTATATCATTTATATTTTTTTATAAGCTTAATATACAAGCTTTGTAGGCATTTAACTCATTGATCAGACCAAGGTTGAGAACTTTGGACAAAACACTCTCAACACATTAATGTTGGAAAAGCATTTTTACTGCCTTATTGTAAATAATAAAACAAACTGCCCTAAAACACATTGCATGAGATGGTAAAGGTGATAGCACACTCTTTTTGTATAAAGGTCTATTTTTTTATTAAGAAAAGCAAAAAGGAAATGTGACTTTCCTTTGTTCTAAACAGCATTTGTACCACTTAGAGTTTAATAAAAAAGTTCCAATACCAAATGAAGCTTGGCGTCAAAAGTAATGCAGTTAAAAATCTTCTACATCCTACATCTTTTAGATTGTTAATACATTTATATAATGTGGTTGTGTATATATGTATATTAATAAATAATCTGTTCAATTTGTATATATAGAAAATGTATTTATGAATAAGAATTATGCTGTGATTTATTGGTGTTGCTGTATTGAAATGTTCTACAATCCAGCTGTACATGTACTGAAATGGAGTACACTAGGAAAAAAGCATTCCATAACCAAGCACATAGGATAAACTGTGATTATGCTGTTTGCTATAAACATGAAGTATTGCCTAGCAGAGTGCATTCAATAAAAGTTTTAGCACATCTTTAGTTGAAGCATTTACAGCTAGGTGTGACTGGAAATGAACAAACAACAAGATTTTCTAAATCGAAATCTTTGCAGGGATTTAACAAATTACAGGTAGTTTGAAGAAATCAATTAGGAAGAACGTTTAAAATGGTGCTTTACCAGAGGAATGAAATTAATTGCTTTGTAATGGTGTTTGTTTTTGTGAAATATAAGCTCTGGCTGAGTTGTAGAAGCTTCAGCATTGCTAATAGATATTTTTCATTGCCATTCTAGATTTTAAAGAGGTTAATACACTATAAGGCTAAGGGACTGATGTGTTGTCTGATGTTGTTTCCAGTAATTGATTTCAATTTGATTTTCAATGCTCCACTCGCCCAGGGTACCAAAATTATAACCAGTTGGACTTCAGCAGAAGAAAAATTGCTAGAGAAAGTACTTTGTGTTTTGGACATTTAGGACCGATATAAGTGCAGAAACAAGCAAGCAGATCACTTAACTGCATCCATTGACATTGCAGATTCAGAGCTCTGCAGACACAGTTTTCCCTAAGGATCAGGACTGGGAACCACTGTACTAAATGGGTTATTCATAGTGCATACCATCTGTTTGTCCATCAATGGGCTTTAAAATAGGGCATACTGTCATATTTAAATTATTAAATTTGTGTATAATAGTTATATTATTGTGACAAACCACCAAAACAGCCCCTTTTTCCCATAATTGCATACAATGAAACTAATTTGAAAAACAGTTTGACAGCAGTGTAATGTTGTTTTATTCTGTTTTCATGAGGTCGAAGTGTTGGTGTCTTATTTATTCATTCTAATGTAATGTACTGTATACATGTTGTTCTGTCTGCAATGTGTTATAGTAGAAAAAGAGGGCACACACTTTTAAAATATCTAAATAATAATGTTGTTATTTCTGAGCGTAGTGTACGAGATGTTGAGATTAACCCACTAGTACCTTTCAAGCTTTATGGAGAGCTGGATGAAAAAGAAACATTTTGGAATTCCTGTACCTGCAGAACTTGTCAGTTTCCTGCATTTATGCATTTCTGGAGCTTTTCAGTCCATTTATCTATTGAAAATTGGGTTAGATATTGCATTTGGCCACTTTTTCATTTCATGAGTTTCATAACATTGCTTATAACAATGAGAAGCACCTTTGTTAACTTTTGATAGAGCTTCTCAAGTGTATTTGTCCAAAACACATTTTTTGCATATTTCTGTATTATGAATCATGACCATTGGATACCATTGTACAAGCTAAACAGCTAATCACAGCTAAGCACTTGTAATTTTTTTCACATGCTTTTTTACCTTTGTATGCCATAACAAAATTTTAGAATTTTTATAATTTCCTACATATTTCTGCAGTAAACAGGGGAACTTTTAATTCAACAATTTTTAAGTCATGTGAAGATGGGCCAGTTGTGATCATCTCAGCACTGATAGTACCAGTTATCTATGTCCACGTGTGTTTCTACTCTTTTAAAGATACACTTTTCACTTCAAGTATAAGCTTTTTACCCCAGATAGCGAGCAGGCACTAGGTCAACATTGGCCTAATATATTTTTTTGTTGGGCAAATTTGATTTTGATCATAATTTTAAAAATAGCCCATTTCTGGGGGTCAGCGTAACATCATTATACATACTAAATTTAGTATGTCACATATATACAATTTTGTAATGAGATTATAGAGGCAGTCTTTCAAGGCCTTTGGCTCTCTTGAAAAAGTCACTTCATTTTTTTATCTGTGGTATCTTTTTTTTTAAAGTATTAAATTAAGAGACTAATTTTTCATTGAATTGAAAACAATTAATCAATCACCAAATGCAACCAATATACAATCTAACTGGCTTATTTGTTATTGCTGATCCAGTGCTTGCTGCTTATTTAAGTCTGCTAGAATAATAATTTATTGAATGGAGAATTTAATGTTCTCTCGTTTGAATTTTGAATTTCACAAGCCATTGCCATAGCCCAAACTTTATTGTCAGTTCAGTTATCAAACCTGGAGAGTTCCCAGTTCATTTGTATAGAAATTATTAGTGGCTGTGGGAAATTTGTTAGTGATTGGTACTGTAGCTAGCACGTGTCAATTCAGAAGCACTGTTACTTTATTCACCTTGCTGATGGGTTTAAGAATGAAAAATAATAATCTGGCTTGGCATTTTAAAAGAGCTTTCTGGAAATACAATCTGTTTTATGAATAACCCCCTAAGGCTTCAGATGGTACTATATCCAGATTTGTAACAATATACCTGTTGAAGATTTTACAGGTGTTAAATTAACTATGACTGACAGCTTTTGAAGTTTACTGCTGTTCTCAACCTGCCTTTAATGCAGTAATCAGGAGTTTTAAATGATATTCATATTTTCTGAAAATGGATATATGATAATGACCAAACAAATCAGATGCAAATCTTAAGCGGTTAAAAAAGACTAGTTGTTTTATACTTACTGTAAGGATGGCATCACTACATAAAGGTGTTTCTTAACATATAGATGCATTGGATCTGTGCAAATGCACAACAATTGTTAAAATTAGCCAATGACAAAGCAGAGAAATGAAATAACCTTTCAGGAGAAAATGAAAGTCAAGTTGTTGTGACAAAAACATCAAATAGTGGTTGCATTTGTTTTCAAATCCACAAAACTAATCTCATCCCAGATACACTCAGGCTTCTTTAAGATATTTGAAAGGCTTTTTAAGTCTTTGCTAGGATGAGAAAATGTTCTGAAGTTCATCAAACACCATTTTATTCAGAACACAATAGTGTATTGTAAATTAAGTTCTCAAGAGAGAGTCAAGGATTTTTGAAGTAATAAACTGTGACCTTTTTAAACAGGGCTGACCGGATTCTCATATGTTTTGGCAAAAATCAGGGCAGTCATTCACTGAAATCTACTTCCTGAAATGAAATATGCATACTTTTAATTGAACATTACAGAATTGTTTGATTATAAAGGCCATTCATTCTCAGGTTTATTGCCCAGCCATCATTGTAAGGCCTTAATTAGCATTTTTATTGGAAACCTTTAAGAGTAAATGATAAACCTGGATATTAAATGATTTCAGGAAGCTGTACCACCATATAATGTTATGTGAAATGATGACTGTATTCTTGTGAAAAAAAACTGTGGTATGAAAATACTTTATATTTCCTTTCTTACTCAAAGTAATTATAATTTGCCCAGAAAAGTAATTAGTGACAAGAAATCCTGGAAGAGAATTTCAAATCTAATTTTTTTGTTTTTCTTTTCTGATTAAGTTGTCATATGTGAAAATGTGTGAAACATTGCTTTCTCCATTGGTTTATTCTTGATATTTAAAGGGACAAAATGAATTGTCAGAAGATGCTATAAAATGTCACTGCACATGTCTTTACAGATTATGCTGTAATATACTTTTTCAGTATATTGATTTTTGAAAGAGTTTATTCTAATTCAACAATTCTCATCAGCAAACCTAATTAAAAAAGTTCTGTATACACATTGTAGGTCATCTGTTCTGTCCTTTTTTTAATTTTTGAAGCAAAAAAGTAAAAAAACAGGGAGTGTGGGAAGGATTTTGGAGGGAAATATTCTAAAATTTGTTTTCACTCTTTAATCTCATCAAAACAAGCCAAAACAGGTAAAAAATAAAAATATGTATACAATATGTCAGTGATATTCACTTGTGGTCTTGGAGGACACAGTCCACTTGATGTTATAGGTAAATTGGAGTTCAGAGTGCAAGAAAACAGAAATCATGTCAACCATCAAGAACCAGGGCTGAATATAGCTGCAATACTGTATGTGAATATTTATATGTGGAATCAGATCCAATAAGGACTATGCTTAGGACATAAGAAGTTAAGAAAGTTAAGAAACAAGAGAAGGATAATTAGCCCATGTAGCCCATTTGGGTGCTAGTACTGTAGCTGTAGGTGATGTGAGAATTTCATGAATACATTTGAAAGAAGTCACAGCATCAGCTTCAACAACATGGCTCTGTAGCCACTGTAGTTCCATACTCCCTCAAACCTTCGTGTGAAGGAATGCCTCCTGTTCTCAGTTTTGAATACACATCCACATAGTCTCCATTTCTGTTCTCTGCTTTATGTTTCACTGTTCATTCTGTAGAAGGCGATATGATCAATTTTCTCAATGACTTTGAGGATTTTTAATATTTCTCCATTCAAAGCTAAAAAATGTTTAGTTCTCACAATCCTGGGCTGAAAGGAATGTCCTTTATTGGCCGGATAAATCTGGTTGTTGTTCTTGGGACTCATTACAAAGCAACAATAGCTTTTTTGTAACATTGTTCACAAAATTTGACCAAAATCAAACCATATTTGTCTTTGCCTTTTCCATCTCCAGTGGTTGGGATGATTTTGACTGACAAAAGCACTGTCCGTTGCTCTAGTTGTACTATACTGGTTCCAGGTGGAGTTGTCACTGTGCCATCAGGGATGTGGTACAGCCTGTAGATGTGACTCTGGAGCCAGAGTGGCTCTAAAGCTGCTGGCGCCTCCAGAATTGATGGCTGATGCTATAATAATTGCTGGAGGTAGGTTATCTGCTCACAGTGGAGCTCACACATAGCCACTGGGGGTTCCGTCCTCTACAGTGACTTAGCCAGAGAGTTGACCTGACTCTCTGCTTATTGGCTCTTTTTCCCATCTTGCACACTGATGTCATCAGCAGCTGGGAACTTCCTTTTCTGCCATGGTGAGGCTCCCATGCAGCTGGATCAACTTCACTGTTGCGGCTCATCTCTGGTCAAGAGAATGTGGGAACACAACGAGTTTGCTCTTCATTAAGCTCTTCTCCTCCAGCTGGGACACAGGGACACCCACTTGCTAAATATCTTTGTGTCATTCAGCTTGTCCTGCAGAGGTGCTGCTAAATCCTCCTGATTTTCCTTGTCTCTGCTGCAGAAACCATGAACAGGCTGCTGGCTCTCTGTTAATAGGATTGTCTAGGCTTAACCAGACCTTTTTTTTTTTTTACTGGGCTCGTGCTTTTGAAATTGACAAGCTTGGGAAATTTGAAAAAAAAAATTGCTTTTGGAAACCAAAAGGCTCACATTGATAATCTGTAAGGTTAATGAATATAAGGATACAGTTTTTAACAAAAAAATATTGCAACAAATGTTTCAAGTGGGAGTAGAATAAATGTGCAGGCTGTTTTTCGTATTGTCCCTTATCCTGGAGAGACTACAACCAGCAATCCTGAACAAAACTGCATGGAGACCAAATTTCTCGGCTGGAACGTTCCTCGGAAATTCCACAGCCAGCCAATGTCACCAATATTGTCTTTAAAAGGCAGACAGCCAGATAATATACAGTATATGGAAGGTGAGGCAACGAGTGGGTCAGAAGAAAACCTATTTCAACCCATCTAGTACAAAAGGGACACAGTGAAATTTAGGAAAAAGAGCTGCTTTTTTATATTTGTGGAAATATTTGTTAATCACTGTTGTTTATGTGGATGCATTTTTGTTCAAATGTTGTGTCCCTTGGAGGTTTAGTTATATTTTATGAAAGCAGTTTTACTTTCCCTTATAAAGAGTAATGCACTTCTGAGTGTATAAGAGTTGCCAATGAGGAAGACTGGATGTAATATGTTGGGCTCTTGAACTTAAACACCAGAAAATGTTTAATGCTGCTGCACATTCTAAGTGCTGTGACTTATTTAAGGGAGTAAGTGGAAATGTCTTCTGCTTTGAGTGGGAGTAATACGAGGGTATGGAGATGTCTGGTTCTGCAGGCAAGAACAGGTAGGTGAAAATGGGCTCCTCTCTTCCTTCCTCAAACATCTGAAAAATAAAAATGCATTTTGGCATCTGCCTATAAAGCAGGGGAAGTGTTTTAGCACTGCCATTGCCATTGGCCATCAGGCAGTAACCATGGCAATGAAGTTCAGAGGTGACACCTCAGTTCCTGTATATCTTCCTTGGTATCCTAACCCCACACCAGTGTAGCACTTAAGTACTATAAGTTGGTTCAATAGGATTTTTTTTTTGTTCTTTAGAAACAGTGAGCTGCTGTTCCCACAAGGGCACAATATTGCAGAGTGTATCAATACCAGAAATAGGTATTCATTTTATGTACTCATAAACTCAAGCTCAAAGCATCAGAACACTTGCTGCCTATCAAAGTCCTACCAAAGCTACTCCACTAATTGCATCTGCCTAATTTATGCATTCACCTCTTATCTGAGTTTTCTGTCTATTAACAAAGGGCTTGAATTATCCTGAATGCCAGAAGCCTAAAATTTAAGAAATAATTGTTCATGAGTACAGCGTCAAAGGCTTTCTGAATAGACAGTATAAATATAACACATCATAAGGTGTATCTATTGCTTCTGTTGTTGGGTTCGATGTCCTCTGCAGGTTAGATGAGAAGCTCATCTCTATCTGACTGTTCCGTAGAATCCTATTACTATATAGTTCCTTTAGTCCTAATTATTGTAAACATTTGTTTTGAAGAAGTTCAAGTAGGTAGCTGCGTCAGGATGCGTAGGCTGCAAAGGAACAGGTAAATATTTACTGCATGCTGAATAGAAAAGAGACACATCGTTTTGGCTGTGGAGCCTTCTTTTCAGCATGGAATAAACCTTTACCTCTTTCTTTGCAACATTCATTTGGGACCTGTTTATTTTTAAAATATACTTAAAAGAATAACATAATATGACTGAGTCCCTTAATGGTTTTCTCACTGTGTTTCTTACTTTATCTTGATTGTTTGAAAATGCTAAATCAATACAAGTACTCCCGCTACTAGATACATCTACAAATGTAGAGTAAGGAAGCAGCCATTAGCTATGTTTACCTTTTCAGTTTTTCATGCTGACATTCGTATTGGGTTTTCCTAAATTTTTTTTTACCTTTATTACCTTTTGCTGTTTTTAATTGTTAAGTAAAAACCAAAGTTGCTCAGTCTCCATCCCAAAACGTAAATTTGTGTTGTTTTTTGGACGGAAATAAAAAGCATTTTAAATGTTTTTAATATCTGAAACTAAGTTCATACAACTGTAAATGGGGACCTACTAGTGGTACAGGAATGGCTCAGACAACACAAGAACAAGTTACAAACAATATGAGGCCATCCAGCCTACTGTAAGTAGACGTTTTGGGATTTTTTGGGGGAGACGTTTGTTAATGCTTTGAAGATCTCATCTGGCTCCTTCTATCAGGAAGGTATTTCCTTCAATATCATAGCTTGATCCAAATGTACTTTCCTGTAGTTTCTTCATGTGTCCTCTGAAATATATTTCACTGCTGATTTTTAAAAATCATCCAAGGAGATAATAAAATTTTATGACAAGCATATCTTTAACCTTGAGAAACAATGGGAAAAACTTATGGAAATTGAGGTGTTGTACAGTAAAACAGTCTCCCCTCCATTTTATTAACACTTATATACAGCATGCACGCTTTTTGTGTTTCATTCATAATTGTGCCTCTTTGGAAACAGTGATTTATAAATTCTAGAGATAAAAATGAAGTGAATTTAGAGTACAGCCGAATATCAGCATATTTAATGGGAAGCTGCGCTGAGCCATCTTGTGGATTTGATGCTGTGCTGCAATAAAACACAACCAACTAATGAACATGCAGTGTCTTCTGTTTTTTTGCATTGGAGCATATATAAAGAGAAACTAAAAAATACGTGAATATAATTGTTCGTTTGAATTTCAGAGCACTGTAATATGAATGTATTAATCATAATATAGAGAATTTTACATTTGTAACACATTCACAATTGGAAAAAAAATCCACACTGTGGTGTTCATAACACTTCAATTCATTATTTAGAAACAATTCCTACCAATGTTTACAAATTCCTGATGAATTCTAACCGACTAACACAGGAATAACACGACTACCTTATGAATGTCCTTTGAGTTCTTTGCCGTCATCACTAGAAAGTGTTGATTTCACAATCTTTTTTTTTTTAGTTGTTGAGTATGTTATTGTTAAACACAACTCATTAGGAATATAAGCTGATTACAACAAACAGAACTGAATTCCACTATGTTTTTTGGGGAAAATGTTTATCAAGAAACCTATTAGCGAAACAGTTTCAAACCTCCAGAAATTCATTTTACTTATGTTAAAAAGTTTGTAAGTGAGGCTTGTTTCTTTTTCACGGGTATGTCAAAAGTCTTTTACTGTAAGTATGCAAAGCAAATTAAAGGAGGAACCAAAGGTCTTAGTAGATACACGCTGTAGCTCTTAATGAATACAGTACAGTACATAACTTTCTTGCCACATTGCACTTTGATCTGTAAAATATTTCCAGAAGAATCTTCACCGCAGTTTTAGGCAACAATGAGATTTACTCGCATAATAAGGAAACCTCTTTTCAAAATTACAATACAATATTTATTATTTCTAATCTCAATTTCAAAACAAATGTTTTCATCAGCATTTAAGCAAACCGCACAGCGTGTTTCTTTTAGTGGTTAGTTTAATGTTACATATTTCGCCTAAGGAAGCGGACAATTTAATTTAAGCGCACAATTAATATCTGCAATGAGATTTTAACTGTTAACAGTATTTGGTACAACATATGTCTCAAAAAACGCAATTGCACATTATTTTGATCCCTGTTCTGAAACGGGTCTGTCCAAGCCCAGCTGCGAAATGTGTTATGCTGCGAATCTTTTTAAGGCAACTTTGACGGCATTATCAAGTTGCCATTGGACAGTTTTGCTCCTCCCTTTGGAAAGTTGATCAAGAATCTTTGGAGTGCTACAAAAAGGTTAGTCGTAGACTGACTGTTTCAGTGTTGTGCTCTAAATATTGAAAAAAATGTTTAAGGCCTTTCTTGGAATTAAGTCCTCGTCATGGAATGTGAAAAGGCACCCAGTAAGACTTGCTGAATCCTTGGTTACATTCCACCGACTCTGTGGTAAGTGCAGTATAATTTTATCAATGCAGATTCAATTAATACTGTACATCAAGTAAAATACAAAAATATTGACTTGGAAGCCGTTATGTACAGTACCTAACAAATATTGATTATTTGCGTGTTTTGA
Source organism: Atractosteus spatula (assembly GCF_055471065.1). Taxonomy (NCBI): domain Eukaryota; kingdom Metazoa; phylum Chordata; class Actinopteri; order Semionotiformes; family Lepisosteidae; genus Atractosteus; species Atractosteus spatula. Next base: position 56,944,925 of record NC_142708.1, on the reverse strand, counting down.
TTTTGTTACTTAAACACACATGTGTTTAACAAATAACAGTTTTGTTGCTTAACATTTAAAAGGCCACACAGTGCAAATCTGCATTGCACCCCATAAAAATCACATGCGTCCACTATGATTTTGTTCTTAGTAGGAAACACTGGACCTTAAACTTTAAAAAAACTTTGAACACTAACGTCAGTATTTGGTACGCAAAGCATTGAATCTCTTCTGTTTAATTCTTCATATTGAACACATTATTATTATTATTATTATTATTATTATTATTATTATTATTATTATTATTATTATTGTGTCACAGTACATGCATAGGTTCAGAAGAATGAATGAAAGCTTTGCTCAGATTGCTTCATTATTATTTAGGGGTGTATGTTTGGGAACATTCAAACAGTATATTATTAATCCTGCCTCACTACTCATAACAACATTTAGAGATGATTAAGAACAATGTTTTAGGAAAGTGAACTTTGTTATACTGTCGGGAAAAAACATATTTACCTGTACTGTAAACTATTGAGCCCTCTTCAGGTGTCTTCAGGTTTTCTTTGTTCTAGCAATACAGTTTATTTTTATAAAGTTGTGTGCTTTCACTCTTGTAATTTCACAGTACAGGATTGTTTAAGATGGCAACTGGCAGTCCATTGTAGTTGCCATTTCTTTAATGGTTATGGACTTGACAGAAATGCTAATATTATTTTCATTAGGTGCAGTATGTCAGCAGTCTATCAAGAATTACCCACTACAAAATCTTCCTAAAATGCCCCCATGTGACTTCAAACCTGAGGAATATAAGGTCAGTGTCCAAGATCACTTTAAAATGTAAATAATGTCGATTTTGCTGTATTTTATAATAATGAACTGCATGCTGGAGGTTGTTGTGGGAAATGCTTCATCAGAAGAGCAGGACACAGTCTTGTGTAGAATCAGTTTTTATTGAGCTTAATAAATGCAGCACATTGGATCTGCGAAGCAGAACAGTGTGAGGGTTTCCCAACTCTTATATACAGTATGGCTTGGAAAGAAATTTGTTTCTAGTTCTTTGATATATAATTACTTTTTGTAATTTCCTTTGATACTGTACTGTATGTTACAGAAGTTGTTTTGCTTGTCTTGTTTCCCACAGCTCTTTGGGAGTTTGTCCTGTTTTATTTAGCCATTGTATTTTGATATGTGACAGAAGTTGATCCTGTTTTATGGTGTGTTTGTGTCAGGAAGGAAATTAATTGCTGCAGCAGCTAAAGGGTGTCAGCTTTATTCTGTTTTAACTTTTGGTGAAGGCAATGTGGTTAAGTAATAATATTTTAAGGCTAGATATGGTGCAATATTTACATGTCTCACTTTATACATAATGACATAAATCTCATGGTGTTCATAAAATTGGTGTTTAGATTATTCTAGGCATTCAGGGATAAAATATGGATTGGACTTCATTGTTAAAGGCTTAATGACAATTTAGACATCAGTTAGTAAACATGGGTGAATAATGGAAAAAGGGTGTTTATTGGCATGATTTAGTATGAGACAGCAACAAATCATATCCCTCAGTTACTGAACTGTTACTCAGATAGGAGATTGTCTATTTCGCAGAGACATCTTGATGGAGCAGTAAACAAACAATTTAGCATGGCCACTCAGCCTACTAGCATGGCTTTAGAAGGTAAGAGGAAGTTCCCAGTGATAGCACTTCTGTGCTTCCTTAGTATATACGTAATATTCTACAATTTTATGATTGATACAATAAATACAGTAACTATCACTTTGAAATCCCTCAATACAAGAAAGCAATTTTCCCTCAGAAGTTGAGTATAATGTGTGTTTTGTCTATGATATACTTTGTATTTTTTTAGTGCATGAAACTTTTTTACATATTGTAGAGAGATGTGCTTCTTGGTAAAAATACCAAAAGCAAAAACTCGATTTAATTTGAAATGTGCTATTAGTATGTTCAGATGGCTTTCTGTATTTTACAATAGTGTCATTAATCACTGGCAGTGCTAATAAAAGAAGACATGTATTTTTGACTAAAACATTAAAAAGTATTCACTTGATCATTCACTCTCCCCAACAAACACTGGATTATTTATAATCATGATGTTGCAGATCACAGTCTGTTCTTCTTGTTTCTGAGACCCGATTCTTCATGATATTCGTAACTTTAGCAGCTGTTTTTTTCTATTACACCCCGCTTTTCTCAATAGTATTTTTTTCTCAACACAGTAATACTGGGTGATTTGTTTTTTTTATAAAATTCCTCTATTTTGCATTTGGAGAGAGTCTTTACTTATGGCTCCACTGTGGGGACAAAAGCTCAAGATAAGTGATATGTTGAGATACTCACATTATTTTTATTTTTAAGGTGCATTTAGTTTCCTCAGTACTGTTTAGATCCTGCCCTTTCTAGTCAGAAATAGGTCATATGGACTGAATTTGTATTTTGCATATCGAGTAACAGCCTCATGTGACCTCCATGTATGATCTCTTTCGCCATTGAAACATTCAGCATGATGTACTCCTAATAACTTTGAAACTTTATTTTATTTTTTCTTTTTGTGCTAAATAATCAGTTATTGCAATATCTAGGATAATGGCTTAAGTAGTCATAGTTGACTAAGTGAATCCCAACCTATAGCCTTCTTCTTTTCCTAACTTTACACCAGAAGTATATGAAACCACATCTATTTATCTTTGATGGTGCCCCACTTCTTTTGCAGGATTTGTCCACGGAAAGAATGATGGAAATACGAAAACGTAACTGCAGTCCAATGACAATGAAGGTTACATACTATAAAAGTCCTGTGTTTCTCCACCAAGGCTACATGCAGTGGTTGTGGGGTGTAAATGGTCAACGATACCTTGATTTTTTTGGTGGAATTGCCACTGTTAGTGTTGGACACTGTCATCCGTAAGTGCCTTAAATCTTAAAGCAATGCTTACCTTTCAGCCATCTTGCACTGGATGTCTGAATGTTTTTTTTACCTATTTCAGGATGAATGTAGTATCTACTCTAGTGTTCGCTGTTTGATAAGGGTGGTCAAACTCAGTAGCCCCCAAATTTATTCACATCCTTTCTGAACTTTAAAAGTTGATTTAGTGCACATTTTTTATTCAAATTAAAAGACATGCTTGACCTTTGATATTGCAAGATGTTCAAGTTTATTTAGAATCTGTATTTTATGACCCCTCCTTTCCTTTGTAAACCTTGAGGAGGTGCTTCCGGTAGCCTCATAACAGGTTGTTAAATTTCTTTTGAGGGATATTCAACCATTCCTCCGAGCAGAATATCTATAGCTCCTTCAGGTCTGTGTTTGTGCAGTGCTCTTTTCTGCTCACACCATAAATGTTCTAGTGAGATTTTTTATGCTGTTTTAATAATCTAGTCATTGAGCTTGATGAAGGCTTCGTTTTGTTGTCCTGTTATAAAGTGCATTTCTAATCTAGCTTGAATATGTTGAGCTTATTCACAAAGGACACCTGTCTAAACCAGTCTTGTTTTTGCCAGCATCAGGTTAACATATACTGGTAAATATATGATCTGTCTGTCTGTTCCTCAGTTCATTATTCCATCAGAATTAATTGGTGCAGAACAACCCTAATACAGAACACAAATGCCTTTTGGTTTTTCACAGAAGGGATGATATGCTTCTCAACGAGATGCACCTTTGTTTGCTCGCTATACTGTGGCTACTCAGGCTACTCAGATTCTAAAGTTAGACATATTTTTTAACAATTAAGGACTAATGACACCGAATTAAATCTATGAATATGTGATATTGCTGCCTGATGATTTGTGAGACCACAATTTCAACAAAATGAGATGAGATGCTATGATTGGACATGTCTTTTTAGTGCACAGGTTTCTGAGAATTACAGTGAAAATGTGAGAATGCACAGCATTAAATATTAAAATACAATTGTGAACTCATCATCTGCCCTTATCTCTACAGAAAAGTCAAAGCTGCAGCACAAAGACAGATGGAACGTTTGTGGCACACAACACAAATCTATGTGCTTTCTCCAATCCATGAGTATTGTGAAAAACTGGCTGCTTGTTTTCCAGATCCTCTAAAGGTACAAAATTCCCTCTGATTATAACAATTTCCCCCAGATATGAGAAGTGGTTTTATGATAAGAAAAAAATAAAATCAAGGCCACCCAACACAGGTAGTGATCAGACATTTATGTATTACATAAACATCTGTCTGAATGTGTGCTGTAGTTCGTGGCTATGACTACTGTGAGTATTGCTGTGTTATTGACATCTGCTAGACGTCTGTATGCGTTATAGCTGGTAAATCAAATTGTCCCTGCCTTGCCAGACTATACTTGCTTTTTGGAAATAAATAAAAACACTTTACAACAGGCAGCCTGGGTTCAGTTCCTGTAGCTGAAATGTCTACATCTTCAACATGACATTGGTTATTAAAGATAAGAAACAAACTTCAGCTGTGAAGGAGAAAGTGTAATGCACATATTTGCTTGGGTTCCAAAGTGGAATGTGGTTGTGATGAGGGATAACTGTGGGCTGAGCACTGCTGTGTTATGAACCATCTTCTGAAAGCCTGTGTGAAATACAGTGTGTATTGTTGTCAGCAAACCAAAAGGTCCAGACTGCCTGGCTCTTGCTTTGTTTGTGGAATATACAGCCATGATTTGAACAGGCAACATCTGGATTATATAATTTAACTTACGAAACTTTAACGTACTTTAATTTAAGGACACTTCAGGTGTAGGAACATGTGCATTAATGTTGGACATGTCTGTCTTGCATATACGTCATTATATATAAAAACCAGCATTACAAAACTCAAATTCAGTAACTCAGTCAATTGTTTGTTCTCTAAAGATAGGATAGGATAAACTTGATATCTCATGTAGATGTAAATTTCATGTATATCATGTACATATCTCCTTTAGTTCTTTGCTGTTGTGAAAGCATCTTAGTTTTGTAGTAGGAGAGAAAATCAATTTGAACTGTGCTATCTGTCCCCCCAGGTCATTTACTTAACAAATAGTGGCTCCGAGGCTAATGACCTTGCTATGCTCATGGCAAGGCTGCACACGGGAAACTTTGACATCATAACACTCAGGTAATGTGGGACGTGGGAGTATAGCATTCTCTTTCACATTTCCCATGTTCCTCAGCAACTTCCTTGTTCATGTAAAGAGCAGAGTCCGGCTGCATTTAAAGAGGGAACCTTGAAACTGAACAGAACATGTGGGAGTATGGAGTAAGCTACCAAGCCATTTGTTGAAACCGATACCCTGGCTTCATTCAGTAAATGGCTTCTTTCAGCAATAGTTAGATCAGTTGACTACTACAGTGTGTCTCGATGGTTCTTATGCACTTATGATTTATTTGTTTTTTTTAATTAAACTTATTTGCACATGTAAAAATGTCAAACATCTGCAGTAACTATAAAAATGTTATGAACATTAGTGTGCCAAGAAAACATTCCCCATACTATTACACCATCACCACCAGCCTGTACTGTTGACACATGGCAGGATGGATCCATGAATTCATGCTGTTTACACCAAATTCTGACCCTACCATCTGCGTGTCGCAGCAGAGATCGAGATTCGTTAGACCAGACAAAGTTTTTCCAATCTTCAGTTGTCCAGTTTTGGTGATCACGTGCCCACTGTAGCGTGATCTTCCTGTTCTTAGCTGACAGGAGTGGAACCTGATGTGGTCCTCTGCTGCTGTAGCCCATCCGCTTCAAGGCTCGATGCTTTGTGCGTTCAGAGATGCCCTTCTGAACACCACTGTTGAAAAGACTGGTTATTTGAGTATTTGTATTAAAAAAAATTACTCACTTTACATTAGGGCTTGCTTGATGCACAAATCCAAGTTATTACATACTGCTATTTATGCCTGTTATGTTTTCTGTCTATAGAGATTGTTGATATGGTCTTTCTATGTCTGTGGTACTCATATGGTAGGACTTTGTTGAAAATTACAAACTATAGGCTTCATATACCTTTTTATTTGAAATCACGATTTGTCTGTTTATAAATATAGTTATTTGAACATGATCTTATGTAGCCAGAACACTTTCAAAAAGACTATATGCTGTAATCCCTTTTGTAATCCCTTAGACATACTGTAGTTTACATACAGTACAGTAAGTGTTCACAATGTCCCTTACCCTAAGACATGCGATGACCTCTGCTGTGACAAGTTGTTACAAATACTTATGTAGTCTGTATATCTTTGGTAACAGTAAATATAAACAAATATGAATATTGCTATTGCACAATATGTAGCCTCTCTAAAGATGCTTGTGGTGTTATGCTGTTTTAAGTGCAGGATACATTTGAATTAAACATTAACAATAGATTTTATTCTAAATGCTGAATTAGAACTGCAAATTAACAATTAAATCCATGACATCATGAATTGAAGAAGACTGTTTTTTAATTGCTCCCACTATCCAAGTTCATTCTATCCAGAGTTGTTTTTAACAGCCATACATCATGTGTGAAGTGTCATTATTAAATATGTCTATTGGTTCTGGTAAAGCAGACATCTGTGACATGACAGAATGTTTTTTTTTTCCTGGTTGTTCTGTACAGAGGGTCATACCATGGTGGCAGTCCACAATCATTAGGCCTGACATCAAACTCAGACTACAAATACCCCATTGCTGCTGGATTTGGGTGCCACACAGTAAGTTTTGCATCATGGTTTTACTTAGCATTGCTTAATGGTGAGTCAAAAGCCATTATACCCTCTCTAAGTTGTTGAGAGGGTCTCTGTGAACAGTGTACATACTTTTTCTGCTGAAGCTGCAGTACTTTTATAAAGTGGACATACAGAACTGGTTTGAACTGGAATGGAAGAATGCTGGACACAAGGGCTACTATGTAATATGTACTGTGTTATATAGGAACACGTGCTACAGAAGTAAGTAACCAATTATTTTAAAACAAGCTATCTTTGGCAAATAGGGAAGAGGGAGATGTGCATGATTTTGGAACGCTGCCAATCTGATAAGCACAGGAAAGTGTGATAGATAACAGAAAAATATTTAAGGACTGTCTAATTTAATCAATTTGAGAAAAATACACCAAGAATCTCTGTGTGTTTCACTCCCATGCGCATAAGATAAAAACTTCTTCTAACTTCTGCGACAGACTCCTGATTGTCTTTTAAAGGGAAGTGACAATAATTTCTTCAACAAAGTCTCCACCAAAAGAATGCATGGGCTAATCCAGACAGCAAAAACAGAGATAATATGCAGCATAAACCTGATTACATAACACTGAGGCCCCCTGACACCTCAGATCTGTGCAGCAGAAAACCCCATACCACTAACATCAAGAAAGGGGAAAATCCAGTGATACTGGCAGATCATTAGCTTCTTACAATCCAGTTTGCATATACTCAAACATCCAAATAGCGTTGGTTCAGATTGCTGGGGTATTTTCGCTTGTTTGTCCTTTATCTTTATGCATGTAGATCATTATGAAAACTAAATATTAAACAAAGTATGATGTCATCAGACTTCTGATGCTGAGACTAATGAACCTATTTTTTTGTTATCATATTTCACATCTAGTAATACTACTGATTTCACTGTATATATATAACATGTTTAATTTATTTTGTTCAATACATATAGCTTGCCAGGGTAGGTTCTGGCTACCTTGCAAAAATGTATTGGATAAAGCTGTTAGAAAACTGATAGTTGAATGTTTTGGTAATACAGCAATGCCAGGAATATGAGTGCATACAGTACTTGATTGTTAAAGAGTATTATCTCTGTTGCTTCTACAGACCATGTGCCCTGATGTGTTTAGAGGTCCGTGGGGTGGAAGGCATTGTAGAGATTCTCCTGTTCAAGCTGCTCGTGACTGCAGTTGTGCTCCAGGTACTTATTCAGTAGTGTTTTGCAATTATTTGGGGAGAGTTGTGAAATGTGCTGCTGCTGAAATCACTCTTTTACTTCTGGGCTCAGTTGACCCTGTAATGGCAGTAATGGTACTTTCTCTGTACAGGAAAGAGGGAGCTCAGTAGCATAGTCAGGATAACAGAGTTCCAGTAGCATACTCCATACCATAAATTAATCATATTAATGAAATTAATAATTTTATTGTAGTTTTTACCACCTTGAAAAGTGTTAAAAGTCAATAAATTGTAAATAATGAAGTAATACATTTAATTTATAAACACCTGTACGAAAATATTTTTCATCTTTCTGTAGAATGTATTATAGTGTTTCATGTCAAAAGTACATTACCAGTTTTCTGATAGTTGTTTGTATATCAAACATTTTCTACTTGAAATAACTGTGATCTTCAATACCAGGCTGTTGCCAGGCTAATGACATGTACATTGAGCAACTGAAAGAGGTTCTCAAGACTAGTGTTCCTAATCAGATTGCTGGATTCTTTGCAGAGCCTATACAGGTATGAAAAATATGCTTGACAAAAAACACTGAAAGAAAGCAGTTTTTATGCTGTGCTCTTCATTAAAAATATATGGTGTTTTGGACATTCATTATAAACTTTCTACTGATAAATACACACATAATAGACTCGCAGCTGGCTTCCTAATAAGCCAATTTGTTTTATTACATCATTAAGGACATTATTAAGAAATTAGAACATCTGCAGAATTCTGTACTCACAACGTCTAAACAATTTTTCTGTGAATTATGCTGTGAATCCCTTATGTAAAGTCCTAACCAAATTAAAAATAGTGCTGGTCCAATTAAATTATTTTGCATGAGTGATATCTAGGGTTACTCAGATATAATTAATATGAGTATTAAAAATCTGTTAACTGTTCGGCACTTCTGATATCTTAACAACGTACAAATATGTTCTATCTTCTGAAATATGCATTTCTATACGTTGTCTAAGTGCACACATTTACAGTAAATACTATTTACTAGTTTTAATTCTTCTAATGTGCTATGAAACAACTGCTTGTCTCATGTACTTATGTCTTATGTGTTTTGGAGTTATCTCCACTCATTGAACATGCACATAAGCTATGTTTGGTCACTATCAAAATCCTCTCCCATTTCTTGGTTGTCTCATTTTCAAGTGTAACTAAGAGTCAGTTGACTTCAGACACAGCGAACACTCAGCAAGGAGGGCTGACGTACTGTGAAGTAGAAATATTGAAGTTTTTGGTACTTGATTTCTACATCAATTTGCCTAGTATTTCCATGTTCCCCATGTCTCCCACTGATAAGGATGATTGGGATGATATATTAAATGTGCTTATTTAATGCTGAGGTAATTACCCAGTATGAGATTTAAAAAGGTTTTTTTAATTTTGGCAATTGGCCAAATTTTAGATTGTTAAAAATATCATGTAACATCAGTGATCTGTTTCTTCAGGGACTGGGAGGAGTAGTGCAGTACCCAAAAGGCTTCCTGAAACAGGCATTTCACCTTATCAGAGAGAGAGGAGGGGTCTGCATTGCTGATGAGGTCAGAAGCACTCCCTAAGAAAACTCTGCTCTTTTAATATATAACAATTATTTTTCTCTGTATAGCTTTCATTGAATCTATCCTAACATTCAGTTTGGTAACCTTAATACATGTAATAAAAAACAGACTGAGCTGGATTGTGAAGGTAGCCAGCAAAATTAAGGGTCTGCTACACCTACAGCTTTCAGACATCTACGTCAAGCAATACCGCAGAAGGCCAGTCATGACCACCCTTTGCACCGTGAATTTGACCTCCTTCCAACTGGGCATCAATTTAGACTGCCTAGATTAAAGAGTAATAGTCATCTTTTATTCCCACAGCTATCAGCCTGCTCAATTTGGAAAATTGATTGTCCATTTACTCTATCTCGAAATAATTTTTTTTTTCATTATACACCTGTTAAATGTATTGTGTGTTAGATGTATTGTGTAATCTGTTACGTTAAATATATTGAGTTATGTCTTTACCTGCCTGCAAAGCAAATTTACCGTCTAGGACAATAAATTAAGTGTGCTCTTGAATACTTAAGAAGAATATTCTACTATTAAATTGTCCTCACAGTTGATATTCAAAGATATTTCACAAAAAAATTAAATACAAGTCCAAGTGCCCCAGTTATGCTATCACTATTCTGTTTATATTTTTTAAAAAATTGAAAGAACATTAGAGTTGTTTAATATTTGTGTGCAAGTATAATATTGAATCAAACTGCTGTATGCAGCATCACTCCAAATTCCTTTTTGTGCCTTTGTGCATATAAATCTGCTCTTGTGGAAGGAAGAGTGACAACTATTTTTATTATGTTTGGTTACAGAGTTAGTAATAAAATATTTAAGGTTTATAAACTGCATGCTGAAGATTTCATTTTATAGTACCATCTGTTTTGAATTTTTGGTTTCTAGGTTCAGACTGGATTTGGTCGCACAGGAAGTGACATGTGGGGATTCGCTGCACATGATGTCATTCCAGACATTGTTACCCTTGCAAAGGGAATTGCAAATGGATTTCCTATGGGAGCTGTAGTAACCACACCAGGTGAGACCAAAATACTGCAGCGCGTTATTTACCACACAGGGCAGGGCGTGGAAATAATACTTTGGAAATTTGGAAATTATATTAGTGTTTTTTTCAAATGAATAATTCAAATTAATGTTCATAAATTGTATATTTTTCTTTTCATATATTTATATTCATATACATTGTGGAATGATTTTAAGAACATTTTAACAAATATTTCTTCTAACATGTCATTAACTGAAACACCCATGTGATGCAGACAAGAAGAATCCAGATATAGTGTAGGTAGGATATTAGAAATTAGGGATCTTAAATTTTTGCTATGTAACATGTACACCAGCCTGCTTTAAGTGCTCTACTCAAAGCAAATTATAATAACTCATTGAACGTTACCCTACACTATACTGTTATTAAACAAAATAAACAAAAAAGTAGAGGACCACAGTGACACAGAATGTAAAGTGGAGCCTTTTTGGAAGCTTGTGGTGACTGATTTACTCTTAATCCACTCAATTCATCCACAGGAGAAACTCACCGCACATCGTGCCCTTTATGTATCTAGGGTGAACTTTTCTTATTGGACCCATGGAAGTCCAGTAAGAGCTGAATTTATAGTGCATGTGCTGAGTTAACATAACCAGGGTGGGTGTGTCATCCCGAAGTGCTTTATATAGAAGATGACCCATTTCATCCACCTCATCCACCATTGAAGCCCAGAGCCCAATTAAATGACGTTAACAGCAGCCATAATGTGCCAGCAGCCCCACTTCACAGCAGACCAGGTGGAGAAGTGAGAAACTGCCTTATCAAATTCATAAATTCCAGTGTGAAATTTAGACAAGGCCCAATGCATTCTACAACTTAATCCAGTTAAAAAAAACACTTGAGGCAGTTAGGACTTCAGTTTAGTTTTACAGCACAGTGTCCCCATTCACCATACTGGGGTGTCTGTTTGGCAATTCTGGTTTGGAGGGAAGCCTACTGGTCCTCCAACAACACATGCAGCAACAACCTGGATTTCGTTGGAGGACTCCCATCCCAGTACTGACCAGGCCCAGCATTGATTCGCTTTTGGGATCTGTCAAAATCAGATTATAAACTGGTAACGCTTGTATCCAAGCAGATGAAGCCTGAGTCATGTTATTAAGTCATCATTGTAGGTGTGGGCTGTGTCATGGATACATATTAAAGGAGGGCTTCTTATGTTAGGTGACTTCTAATAATTATTTTAGAGAAACCTTTCGAGATTAGTGGGATTAATAGTTCTCTATGATTTGAGAATATCCCTTGTCCTTTAAGTCACATGGAATTCCTTTTCTGTGTAATAAAAATCTACAAAGGAGACAGATTCATGTATGCATATTTTACTTGTTTTTTTCTATGGTATAACAGTACACAAGTTTAAAGGGATATGCTGAGGGTATGGAATTTAAGTTATTTAAGCAATCAAGTTATACGTATGAATTGTCTATAGTATGGTTATTTTATTCCTTGTATATCTTTTTAAATGAAGTGACAATAATGTAAGAATTCTGTCAATTCAGGGCACCAGGCAGCAGGTATAAGGCAAATAGTCTGTGTTTTAAATTAAGGTACTTCAGTGTACTGAAATATTTTGGTTTTATTCTTCTGAATACTATCACCTTCCACTTGTCGTTAGACGGCTTTGCTGTTACCATTTTGCTTTCATCTTTTGTGACATTTGTGCTGCTGGAAGCAGAGAGATGACAAAGTCCATCTGCTCATCGGTAGCTGGAGGAGAAGGTCAGATGAAGCTCTGCTTCTTAGAAGCATCAAGCTGGAGGAAGATCTTGCATTTGACTAAAAAGTGAAATTTTTTGGATAAAAATGAAAACATGTTCTTTTCACAATCTTGCCGAGAGACAAGAAGGATAATTACTATGCACCCTGAAAAGATTAGAAGTGTTTGCCTCAAGCTGTGATGTCAGCCTTTATTAGAATTATGAGTTTTTTATTGTAATCGTACCACAGATTCTAGAAAACAGAAAACTCATGGTGATTATTATTGTGTAGCACGTGTGACGAGGTGCCTGGTCTGCTTTCTGAACCTCCCATCATTATATTACGTGAGGCTCTGTTACTACAGAGAAGAAAATTGACTTACTGAAGGCACACCTACAAGACAGCCTGGCTTTGTAACAAGTCAAATTTTCATATCTGTTTTTCAATTAGTGCTGAGCTAAGCCTAAGGATCAGGCTCAGTGTGCCTATTCTGGGTGGGAGCCTTTCTGACCAGAGGCTTTTTCTTTACATTGTAGAATACAGTTTCAGTGAGACATGATGCAGGAGAAGAATTGATGCTCAAAGGGAAAAAAAAAAACATACTTCCATTTTCTAAGCACTTTATCCAATGGGGGACTGGAAGCCTATCCCAGTAATCACTGAGCACAAAGCAGGGTATGATTTGGACAGGACACCAGTCCATTGCATGGCACACACATACACCCACTAGGGCCAGTTTCCCCAGAAGCCAATTAACCTACCAGTACGTCTATGGACTGTGGGAGGCAACCAGAGTACCTGGAGCAAACCCAAGTGAACAAAGAGAGAACATACAAACTCTACACAGATAGCATCCCAGGTCCAGAATTGAGCCCAGAGCCCAAATGCTGCAAGGCAGCAATGCTAACTGCTGTACCACTGTGCCACCCTGAAAAAAAAAAGGCAGTAGTATCCATCATGGCTTATAATACTACTGTATGTAAAAGGGAGAAAGTAGCATAATGATTACATTACTTGATTTTAGAAAAGCAGTGCCATAATGAAAGTATCTCAAGGCCATTATTATCATATACTGTATATAGTATTGAGGTGGTATATAATTCAGATAGAATAATAACATCTCAGAAGATATAGAGCAATCATCAACTGATGTATGATGATAGCAAAAAGTTAATCATGGCTTAAACATATTTCTTTTTAGCTTTTTTCTAATGATTACCCTTTATGTTTTTTTCTGTTCTTATGTATTATTTTGCTATGTTTCAGGTGGAATGCACGCAAATAAACCGTGTTTAAGTAAACAGCACTTCACCCTGTCTCACCAGCTAATTGTTGGTAGATGCTGGGGATCTGTGCTGGTTAACTGGAAATTTGTTGAAGGCTAAACTTAATTTGTTGGTTCTTTTGTTTACATTGTTTCATTTTTCACCCTCAATGTGTTTCAGAAGTTGCCCATTCATTTGCTAAGGGGTTACATTTCAATACCTTTGGGGGAAACCCAGTTGGCTGTGCAATTGCATCTGCAGTGCTTGATGTAAGTTTTTATTTGTTTCAAAAAACCGTGAAGAATTGGATGCACAGTAAACATTCCTTTCTGTTATGTCCTAGAGTGTAGAAAATCTCTGTTTAATGTTGTTGCTATATTTCCCCTATTTAGAGATTAAGCAGATGTCTGTAGTACCTTAAATTTTGTGTTTTAATTTTGTATGAATTTAATTTTGCCAGCAAAACAGCAACACATCCCTCAAGCACAGAGCATCCAAGGTCCCGCATTGTTCATTGAATGCTGAAAGCTATTCAGTGATTGACATCATCCTGCACTACCATTTCATGCTGAACAGAGCCCTGTTATAACCATGAAATGTTTTTTTCAGTGTAATAGGTTGTTTTTTATGTCAGTCAGTGGTAATATTTGCTTACATCATTAGCTGCTTGTAATTCATGCTGCTTTTAACATTTTTATAATACAGACTATTGAAGAAGACGGTACTCGGCAAAACTGTGCAAACGTTGGGACTTATTTGCTAACAGAACTGGCCAAACTACGTGATAAATTTGAAATCATTGGTGACATCCGTGGAAAAGGACTGCAGATTGGGGTGGAAATGGTCAAGAACAAGGTAAGTAAAGATTCATTGTATGAATCAGCCAGTTTGCCTTCCACTGTATGTGTGGCTTCAGAGTAAGCTCCCCACATATCTGGTAGCTGTGATGTCAGCCAGGTGTTAAGAGCTGACATGGCGTTAATTATCTCAGGAGGAGTTCAGTGCTTTAGGTAAATTTTCAACTCTCTGAAACAGTAATACAGTATAACAGTAAACAGTATTATCAAAATTCCAGTATTACTTAACTGAAGATCAGAACATCCCATTCCTTTCCTGTTTAACTTTGTGCATCACCGGTAATAGTTCATTTTAAAGGAGAAAACTGTCAGTTTCTTTTACAGTGAATGGCTTTGGTGAAAATAAAAACTGGCTTTTGCTTGATTGGAAGGTAGCTAAAGCCCTTCAATCCAAACAGTGCAGGCTCATGACTGGGCTGAATCTCCAGTTAGTTGTGAGCAAGATTCCACAAGCAGCAGTGCACAATGAGTCAAGTGCCACCAGGATTGATGGGGGTTTAGTTATTCAGAGTACAAGAACAAAAGAATGAGAAGACGCAGTTCAGCCTCTCCAGATTGGTATGCTTAACCTGCTGTGCGATACTAAGTCCAGGGTCCTGCCAAGTGCTTATAAACTTGCAGTGTTATTAGTGAGAGATGTACCATATACTGTACTTGCTAAATCTAATAGCTGAGGGATCCCTAGGAATTCTGCTTATTTTAATTAATACAAATGATCATGTTTTGCCTTCCAAGATTGCTTTCAGTCATTTACAAGGAGGCAATGAGCTTAAGACACCTCAATGTGTATTGTGAAAATATACACTTGCAATGTTCTCCAATTTCCTCATTATGTTATAACAACTGAAAAATTAATTCACGCATATGATCTTATACGTCTGATTTTTCCCTGTAGGGAAGCCGCGAACCCCTGCCTGCAGCAGAGATGAACCAGATCTTTGAAGACTGCAAAGACATGGGCCTGCTGATTGGAAAGGGGGGAGTTTATGGACAGGTAGGCTCATTCGTTTTTTTATTAGCCATTCTAGCTATTGTTTTCACACAGTGTGCATTTGTGTGCCATGGCAATTAACAAAAAAAGTACATTTTTCCTAAGGCAACTATATTAAAAGCCTTCAGAATTAGGTTTTGCACACATTTGTACCGAGATGATATAGAGCTTGCCATGATCAGATCCAGTTAACACTGTCACGCCTCTACCTGTCTGTTTCTCTTCACGAATACCCTTTTTGCTGTTGCAGACATTCCGGATTAAGCCCCCCATGTGCATTACAAAAGAAGATGCAGACTTCGCTCTATCTGTCTTCAGCCATGCAATTCAAAGCCACATGGAAAAGAAATAGTAATATTTCAGTATGTCCATCCAACAGAGACTTTGAAAAATAACTTCCATATAAAATGGAAGAGAACACTTGAATCATGATGCACAGCTGTCAGCTAGGTCAGAAAATATCCCCCTTTACACTTGGAATATTTCTGAAAGCCTCTCAAAGACTATTAGATATTTCAAGAGAAATGTTTTTTAAAAAGACGTTTTAGGCTTTAGCTGCAAATATGCAAAATATTCTCAAAAATATATAAAATATTAACTAATGTGATTTAACCTAGCTGTAATTACAACAATGAAAATAAATATGGTTAAAGGATAATACTGCCCTTAAACCTTCATATTTTTCGTAATAGTAGTGTCGATATTAAAGGGTTTTTTTTTTAATTAGTCCTAAAAATGCCTGTTTCTTGAGGTCATAGATCAAAACTATTTTTAACCAACTGTTAGTTTCCTGTTAGTCTTCTCAAGGGAAAATAGATGTACTCAAAGTAGTAAATTGAAGGTGATAACCTCTAAATTGCATTTTAAATTATAAATATTTCTTGTTGTCTGTGCAACTTGCCTAAAGAAATTAACTGAAAGGAAATTACTGAACCAGAATGCACTGTTTTCATGTCTTGCATTAACAATGAGTATCACTGTGGTTTATACAGTATATTCTCCAGAGCTTTTCCCTCAACATTTCCTAAGCCTGTTCAACATCTACCTAGTAATTCTCAGAGGAAGCTACCACACAGTCATGGTTTCTGATCATGTTGCAACACGAAATTGTCACTTTCAGATTGAGGCTATATAATTAAATCTTACAACAATGTGTTAAAGGAGATGTATTGATAGAATGTACAGTAAGTATTCTATCTAGTAACGCTTTAATAAATTATTCTTCAATCTACAGAGTGCATTTTATCTTCCTATAGTGTCTGTGATCGTAGCCAACAGTCTTTTAAGACCAAACTGCATTACGTGTTCAAAGTGAAATACTAAAGGAAACATATATTAACATTGCAGTGGGAATATTCAGTTTACCGCTGTGCTGAACTTTCATTGTACTCGCTGTTAGTCTCTACTGTTTATTTGTATATCGTGTTAATATTCTACTATGATTTGAATGTGAGTGCTTCCTTCACATCACCTTTGAACGATCACCTAACTTCACTTAACTTCGGGCATGCTCTTAAACCTGTAGGAATTTAGCAAAATTCTCCTGAATTGAAATATAATTTTGGTTAACTTAATATCCAAATATAACCGAAAGGTGTCTGCACGTTGCTAAACTTTGACTTTCACAGCAGGCCGCCTGTTGATGACAAAAGTAAATAAGCATAATAAATCTACATATGGCATATGTGTACAATAAAATGTAAGTGCACCTAAAAAAATATTCTCCTGATAGTAACTGTGAGCATCCTGCAGTAGTTTTACATTTCTTGTCATTATTATACTCAGCATTGAGGTCTTTTAGTTTCTCTAGCTACTTGGTAAAATCTTTTTCTTTTAGTATAGTATGTAGGACAAAAACAACATTATATAAAAAGGAATTTGGGTGAAAGTTCAATAGTAAATCATGATTGCCTTAACATGCTGTGCTGTATAGTAAACCCTAATTGTTGCTAGCCTCAGTCTTGAGTAAAAACCTGACTGAAGAGTCCTGTGCAGTGAAACCCAGGTTTCTTTCAGCAGGAGGTCCTAAAGCATGCTCTATTAGCTCAAGGTCAGGATTGCTCTCCTACCAACACACATTCTCAATCCCTGATCCCTCCCTGTTCAAGGTCAGCAGGCTTCATCTTTGATTGCTGTGCACTGTCATTATCCAGAATGTGGGTCAACTGTACTAGTGTGAGGCCTTACCAGTGGCTGATTTCATCTCTGATTGATTGATTTCAGTTTTCCATTTGGATCATATTCTGCTTCTGCTCTGCACTATGAAAAATTCACCTCCTTATTAGATCAAACATTAGACTTCTATTTTACATGTTTCTTCAGTCAGTACCGGTTGTGGTAGATACTTTAAGTGTAGCTTATCAAACACCTTCAGCCTGTTGAACTTTACTTGGCATTATTTCTGAACAGCTCTTACAACTTGTTCAATTGAAGATGAATGGATCCAGTGGGAAGGACACTATCAGACACTCCCAAGAGCATTGTTTTTCTCTTCTATAGTGGTCCTACAGGTTACACTTCAGGCAACACATGTGAATGAGGGCAGTTCTAAAAAGTTAGAAAGTAATACAGAGTCAATAATTACAAATCCCACTTAATCTTTTAAGCACGGAAAAGAAATTTACTAATATGCACCAAATGTAAAACTGAAATCAGTTAGCCTGTGATTAAGATCTCAGCTGGAGCAAAACCCAAGAGACAGTGATCCTTGTGGGCCAGGGCTGGGAACTACTCGCTTATGATATTAACAAAAATACGCACTGGAAGTGGGCTGGTGAAGACTATAATAGATGGTCTATACCAGGCATATAAATAACACTTTGTGAACATTAATGTAAACAGAACATTGTGAGACATTCTATAAACATGTAAGCACTAATAAGGAACATGGTTAGTCAAAAGTCCTTACAAGTAAAAATAGATCAAAATCTGCACCGTTTCATTAAAACATTTTCAGAGTTTTCCTTTCATGTGATTTCCTCTCTTTAGTAATAATTATCTTTTTTATTGGCAGCATAATAATTTTCTTTAAATCTTCCATGTAAAAGATCAAATTCATTAATCCTGTACATTTTAAGAAAAGATCCTTTTTGAATGATTCCAACCACTAGCTAGTGTGTGGGTTAGCCTGGCTAAACAGATATGCAGATACACATTATTTTCTATAGAGATATCCACAATATGGAGTTTAAACAAGATAAAACTTTTTTTTCTGATTTCAACTCTGCTTCCGTGAATTTGGCTAAATGTATTCTGCATTTTCTGTGTATATTTTGTCACGTCTCCCTTTACAATTACCTTTGACTGACTGTTTACTGGTTAAAAACACTAAAATACTGTTAATTCTGAACCCAACTGACCTACTTTTCACTGAACATCACAGCTACAGAGTGTTTTAACTCCTAGGACACTCATGAAACATTTACAAGTGCTAATTCTAGAGTCAGTGTGCATATGGTTGCACATTTATTTGCATCCATTATGAAAATATTTATTTTCATCTGACACATCAGACAACATTCTTTTCAACAAAACAGATCAACGTACATTAATCACAGGTAAGATGTTTTAAATTACGGTTAATAATGTTAAACCTCTTATACTCAGCAGATAATATATACATATTGCTATATTGTGATCTACTGAAGACGCAATTGCTGGTAATTGCATTATAAAGGGAGGTATTTGTAAAATAAACACACAAAATGCTACTATTACAACATTTGTAATGCTGTAAAAATGCATTTTTACAGCATTACAAAATGCAATCCTCACATTTTAGGACTTTTAAACTGTGTACTTTTTTTTTCATTATCTGGTTCTTCCCCTGTCTCATGGAATACTTGATTTTTTTAAAAGGAGTCTGAATCAAGGTAAAAGACTCTGAAGAAAGAAAAGATTCTATTATTTATAGACTAAAAAATCTTGTGTTAAACAATACTATTTCACAACTCAAAAGGCCTCTGTAGATAACCATGCAAGTGACAGGAACCCACAGCAGAAAACATCTTGTAATTGGTTCTGTTGTTTTACATTATTTTGACTTTAAGGGCAATACAGCAGAATAGCGGACTCTTCTTAGGATGAATAAATCAAGCCTGCAAATTCAGAATAAAAACTTCTTTGCTTACCAACATGAGCAAAGATGGCTTACAAAAACAAAATCCCTTTACCTCTACACTCCCCTCAAACAGGCTGAGAAATATTTCATCAGGAAAGTTTTCAGTCGCCATTTAAGAAGTCTCTTGTACTGTATTTTCTGAAGTACAGTATTTTCCACTTGAATATAACTTAATTTTAAATTGTTCTTTAAGCAAAGTTCAGTTTCTCCTACACTGTGAAGTCCACCAGGCTATCTGTTTTTCCGTTTCTCCTTCTTGCTCTTTCCTGTACTGGGCCCGCAGGGTGCAGAGAGAGAGTAGAGGGCTGTGGCGTGGCCTGTCGTCTTTAGGTGGTCAAAGAGCTTATTCCTGCTGGAGAACTCGAACTGGCAGGTGACACAGCGCAGGTTTATTTCTTTCTGCAAAAAACACACAAGGGGATGGTGATGAAATATGTACCACTTTTAAGCTTCAGTTATTGATTGCCCTATCGGAGTCTTGTTGGAAAATTTACACAGTCAGACTCTATAGTATAGAACCAGACATGATTTCCAGAGCACTGTAAAGCAGTTATCTCCTACAAAAAATTGCTTTTGAACAATAACAAAAAGATTTAACTTTAAATTTAACAAAAATAAAAACAACTGACAAACTAACTTGGAATCTTCTTAAAAAGAAGAGCTAATACTAGCTATTATCATTGCAGTCTGTAATTCCCTTGTAATATTAAAGAGCCTCTGAGTATTTTAATAGTATGCGATGACTTTCGAAACAAAGGTTGAAAAGCAAACCTCCAGTGACTGATCTGTTCCTCCCTGAGGTTTGTTGCCTTTTTTCGTCTCCTTGCCCACCTTCTTCGCTTTGGCCCTTCCAGAGCTTAAAACAAACAACCAACAAGCAGAGACATTCATCAATATTGCAAAGACCTACTCTGGAAAATATAGTCTACTGTACACAGAGACAAGAGATGCAGGACCATGCTGGGAGGAGGAAGGTCACCTTTTGGGAGCGGATGGTGCTGGATCTTCCTGTTTGCGGTCTCCGGCTGCTGTTTCAGCCTGATGGACGGCCTGTGGCTCAGAGGGGAGTGTGCTCTCCGTGTCCTCAGTCTCCAACTGCGGGGCTTCCTCATGGGCTACCTGGCTGGATCCAAGATCTGGAGCACTTTCCTCCTCAAGCGAGACTTCTGGAGGGTTCTACCCAGGCAGGCCAGAAAACAAGTTTACACAGGTGTTCTCAGTTCAAAGAAGCACTAGTCATGAGTTCATTAAAAATAAAGATGACATTAAATTATAAATTATGCTCTGGAAAAGTACTGATTTTTTATTTCCAGGTACAGTATATCCTTGTCTTTTACATTTCAGCAGATGTAACGTTCTTGGGAAATAATAGAAAAACAAGACTTCTTTAAAGATAACATTTAAAAGCAAGAATAAAAAGTAAAACTAATTTTATCCTAACATTTTCTTTGATGGATAGATAGATGGAACTCCAGTTTGCCATGTGGGTTGTATTTTCTAGTTTTAAATCTAATTTTCTTACATTCTTATGTGGATGTTTTGTTTCATTTGCTTATGGGAACATACACCATGCTTTACTTCATATTATGGATTACTTCTTGCTAAGCAACATGCTTCCTAAAAAAAAAAGGAATATTTCCCTGTTTTTACCAGACTGCATTAACACGTGTTTAAAAACCTCCTGTCTTCTGTACAGAATGCTCCTAAACATTCTTTCCTCTTATTTCCCCTGGGTCTTTGTATTTTTACTCATCTGAAGATGACTGGGTCTGGATGATCTTTGTCAATGAAGTTCAGGATTGTGAAACTCTGAATTGAGTATGCTATTTGTAGACAAAATGTTTAATCCCTTAGCATCGCAGCTTGGGAAAACAAACTGCTAAGCCAAAAAAAGTATACATATTCACCAGTACCTTTCAAGTAATCTTTTAAGAGCATAGTCCGTCATTTTGTTTTCTTGAGTTTAACCATTTAACAGAACATTAAATTCAAAATATCAAAGGGCAGTACTGTTCATAAAATACACATCTATAAAGTAAATTGTGTAATAAATTCCCTTAAGTTTGATATATAGGAAATTTGCTCTTATTTTAGAGGTCCTTTGGTGAGAAAGTCAGAGAAAGAGTGGGATAGAGTTTGAAATCTTGTTCCATTTTTTCTTCTGCATTTGGAAAAATTAAGATTGCTTCACAAAATAATTAAAATGTTGTCAGCCAAAGATATAATTTAATCTAGCTCAAATAAATTATGTAATAATCATGTATGCTATTGTCAAAAGAAGTGCTGAAAGTATGCTTATATACAAGGTGTAAACACACTAGACAAAACAACTTACTGGACTAAGTTTTTGTTGCCTTTTTTTCTTCTTCTGTTTTTTAGAAGGTCTGCAAAATAAAAAAAACAGTTTAAGTGAGCAGGTCAGCTTTTGTAACAATATCATTATACTGTTTACACGCTGATGATAAAGTAGCTCAGGTGATTACTTCCAAACAGGAAACAACATTAAATGGTAAAGTTATCAATACTGAGTATATATGACAGATCACAGCATAAATTTGAGTAACCACCTGTTAACAGAGGTGGTTTTTCTATAGTTCTGGATATTATTAAACTTTAACAAACATTTCCACTTAAAAAGCAATTTTTTTCACTTTTACTATGCAAGTCCAAGAAATTTGTTACCATCAGGTGTTAATGTGAAAACTGCATATCAAAGTAGAAAACACTTTTTTGTTGACATTTTGTAATCAAAACAAAGTTTATGAAAGTGATTCTATATACTATCCCTTTAAATCTTATAAGCAGTTTTTCAAAGATAGATTTGTGGAAAAAGCATTATTACAAAGTGGTTCACAACAAATAAAGAGAGTGGACTTTTTTGCATTTTTTAAATGAACCAATCCCTCCTGAGAATTTAAAATATGTTTTTCAAGAACACACTGCTAATGTAACAAATTAAAAGTGGATTTTTTTTTGGAATAGCATGTGCACAAAATTTTAGTTTTATCCTCTCCAGTCCCAGAGGTTCCAGTTTTTCTAAATATACCCTGCTGTTTCCCTAGAAATCAGTCATTAATTTGAGCCATATACTCAGTAAAGGATTTACTTCAACGCACAAATGTATCAATATGAAGTTTGGGAAGGAGGAGGATAAAACGCCAAAATGTCAGAAATTCATTTTAGAAATAAGATTATGGGGGCTCCCAGGTGACCCGATGCAAGTTAAGCTCCATGTTCCAGGAACTGCAGGTTCAGTCCTGGAATCCAGGTGATGTCACTATCTGACTATGACTGGGATTCCCCTAGCAGTTCACATAATTGATTGAATGCCACAGAGGGCATAATCGGAAAGGGCTGTCTTGGGTTCTGTGACACACCGATTCCTGTGGCTTCTAGGGAGCTTGCTGTGCTCTAGAAGGGATGTGCTTCTCCTCCAATCGGCACTGAACCTCCTACACTGGGCTGTGAATTCAACAGCATGTTTAAGGACTGGTTTGAAAGTGGGCAAGTTAGAGTTGTAAACTTCTAAACTTCCACATTCTCTCCCGTGCGCAGTTGCAGGTTCGTTACCATTAGTTTGAAAAACAAACTTTAAAAATCGGGCAGCTACCAAAAAATAATTGGAGATTTTAAATTAAAAATAGAAATAGGATTATAATTTTTATCAACTTTTGTTTTGGATTATCATCCAGGTCTTCCTCGTTTTCCTCCTTGGCATTCTCCCCACTGTCTTCAGAATCCTGATTAAGTACAAGATCCTCGTCTTCCAGTTGTTGCCGTAGTAATATGACCATCTCTCTGTGCTTCTTTGATTTCTCGTGATTTTTCATGCTGTGAATAAAAAAAAATCATTTCATCTTAATGGCAACCCTATTTTAAGTGGAGATTACAAGGCAAGAGGGAAACATTTCATTCACTCATCTTCAGGGAAAATGAATACTGGCAAACCTGATTGCTATCCAACATTAAAATTGTCATGAAATAAATTAAATCTTAATCTTAATAGCTGTCTTACTTACGCTTTGTCAGTTTTGAAGGACTTGTTACAGGCTGGACAGTAAAGGCTATCAAAATAGTCAGCCAGCTCATCAGCTCCATCTGTGAGTGTATCTGGAATTCAGTAATGCACATAGAAAGATATCTTCACATCACATTAACTCTTTCAGCTCTTGTGGCTTAGCCCGAAATGAAAGACGAGCTCTGCATTGCAGGGAGACCTTTGGTGGTATTTTGGCAAGTTGCAATTACTGTTAGAACAATTATATTTACTGAATTATCCAAGATGACCAGCAAATCTGCAATACATTGCCCAGCCTAGACATGATGCAAGAAAACTAATTCAGTGTTAACTGAAATATAATGAAAGGCTTGCTCTGGTATTGTGCACTCTGGTAGCACAACACAAAAAGGTGCAAAGGGAACAGATTATTGGTGCCGAATAATTTAGAAATAACAACTAATAGTACAGAGGAGAGAATACATTGTTCACTTTTCCATGCTCAGACTCTAAACGTATTAGGTCCATCGGGTTTATTAAGATAACTCAACCCACACAAAAGTAGTTAGTGGTCTTTCGATAAAGCACTTTTAATCCATCATGACCAGTACAAATTAAGACTTAATTTTTTTACTAATACTACGAGTACTTGCTTCAGTGGTTTAAACCTGGAAGGCACATTAACATTTCTCAGAAATCAAACAGCAACTACTAGTGAATACCGAGCAACTGCGTGTCGTTTTACTCTTGTACCTGCCACCCTAGACCTAACCCAAGCTCAGTGTTTCAACTGCCTGCTTGTTAAGTGCTGGGTTAGGTGCTGGTCTTGTGCGTGTACTGACCCCCGGGTTCCTCTCCTCCCTCCGGCACCTCTGCCTCCTCCTCTTCGCTCTCAGAGCCATCGCCAAACTCCTTCTCATACTGAGCTTCCATCTGCTGAAGCTCCTTCTCCAGCTCCGACATGGCTGCCCAGCTCTGCTCCTTGTAGTTCTCAGCCAGCCTGGGAGCACACAAGACATTTTATTCGGCTGTTTAGAACTGACCAAAATCCATTGTTTTGTAATTGGGAATTTGATATTGCCAATTGTAGAAACTAGATGCTCTAGAATATCTAGAATTGTACTAAAACAGAAAATGTACCCTTTACATTGTCCATGAACACACACAGAAATTAGGAGAAGAGGTACTCCTTGTCCATAAGCAAGGACCAAAAGAGGATTCAGTTTTTCATGTTATCTAGCCTCTGAATTTCCTAAATAAGCTAATTTGCTTTTTAACTGGAACAGTTTCACTCTTGTCTGAGGTCAAAAGCAGAAAGTAATTTACAGAAAGACCTTCAGAAATAGAAATCTCTTTAAGTACAGCCCCTCAAAACAAAAAGCCTAGATGACAGTGAGATTTGATATTTCTGTACAGCTCACTGTTCCTCCATCAGGCCTCACTGTTATTTATTTTATTACTGGTGTGCTTTAGAAATGGTTTGTGAATGTATTGAGTGGATGCTATTATTGGCTTTAGGTTATCGGCTTATGTTGCATTGTATGTCTTTAATTGTACTCGACAAAACCAAATTCCATGCAATTAGTTGTTATGGCAATTAAATATCGAACTTGAACGTGATGAACAGGTGATTGATCATTAAACAACAGGATGACATCAAAGTCTTATGAGCACTGCATGCAAATACCTGCTCACACACAATTTTATACAGCTAATGGGCCGGCGTCACTGTGAAACACTGTGCAATCCTTTGCAACAAAATTCTCAAAATGTTTTCATTCAACTGATAAAATGGAAAACAGGGGTCATGGGCTAAAGGCAGCGATTGCTCAATAGTACTTTAACTCCCATGGTTATGAAAGGCTGGTCCCTGTGGTGCTCCAGTAGTGATGAACAATGCTAGTGATAAGCTCTAAAAGAAAAGCCAAGGCTCTGCTGCCCTTCCACAGATGTTTGTGCCGCCTCCGTCAACATGAAAGGAGCACCACTCACTTTGCTTGGCTGAGTTTCTGTCTTCGCCGGAGCTCCTCCACCTTCTTGGCTTTCTCTGCGTTCTGCTCCTCCACCATTTTCTTGTGAGCCTGCACCCGTCGGTCTCGCTTGCGCAGGAAAGCCACCAGCTGCCTGACGAGCTCGCTGCGCTCCTTCCGCGCCTTGTCCCGTAGCTTCTTATTCTCCTTCTCCATCGCCCGCTTCTCCCAGCGGTTGGAAGCCTGACGCGTGTCGTACTCCTCCTTCCAGGCAAAGTTCTTCCAGGTGCAGAAACTCTGCCAGTAGCCGTAAAACTGGTGCACGACCTGCAGGATGTTTTTAGAGGCTTTGACAACATCTGCAAACAGCTGTCCTAAACCTCTTTCAAATGAAGCGTTTTGGCAAATCCTGGCTTCCTACGTTCAAGGCTCAGAGATAATACTGGCAACGTAAGGGTTTCGTTTTTACTGCACAACTGTTTTAAATCAATACGCAGCTGAGCTGTATATCAGAGTCCTGAGTATTAGTATCTGAGTACTAATCCTGGATCACCTACAGGGTGGAGCTGTGGCTCTGTGGCTAAGGATCTGCACCTGTGGCTAGAAGGTTGCCGGTTCAAATCCCACAGCCAGCAGAAGAATTCTACTCCGTTAGGCCCCTGAGCAAGGCCCTTAACCCCAACTGCTCCAGGGGTGCTGTACAATGGCTTACCCTGCGCTCTGACCCCAAGCTTCTCTCCCTGTCAATGTCTCAAGGAGAGCAAGCTGGGGTATGTGAAAAGATGAATTCGTAATGCAAGAAATTGTATAGGGCTAATAAAGTGATCTTATCTTATCTACTGTACAGCCATGAAAAGACTTCAGTGCGTAAATACAAGTGAACTCCTTAGATCAAACATGCACCAGGTCTAGATTCTTTTTTAAGCTCAAATATTCAGATATTTGCAAGCTCCCATTTGCAAATTTTTCATAAACATACATCTAGCATTTTTTCTTCTTTACCACAATCCCCATGAAAGAAATATCACAACCCCATCTAAATTTGTTTCACCTCTTGTTTGCTATACTTCAGAAAGTACGGTGATGAGAATCATGTTGCCCTTTAACCTTTTTTTCAGTAGCAATAAATGCAAATTAAAGACTTTTTGAAGGCAATCTTAAAAACTTGAATTTATAAATAATTTACGTGCCCAGCTGCTGGAGGGGGTTGTGCTGTATGTTTTAGTCTTGCCCTCATAGGCTGCTTCAACAAGCTTCACAGGCCTAATTGCACTGAGCTTTGCAGCAGAACTAAACCAGCCTATTTTAGTTCCTCTTGGCACAAGACCTAAATATATTAATCATTTACTTAATTTAGGAAAAGGCTCAAGTACTGCAGAAGGTTTTCTGAGACACTTACCCTCTTTAAGCCACCAGCAGCCTAAGAACCATGGGGAATGGCTTTATGTCAGCCAATGCATTCTGACTTTATTTAGATCATTTTTTGTTTTCTCCCTCCAAACATACATTGTTGATGCTTTAAAGAGGCACATCAGCTAAAAGCAACCTGGAGTGAGAGACACTGAATGGCCTTTTGTTTGTAAACGTATGCATTATGATATATGGTAATTTAATTATTTTCATTGCAATAAGGGTGTAAGAGTTTCCATCTGTCAAAGTAACCTGAAAGCCATAAGCAATAATAACATGAGTCTTCTATCCATCCTAGACTTTAATTATTTCAAAAACATGTTTGATAAAGAAGAAGGGTGGTTTCGTACCGTATCATAGTCACTTTGCGAGTCTCCAAATGTTGGGAACTCGCTTTCTTCCTCCTCTTTGCTGTATTCCATTTCTTCCTTCGCAATGGATTCAAACAGTTTCCTATAGACAGTATAAAATCCCTGGAGAAAAAACAAGGAGATAGAAATTCCTTGAAATTTCTATAACTGCATCAATCCATAAAACCTGTACAACACCACTTGATTGAGAACACACTGCTAAGCATCCACAAATGTAAGCCGTGATCACCTGAAGAAGCAGCAGAGATATTCTCTTTTCAAAACATCAAGCAAACCGTTAAGATTACTACCAAGTACAAAAATTTAATCACCCTCTTTGAGTGGCATTTTTAAATACAAGCTTGAACATGTGTTTTATAAAATGTGTAACACTTAACATGCAGAGTTGCAGTTTTTTTACTTTTTCAAAAGAGACCTTTCACTCAAATTACAGAACGTACTAAGCTTTGATTATAACCAGCATGACAACTGTGAGATTTCAGTTCTAAAGGGTAGAAATAACTATTTTCATCTGTCAGCTTTCCAGACCCTTTACAAAATCATATAATTGAGGATCCTTGCTGCCACTTAGACATGATGGAAGAAAGATGCTTCTCTTGCAAAAGTAAGTCTTTGTTCCCATCTTAAATCTTAAGTCACATTTTGTTTTCACCGGAAACCATAACTAAAACATCAACTGGCACTCTGCATTTCTTACGCAGAAATAACTAATTAAGAATAAACTGTATTTGAAAAGACCTTGATGAAGAAACTAAGAGGCAAGCAGAAAGTTCTAGGTACAAAAGGTCCTTGTATTCAAACAGAATAATGATGGATTCAAAGATCATAATAAAAATCCCGTTCTGACTGAAGTGGAAAACATCAATGGGATTCCGAGAACAACTGCATCATGAACCTGTTGAACTCTTTATTTCACCATGACACAACAGCTTTTAGTTTCTATGGTTTTCTAATTGCAATAAACACCTTTATGTAATGTTAGCCTCTATACGTGAAGGACAGTTTAATAGGACACTAAAACTGTGTTCTTCACATCCCAGAAGGAATGTCAGTCAGTTTAAAACAACACATAATATTGGAGACCAGTTTCAAAACGTTTAATATCAGCAGCTAAATCTACAATACTTATCAAGTGATAACTTATGTGACTACATATTCTCTGACCTTTTCATGATGTAACAACAGGGATTAGTGCATTCGGTCATACTCCACCTTCACTTAGAACTTTAAATATTTCATTTTTCCTGGTCAAAACTGACTATTACTGCGACTTCCTGACTCATAATTTGCACCAGAACTAGACGTTGTTGGTAGGATGACTCTTATGTCGTCTAAATTTGTAGCTCCAGTGGTTAGCAACCCTTTCATTATATTTCAGAAGGGGGTGCTCACATATTGGTGTCTCCCCATCACCACTATTGAAAGTAGCCTCTGTCATATCTGCCCCCAACTGAAGCCGGACAGAGCTCACTTAAGAGTGTCTTGGTGGTTTGTCATCAGAGAGAAGTCAGCTGGCTATGGATATACTGCAAGATTAGACAACAGACGAATCAATTGTACACGGTTCTGAGAGCGTGACCTACAGGGAGACTCAATACACGGAAAGTGAAAAATGGGTAAATTGAGTAACACTGTGTCTCAGATTTGTCACCTGTACTAGGATTGTACTTTCTTTGTATCCTTTCCCAGGACCTTGACTTTCAGTGGGTCTCCATTTACTATTGCACTTACCCAAGCTTACAAGTGGTCTTTTTAGCTTTCCATTACTCTGTTTACACTACTTAAGAACAGTGTGTACATTGCTTTGTACAGATTGTCCTTATTTGCATGTGTACATTTTGTATTTTTAACGGTTTCTTCACTCTCATTTGCATATATTTTCTATCCGTCAGGTGTCTTTTGTCCCTGCAATAATTCCTACTTGACAGCTTGCACACACATGGCAAAAATTTGACTTTTATAGGGTTTGAGCTGTACTTTTGAGGTCGGATTACACTTGCTTACATTGCATTTTCACAACTGATGGATGTTCCCCTGAGTAAGGGTGTCTTCCGTGCAAATAATTAGGGTAAACTAGCCAACTCGCAAGTTGAGAAGCTGTTACTACATGGAAACGTGCCTTAAAGTATTTAGAAGAGGTTTCAGACAAAAAAAAAATGGCTGCCAAGTACAGCCTTGTAATTTGTGATTAGCAGGATGGGGAAAGTTTTGATTTAATTTTCTTTATTCCATTGCTCCTCTAAATTTCATTATGTAACACTGACGGCATACTTACGACCTACCACCTTCCCATGTGTGCTATAAAACAGGTATCAAATAAAATACAGACCGGGCTTGAGGCTCAACCTACCTTCTCGTCATCACCATAGCCGGAATAGCAGGTCACAGTGAAATACTGAAGCAGATCGATGCTGTCGTCCTCGAACTCTCCGCTCACTCCCCCCTTCAGCAGCGCCTCCCGGTGGTTATCATACCTACAGGAGGAGTTGCGTGACAGGAGCAGTTTACATACTATTCTTTAGGCATTTGTCGAAGTTTAATTCTGACCACTATTGACAAAATGCAGGTCATTTCTTCGGCTGTTCCAATCCATCACCTTTGGGCACTGTTTATTAATAAATTTATTAATAAATTCATGTATTCATTTTCAAAATAATTCATCATTCCAGAAGAGATGAAGACCACATGCACTTATTCCCCCGCAGAGATGCCCAGTCCCCATCTCCTCTTTGCCTTAAACAATAAGCCCAGCTTACTGAGCTGAAGAGAGCAACTGGTGTGTATAAAGGGAAAAGATGTAATGACGTTCGTGATGAAGGGACACTCACCAGGCTCTTTCCTGTGGGTCACTTAATACATCATAAGCGGCCTGGATCAGTTTGAACTGTTCAGCTGCTTCTTCCGCATTCTCCAAGTTCTTATCTGCCAGGACACAGAGAGGCATGGATGTCCAACAATGTTCACTTTAATCAGAGGCCCAAGTGCTTCTGTAGACCAGGGTTTCCTGATCCTGGTTCTGTAGGTCCACACATCTGCTGGTCCTCTTTCCAGCCAATCTGTGTTACCTAACTGAAGCCTTAGTTGAGCCAACAAGATGCTTGTTTGGAACATTTTGGTGTGCGGTTCTCCAGAATCATCTCACCAACACGAACAACAGTGCTTCAAATGTATTTATTACAAACTCTCTTACAAATAGACCACTTGGAATAATACTACATAAATTCCTACTTTCAATTTGCTATCGTGATATTTGGGTGTTAAAGTTGCCCTAAGAACTGCAGGTGATAATGAGTCATTCAATGACAAATCAATATTTTTTAAAGTAATCTTAACCAAAGAACATACCCTGGTTGTGTGTAAACTCCAGACTTTAAACCGGAGCCTAACAGCAAACTCAGTTGATCATACAGGGTCACAGATGTCCCATCAACTAACTTGACTATATCACATGACACAATTGCTCTACCGTTAAAGTGAATCAAATGAAAATTAAATTATTCAGCTGATGCTTTTACCCAAAGCAAGTTATATTTGTACAGCTGGGCGATTTACTGGAGTGATTAGAGTGAAGAATCTTTCTCAAGAGTACAACAGCAGTGTCCAAAATGGCACCCACAACTTTCTGTCTGCAAGTTAGATCCTTAACCAGTACTCTACACTGCTTCCTGAATTTAACAGTAAAACTGTATGCTGACCTAAAAATAAAACTGAACTGTGATCCTTGATGTTCAAACCCACATCTTCTTAAACAGTTGACCCCAGTTGGGGTCTTTCCCGAAGAAAACCGCCAGATGGAGCTGATGTGCCACTGACAAAGTCAAAGTTGGGCTTTCAACAATCACACTTGCTCAGATCAAGAGCTTGGC
This sequence comes from Atractosteus spatula, assembly GCF_055471065.1. NCBI lineage: Eukaryota > Metazoa > Chordata > Actinopteri > Semionotiformes > Lepisosteidae > Atractosteus > Atractosteus spatula. The sequence continues at coordinate 56,913,870 of NC_142708.1, read as the reverse complement.
AGCCAGACACTTATAAAGCTGAATAAATCGGAGCATCTAGACAAACTACAATACTAGAGGACGCTTGTCAGTCTTACAGCCCTACTCTCATGTTGTAGTAGTGCAAACGAAGCGCTCAGACCCAAGATCAAACAGTTTATAGTTCAACTATTCAGGGTTTATCCTTATTGAATGGTCACCGAAAAGGAAATTCCTTTAATTCAAAACATATTTTTTAAAATAAAAATATGTAACTTTCTTTATGGAAAGAATGAAACCGTAAAAAAATTAGCAAGTCTCCTCATTTTAAATGTTGAATGTTCCTGTTTACTTAACAAAGCAGTCATGTAGGCCTAACTGGCTGTACTGGCAAGTATGTTTTCCAAAACAATTCGACAGGGAATTGTATTTCTGGAAAAAATAATTCGTTAAAATGTTACTTATGATACATCAGTCACACAGGGTCTCACGTTAATACCAACAGCCGAACAAACCGAACCCGAGTACGAGTATACAGCATTAGTTACGCTAAAGACTCGTCCATAATCATGTTTGAACAACAGAAGTTACGTCTTTTAAAAGGAACGCTAAATGTCACAGTCCAGTTCACGTATGTTGAAATTAAGTACCTGGATGCCATTTCAAAGCTAGTTTGCGATAGGCCTTTTTCAAATCATCGTCCGTAGCATCTCTTCGGACACCCAAAACTTCATAATGGCACTTCATCTTTGAAAAGGTTAGTGGGAGTAGAGAGTCGACGATGCTTTAATTATTTTCCGATTTTGTAAAGACTCAAAAATTATATGAGCTATGATCCATATATTAACCGAAGAGTTGTCGATTAGATTTCATTTTCTCCCTTCGGGTACTCGGAAGGGTACTTCATAAACTTCACTCCAAATTTGTTTTCCTTCGACGTCGCTTTATTAGTGTTGTTCTTTTCCTGCTTGTGTTCACCAAAACTAACTTAACCATTTAGCCATCTCCCAGTAATTATCTCAAGGATCTCTTTCCCTTTGGTTATGTATAATGATCATTTGATCACTATTCTCACGCTTGCACTCTTCAGCAATGTGGCTTCTACATTGCCGGCTTGCGCTTTTAGTGACGTCATTTTTGTGCGAAGGTGAAGCGTCAATATTACCGTAAATCATGAAATATAGGTACCGTATACTTTTTTTAACCGTTGCTTTATTACATTACTGATTAAAAATCGAACAATCTCAATTACTCCGTTTGCACATCTAAAGATACAAATCTGTTATAGGTTACACCCCTACTCTTTTTGAGAAACGCCCTGGGATTTTTAATGACCACAGAGAGTCAGGACCTTGGTTTTACATCTCATCCGAAGGACGGCGCCTGTTTACAGTATAGTGTCCCCGTCACTATACTGGGACATTAGGATTCACATGGACCGCAGGATAAGTGCCCCCTGCTGGCCTCACTATAACACCTCTTCCAGCAGCAACCTTAGTTTTTCCCATGAGGTCTCCCATCCAGGTACTGACCAGGCTCACACCCACTTAGCTCCAGTAGGTTACCTGTTGTGAAGTCCAGGGTGATATGGCTGCTGCTGCCACAAATTACCAGAATTATTTCCTTCTATTCCTTTTATTACTAACAAATGGGCCAGGGACGAGCAACTACAGTCCTCTATGGCCCGAGGGTTCTGTAATTCATTATAACTCTGATTTAGTTGCTTAAGTGAAAGTATGTAGTGATATAACAAAGAAATAAGAACAAAGAAGTGATATATTTAGTTAATTCAGAACTGTTCTTAAAATGCACATTCTTTATTAAAAACGTTTGTGACTACATGTTAAATACCACACATACCCAGAGAAGCAGAACAAACTTGCTTATACATTATTTGACATAATTATTGTTTAAGCCCCCAAAGACTTGTTTAAGCAATCTCCAAGAGTAACAAATTTCCAAACGTTTTTTTTAATACATTTCATTTCTCTATGGCTCTTGACAACAGTAAATTTGCATTCTACAATCTGGGTAGTTCAAATAGCACATACTGTATATCTACTTTCATTTTAGTGTGGACTGATAATATGCAGTCCACTACAGTTGTCCTTAAACTTTTACACTTCAGAATTTAGACTGAGCCACTAGAATTATAAGACAACTTCATATTAACTTGATAAAGGACTGAAATTAGTAAACTCGAAATTGGAACAATCCCATTTTTAATGGTAACCTTAGAGAAAACCTCACCTGCAGATAGCCGTGTCATGAACAAGAGAATTGAATGACTGATAGGTGGCACATACTGTAGCTCTCCAATGGGACATTGACAGAAATCAGCAGGAAAGGCACGACACACACCACTGAAAACGTAAACAAAGTGATCATCCATTTCCAGAGAAACCACAAACCAGTAAATGTATATTCAGGATCCCAAAATGAAAGGAAAGGACGTTTCATGCTGTAAATGCATGTGAATCAAAGCTCCGTATGATACCCAAGTTCACAGCTGTGGAAAACACCTGCAGACTGGCACAGTAGCCCTCATGTTATCTCAACAGTACTGTTCATAACTGACATAACAGGTATAACAAGGCTCAGTTCACTGAGTGAGTTCCAAAAATAACGTCCATGCCCTCTGAAATCTAAACAGTGTAAAACTTCCTTGACGGAGGACCTGGTTTTTTGGACAGTGAGTAACCAGGATCAAATGCCACCAGAGGCAGCGAGACCTACACCTGTCACACATGGTATAAAAAGGAAACTACACATTGACAATCACATTGAAAGTAAGAACTGGACATTCCTTCTGTATCAGGGCTGCAGTGTAGGACCGCTCATCTCCTTCATATATCGTGAAAACAAATTTGGCTATCCCTGGTGATGCTGCACATTGGTGGTGGTGGAGAGGAGTCCCTATTACCTGTAAAGCGCTTTGAGTGGAGTGTCCAGAAAAAGCGCTATATAAGTGTAAGCAATTATTATTATTATGAATTATTAACTGTTATCCTTCCTTTTGCAGTTTGTAAAATCACTGATATATCCCAGTTGAATTAATGTTCTGTTCTTTCAGTATTTCAGCTAGTCAGACTATTCTTTATTATTAGTTGTGTTTTAATTGTGAGTCTTTATAAAGAGTTATTCCTTGAATAGGGATTTCCTCAGCTGGGAAATTGCTGCTATAAAACCACAAATCTATTTCCTCCCCTATTTTGCCACTGCTATGTAGCTGGGTGTCTATTTTCATAAAAATGTAGGATGCACAAAATACTGTAAAAAAGGTTTGATTAAATTGTTCTAAGTTCTTTTGTGTAACATGAAATCGCTTTCAGGGCATGTTAACCCTCACCATTTCTTTTTTAATGATGCTATGAAGCAATCCACAATGTCATGGATTAGATCTTAAAAACTACAGGTAACCACAATCTTTAAAAAAAGACTCTGTAAACTGTCAACACTTCAACTGAAGTAAATACATAGCAATTGAGAGCAAAAGACAAATCTAATAAAAAGTAATATGTAAATACATGTAATATATTTAGTGCAAACTTCAATAAGGATTACAATCTGCACAATTTGCCCTTTTACTAAAAAGCACCCATATTTGAAGAGTTGAGTTGCAAAAACTCCAAAATCTGTTAACTCTCCAAATGAGGCATCGGCAGGGCCTCTGGCAGTAGACAATTAATTGTACCCTAAAATAACCAGAAATAATAACAATACTGAGTAAGCAAGGCAGAATCAGACCTTTTCTCACTATAATTTCTAACTTAATGGTGTTGAAATTACATGTTGTGTATGACTAGGTAAAATTGCATTAACAGTCTGCCCTTTTACAATCTTAAGATTTACACTGTGACATTTATACATAAAATACAGTGGGTACAGAAAGTCACCACCCCCTTTCAAACTTTGTACCTTCTGTTGTATGACACTGAAAATAAAAACAAATTAAATTAGGCCATTTCCAATTTTATTTACACACAGTAACCCACATTAGCCAAGTGAAAATAAAATTCTAAAACATTCTGAAAATTAATATTACAACAGTAAAATACCTTATTTGGATAAGGGAACACCCCCCCTTACAATTGCATTTGTAAACTTGCTCAGGTATAACCAATCACTTTACAGATCACTCAACAAACTGGCTCCCACCTGTGATCAATTGTGGTGATTTTGATTAGTTCAGAATAGAAGCAGCTGTTTCTATTTCCACTGCTTGGAAGTGCATTTCAAAGCAAAGAATCCACTATGGGCAGAAAGGTGCTTTCAAAAGAACTTCGAGATAAAGTTGTGGAAAGGCACAAGTCAGGAGATTGGGTATAAAAAGATTTCAAAGGCTTTAAGTATCCCATGGAGCACAGTCAAGACCATCATTAAGAAGTGAAAGGGGTATGGCACCACCCAGACCTTGCCCAGATCTGGCCGTCCCTCCAAACTGAATGACTGAGCAAGAAGACTGATCAGAGAGGCTACCAAGAGGCCGATGGCAACTTTGAACGAGCTACAGGCCTTTATGGCAAAGACTGGTTGTGGGGGTGTTTCTCTTCAGCTGGGACTGGGGCACTTGTCAGGATAGAAGGGAAGATGGATGGTGCAAAATACAGGCAAATTCTCGAAGAAAACCTGTAGCCCTCAGCCAGGAAGTTGAAAATGGGAAAATGGCTCACATTTCAACATAACAATGACCCAAAGCACACTGCCAAAGCACCCATTCAGTGGCTGAAGGACAGGAAGGTGAATGTCCTTGAGTGGCTTAGTCAGAGCCCCAACCTAAATCCCATCAAAAATCTTTGGAATGACTTAAAGAGGGCGGTCCATCAATGTTCACCACGCAGTTTGACTGAGCTTGAACAATTCTGTAAGGAGGAATGGGACGAAATTCCTCCCTCTAGGTGTACAAAGTTGGTAGAGATGTATCCAAACAGACTCAAGGCTGCAATTCAGGCAAGGGTGTTCTCTTATCCAACCCACTCTACTTTTTTTTATTTTTTTCAGAAATGTTGCTTTCTTTTTTCACTTGGATGTTGCAAGGTAAACTTTTTAAATAAAACTGGAAAAAGTCTGATTTTATTTAACTTCTTCTTGGGCTTTAGGGCAACAAAAGGTGAGCATTTTGAAAGGGGGTGTGACTTTCTATTACCACTGTATATTGAAGGAAGGACATACATTACACTTTGAAACACAAACTAGGACATCAGCGTTTGTTTAACTGTTTACTAAATGCGACTGAACAGTACTGCCAATTTCAAAGGCCTACACCGAGACAAACAGGTGGACAAAGGTTTATCAGCTCTCAAATCTGTACTGCTTTAAAGTCTCTGTTTCTTTAACATTCTCTGCCGTTTAAATTCCTTTTTCTTCTTCTTCACCAGTTTGGGCTCTGGAGGCATCAACTGTACGTCGGAAGGCTTCTCTTCCGCAGGAGTCACAAACACGTCATCTGTGGGATCCTGGGGCAGGGGCTCCTTCTCCTCAATCCTCTTCATCTTCTGGAGCTCCTTCACCTTCTGCTTGTCCTTCAGCCTGGAGGCTGTGGCGAGACGGATCATTCTCCGATGCTGAGGGGAAAAGGAATGTGTTTAAGAAGTCAGACTGAATATTATTCTCTGATAACATCTGCATAAAAACACAAATAAATAGAGATTCCTGTTCTCATCATTTCTTTTCTAAGAGCATACCTGAAAAGCATCTTTCTCTATTCTAAGAGAAAAATACTCAATGTGTCCTGATTTTTAGTATACATTCTGTAAGTTAATAGAATTTTAAATCTTGCATTTTTGATTTGTTGATAGTTTACACAGCTGTTTTGTACTAAAATATTAGAAAAACTGTCACAATACACAAATATACAGGGTTTGGGTCTGTTTTGTGTTCCAGTTGCACATCAGGGAAAGCTATCATCAGTTTGATGAAGATTAGGGGCAACTTACCTTGTTTTGGAATTTTACAGATTTTTGATGATTCAATTCACAAATTAAAGATTTCACAAGACTGCAGGAATGTCATGTGATCAAAACTAGACTCATGTAAAAAAAGAATAATGCATTAGGTTTACCTATAAAGCATGCAAATCTACAGACCAAAATTTAGTAACAGACAATCAATTCTAAAATCACTTCTTGATTTTGATGATTGCTTTTCAGAAATTATTCCATATGACCTTACTAAATTCCAAGTATATAAAGAACATACCATATTTGGGGACTGGAAATGGGGATTTGCATAGAGAGTTGGACCTCCAAAGCTTCCCTGGAAAATTTTGATGAGGTTCAGCACAAAGCGTGGCCCGATTTCCACTAGAGAAGCATCTTCTTCGATGATCTGTACAATTAAAAAATACACAAATAACTATGATGAAGTATGTCCCAAGGATCGTGTATCTACTGTAATTACATGCTTCCTAATTCCTAATGTTCCTTGGCCTCACACATATTCAGATGTTTCTTAGCTTAGAATAATTTGCGAGATCCAGAAATTGTTTAATGACACAATATCTGCTCCCTATAGACAAAGTTCCTACAATTTTCTTAGCACTATAATGTTGTGTAGTGAGCAAGCCAAACATAATTGTAAATTAAAAGATCTACTCTCCACATAAAATCTTTCTTTGGTCATTACAGTAATACATGTGCAGCAATTTGTATAATTTCCAGGTACTGTACTTTTCCTGTATTGCAGGAGGTAATTCTTGTCTTCTGCCAAAAGACTGTACAATGCATCCACTTTGTGTCTGGGCAGGTGCAACATTGCCATTGACCTGTTTTTGGACTAAACAGTAAACTCTCTGCTACATCCGGCTTTCCCGTTTACAACCATTTTTGTGCAATATATGCCAGGGACTTGTGCAATTCAACCTTTTCTGTATTGTTCTGGTTTGTTCTTTGTATGTTCTGGACTGTGAGTAACTTTTCTTAGTGCACTTCTCACTGATTGTACTAATTGTATTGTATGTATTGTATTATGTTACACTGTGCTGTGTTGACTGTGTTAAGCTGCTGCTGCGCTGCAATTTCCCTCACAGGATCAATAAAGTATCTATTTTTCTGTGTTTATTTAAATAAATATATCAATAGTGACATCGTCTGGATCGTGTCCTCATTGATTTTCTGTGAAGGAAACATAACTTGGCTTTGATCACAAAGTAGTGGGTTTCTAGAAAGTAAAACATCTAAAATTTTTCTAAGATGCACTTCATTACATGAAACAATGAGCAATATGTAATACCTAAAACAACTGAATAAAGGATGAGATATCAGATGTTTTGAGATCTAACAGAACCAGAAAACAAAAGTCACCTGCACTCACCTGATAATTACGGAACCATATCCTGTTATCTGCTATCGTGAAAGAAAAGACGTGGTCTACAAATGGCTGGCTTTTTGGGTGGTACTGAGGGGTAGCGAAAATCTAAACCAACCGGGAATAATTGGGGAAAAAAAATAAATGTAATGAGTACAAAAGCTGAATAAACAGCAACACACTGAACTACAACAAACATCAATGGTAAGCTTACTAATTTTTGCATTTTCTGATCATGTGTTTTCTTAGTTAAACAATTCTACTCAAAGATGTTTAATCCCTCAAAATCTTATTGACAAAAAACAAATTTACATAAAAATGGCTCAAAATCCACCGTTCTGTTATTTCTACCTTAGTGTTGTGACTGCCTATTCTAAATTTTAATGGTCTCCAAGTTTTATTCATACCAAAAAAATGTATTCAGGCTAGTTGTAATGTCCTCAGACATCTGAGGCTTTATTATGAAAGACAGAATATCATGATTGTCATGGTAGTTTCAAAAGCAGGAAGACAGAACAAAAACATTGAAATCAGCAGCTCAAGATAATCATAAAGTACAAATCATGCCTACCTGGATGAACAACTCCTTCAGCAGTGAATAGTGTGGCTCTTTATCAAATTTCTGATGGAAAAGGCAAAAAAAAGTCATATAGTATCCCAAAGGACTTGAACTTTAAAACGTTGAAGATGTTAAGTTTCGCTGGTGTTTGCTTACAGGGTCAAATGACAGCAGCGGCCTTGATCCTTTCAGGCAGTTTCCAGTCATCTTCAGCTCCGCCAGAGTGTGAACTTGAAGGAAAAGGAAAAAAAAAACAAGGAATGAAACAGCTGTGGGTCCTTGACTGCACACAAGGAACATGCACCTCACATTTTTACAGTTCATTTTATTAAAACAAATGAACTGCAAAACCACAATGAATACTATACCTAACCTCATCTCCAGTATGGATTGTAAAACATAATAGAAATTCTCATTCCCTCAAGTCTACATCAGTGAAGGACACTGAAAAAACTATGTCAATTCTTCACAGAGATTCAACAGTTGCCCAAAAATTGTGATGTAGTTGCATACCAAATTACAACATTAGATATTTAACAAACCCTTTACAAATTTAAATTGTTTTTGGTACTTTAAGGTTTGAATTATCCGTTAATCCCCAAAAGAGTCCATCAGATGTTTTTACTTACTGTTTTGAACCAAAAACTTGGCTGAAGGTCCGTGTGGAACATTGGAAAACCTTAAAAAGTAAAATACAGTCAAACAACCCAGCAATATACATTTACTCAGTAATACTACCAGTCGTTTGTCATAAAGAAAATTCACAAAATAACTTTCAATCAAATCAGCTGAGTACCCACCACAAATAGAGGTCCTGTTTCTTTTTGGCTTCAAAAAAGATACACTTGTTGCAATTTTTGATTTCACAAACCTGGAAGACATCAAGTTTAAATGTTCTCAGTGAAAAACTAAGACTCAAGCACAAATGGAATATGTAACTACACTCATATCGTGCTTTGCTGTGAAGCATTGCAACATTCTTTCAGGTAATAAAGTATAGGTTTCAACTGCATCTACAATACTGTCAAAGAAGAAAGACGAGAACACCCAGACATTCTACTTTTTTTAAACAAATACTAACAAAATCATTTTATACACTGCATTTCATGAAAAACTGAATTGAGTACTTTTTGCTAGACCTATTTGGTCCGTATTTCATATGGTTCATTTGAATAAATACTAAGTTACTGGTTATCTTTCATAGTTGGCATCAATTAATTTAAATCAGATTATTTAAATAAATTAGGCTCAAGTAAATCAAGATGTTAAACCACCCATCAGTCATAATTCCTTTCTGCTTGTTTTCAATTGGTGAGAGACAAGAAGTGTCTGGCAAACCAATGTCATCATCACCAGGCTTAAAATCTGTGATTACACTTGGATTCAGTCCCAAGTTTTTTGTGCGAAACCCTCAGTTATCTTTTTCTATCACGCAGACATTTGAGAAACTAATGTGACAAAACTACAGACAATCTGAAAGACAAGCATAGACTTACCTCATTTACAACAAACAGTTTATCCTTTCGATCCATTTTTGTATCTGGAAAGAAATGTCACATTAAAAGATTACTGAAAGAAATTTAAAATGTTGAAGCTGACTTTTTACCTAAAGATTACTGAGGTATGTACAAGATCTTGAACAGCTGACTGAGGAGCCTTATTGTGAAAGAAACTGGCTACATTCACTGGCCGAACGCTTACCTGGCTTTGTGTGAGGCATCAATGTCCTCAAATCATTCATTAGGTGCCTGGTTCTGAAGTCGACACCTCTGGAGGAAAACAAGAGTACCCTTTCTTTGTTCGTCCACTTACCCTAAAGTAAAACAAGGGAAAACTTGTTATCCAGTCTGCCTCTGATGCTGAAGCAGAAATTACACTTTTTATACTTATGATAACGTCTATAGAAAATGAGAAACATAATTATTTCTAGTAAATGGCTTGTAATTATGCACTGCTGTGATGTAAAATAACTCTCAGGTCAAGTTTCGTACAAGCTCTAATAAATGGTTGAAACATTTCTAAAATCACAAAGAGCGTATAGGTTCATTACGCAAAGAATATTTCTGAATTAACCTAAAGCGCCGAACACGCAAACTTGGCTGGAGTAAAATGGAACAGCTATGTTTCTCTTACCTAGATTCACTCTGAACATGGAAATACACTAAAAACTGCATTTAATTAATCCAACTTAAATACAAAAATAACCTTAGCAACCTTTGCTAAATACGAATTGATAACAGCGTTGTTAAAGAGTGCTGCAATAGCAAACAACTGCGTACAACTCATAGACAAAGCAATAAAGTCTGTCCTCATGTGCTATACGTACCATAGAAACCGGTGCTGGAATGCTAATTTCTTTGTTTGGCTCCTGATCAGGACCAGATTTCTGTTTTTGTTTGTCATTTTCAGAAAATTTAACTTTTTTTCCAATTTTCCTGGCTCCGGCATCTACTCCACGTTTTCTCTTGAAGGCACCCATTTTAGAGGAAGTGGACGGCGACGCTTACCAACGATAGAAGGCTTGGACGCTCTAGAAAAAATGTTAACGAGAAGAACGTGCGCCACCATCCGAAGCGGAGGACACAGTTCTTACAAACGAAATATTGCACATTTACTGCTTCTCTCCCTTTTTATGTTCCTGTTCAAATGTTGAACTTAAATGTTTGTAAATGTGATGAAAAGCAAAGAACAGCTTATTATTACCTAATCATATTTGTAGGTATTTTTATTATTATGAAAAATTATAGTATTTTCAGATTATGAAATGTTTTTGAAGATTATAACAAATAATATTCCTTACACTTATATAGAGCTTTTCTGGACACTACTGAAAGGGCTTTACAGGCAATGGGGACTCCCCTCCATCGCCAATGTGTAGCACTCACCTGGATGATGCGATGGCAGCCACAGTGTACATGGTACGTTCACCACACATAACTATCAGTGGGGAGTATAATGAAGTCATAGGCCAGGGGCAAATTTGGCTAGGACAATGGGGTTAACACTGCTACCCTTTTTAAGAAACGCTCTGGGTTTTTCATGACCATGGAGTCAGGACCTCGGTTTTACATTTCATCTGAAGGACAACGCCTATTTGACAGTATGGTGTCCCCATCACTATGCTGGGGTATTAGGACCGACACAGACTGCAGGGTGAGCACTCCATACTGGTTCCACTAACACCTCTTTCAGCAGTAACCTTAGCTTTCCCAGTATGTCTCCCATCCAGGTACTGACCTGGCTCACACCTGCTTAGCTTCAGGGGATAGCCAGTTGTGAGTTGCAGGGTGATATGGCTGCTGGCTCAATTAACTCTGTATTCTGTCAACTCTATATTCTCTTTATTATGGTCTATGTAGGTTTCTTTTGGATGGTAGTCTGATGTACAAAAGTTGAGTCATTTCCCCTTTGGCTGAAGGGCCAGGTCATAATATATTTTTCCTCCCACACTGTTCAGATCCATGTTTCCAGGAGAAAAGGACAAGCTAGGACAGCTGGCAACCCTGATGATACTTGCTGGATTGTTTACTGCAATTTAAACCTCACAAAGAGTTTGCAAAAATTAAGACTTCACATTTTTTTATTTCAGCATTTTTTAATAAAAAATATTTTAAGTGAAACATAACTTTACAAAAGTAATTGCTTGAATCACCACTGCCATGAAGAGACTTATACTTGGAAAAATAGAACAGCAATATCTTTGAAAACAGCACATCGAACAGAATCAGAAAAAGAACTTTGCAGGGCTAAAAGAAAAGGGATAAATAGACTACTATGTTCCAGGTTCCTCAACTTCCTCATCTGGGCAGCAGTAATACTCCACAAAGCAGATTTGTCCATCTTCATTTCTCACCAGGTACTGCAGAGAGAGGAACCCACGATTGTCCATCCGCACTGAGACCTTGCAGGACAGGGCCAGCGCTTTGGTGGAAGGTTTTAATAAGGACATTTTATACCTGCAAAGACAACAAAAAGCACATCAAAAGGGTGAAACAAATCTACCGTTATGCTATCATGTGGGTAAAACTCCCATGACTACGCCATCAGCTTTCATACTGAGTGTGCTGGATAATGAGTGAACACTGGTTTCTGTTCAGGACAGAGGAAGGCTGGAAGCAGGACTGTGAAAACTGTTATTAGGACTTCGGTTATTCAACTCTGTCAGAGATATTATTCATGTTCTATTAGTGTGGTTTTAACAACATCTTTTAGCTCTATGCCTCTCCTTTAAAGTAAAAAAAAACAATTCTGTTATGTTAAACCAATTTAAACTGTTTTCATTTAATGTTCCAATCCATCCAAAAATATTATCTTTAGGATTTTACTAACCATAGACCCTCCAAATGAAATGTATACTACAAAGTCACTTGAAACTAGTTATTCTTCAGAGCACAAAAATAACCTTACTGCTTTTCATTTTTCCATAATTATGTAGTCAACGAATGATTGTACTATCAATTATCATTTTTACGTCCTTTATTAAAAGGGTGTAGTACTACAGGTACCCTAGCCTTAATTACTGTATTAAGACAATACATATAAAATACTACAATAAATATAACACTGAGTAGAGAGACACTGCTTTGTCATCTTTCTGATCTGTCTATTTAGATAAAATAGTTGAGATTATTAAACCTAATGCATTGTCTCATCACACTTAATTTGCAGAGTTCTCACTTTGTCATGGAAGGCAGTTCGTAGCTCTTGCAATGTGAAAAACAAGTTGTAAATTTCTGAGTATTTAGATTATTTGCATAACAAAAAGACTGAACAACTTAGAAAATTACACTTTAGATTAAAAAATAATTTTATTTAAACCTTAAATGTTGGGTAGGTCAAAATAACCAGGATGGAAGGGGTCCACTGACCTGTTTGTCTGTGTTTGGCTACACTGAAAGAACTCCATCATGTCCGAGTCCTTTGGATAGTCATAGTGGGCACTTCCTGCATTCCCAAACGTAGATAGTCTATGTATTGGTGAAAAACAGAAAATGTTAGGGAATACTTCCACTGTTACTAAAGTTACAAAATGTTTGAGATGGCAAAATAAACTTTGTTTTCAGTAAACAGCATACTATGAATACTAATAACATGCATGCTGTGATATGGACAACAAGGCTACAGCAGGCATACTTCCAGAATGTCTGACTGATGTTTACAAAATTTTAAGACTTAAGCATGTGATGGTATAGCATAAAGCATACATGAGCTATGATCCTGACTGAGTTGCTTGTTACCTAACTTGTTACTACGACTAAGCACTACCAGCAGCAGTGTTAAATAATGCATGTGAGGTACTTTTTAATAGTCCAGCTTTCTGAGCCTAATCTGAAAATCATGTGGAATAAGCTTCCCAACCCTTAAATCTTTCTAAATAATTAATATTCACAAAAGAATATTTACAAAAACTAACTGCAGATAAGTTTATGAATCTTGACATAGTACTTAAGTTGGTTTCAGTTAAATCAACGCTATCAAGATGTCAGCAACGGACTCTTCCTCGTATTCACACAATCGGAGGGTAATTCTCATATGCCAGAGTAAATGTTCAGTCATTATGTTTGAACGCACAGATAAACAAAACATTATGAAAATCTAATTTTGACATCACGTTCTACTGATTTGTGAATGGAACACACATTAACCATCCCTTAAAAAAATTAAACCAATAAGCAATTGTGTGAAAATTTAAAAAAAAAACCCACAAAAAAGTAGTTGTTGGAAAACAGCAATTTTCCAACACTTTATTGAAAATCCCATGCAAGGAGTTGCTGTTCTGTGTTGAATCTTTCTTTGAGGTTTGGGAGGGTTTTTCCTTGTATATCATCTACATTTCTTTAATGTGTTCCTATACAGAACTTCCACTCACCTAAAATAAGGTTTATCTGGGGACATGGTGATTTGCAAGACCTCGCTGGTCATGTCAAGCTCAGAGAAGGCCTCCCGCAGGCTGTCCGACTGCAGAATCACTTTGTTGGTGACGTTGGTGCTACAGAAATCAAAGTCAATAGGATCCTCCGGCTCCATGGTGTTTATTTTGCACACTGTTACCACTCCCTCTTCTTCAAGGAACAAGGTCAGGGGGTAGCCATAGCCACCGTAGCACATCCGCAAAGCAGTTGTAACTCCTTTCATCCAAAAAGCACAAAAGTTAAAAAAAACAGTAGTGATAAGTGAAAAACTCTTTATCCATAGAAAATTGGAATATTTTTTCCAAGTAAACAACATCTTACCTACTAACAACAGGTCTCTTCGATAAGAGAAAAAAAACAATATTTTTATATTAATAAATTAAATGTTTTTTTTTTGAAAGAACAATACCTGGCACAACATTTCCTCCAAATATGGTGAGACAGTCTAAGAGGACAGTCAAGTTAACTGTGAATCCAACTGAATCTTCCTTTATGAAGTAATCCTGGAAGATCTCAGCCTAAAAAAAGAAAAAGTCCTGCTAACTATGCACAGACATATACTAATGAAATACATATTAATTCTTAATTCCTGAAAACTATGTATATATTAATAATCACAAAAGACGATAAAAATTGCATCAATGAAACAAAAAATATTTTTTCACTTGATGTTTCTAAACCTTTCCCCTGACACCAGGCACTTCATGTAGAAGCATGTTACATCAACATGTATTTTTATACATGCACTGGCACTGACCTGTATAAAAGCATTGGCTTGCAAGCACTTGGAGTCTTCCACGGTAACTTTTAGCCCATTAGGTGTGGCTGTGAAGAGAGAGTGGTCTTTGAAACTGATGGCTTTTAAGATGTTAGAAAGGCTTCTGACGTTATCCAAGCTGGCCACCAACACATATTGGTCATCTCTTACTTCGGGCTGAACAGTCAGGGGCATGCTATCTTACTGCAATTAACCAGAACCAAGTATCTCAGTGAATCTGGAAAAAAACCCAAAATACATTTTTAATCACATCATTTTGACTATAAAATAATAATAAGCCTCGTATATACGATATTGTTTAGTCCAGTTTCTTCGGTTGCAAAATCGCACTTTCTGTGTTCAAAATCTTTCATTGTGTTTACGACTACCCTAAAAACAAAAAAATCAAGCTCTTTAAAAAAAAGTCTTACTTTGCTTACGTCTCCAGATTGTATTTTACTCTGACAGCCGGAAATAGTAAAATATATTGTGTGAATGTGTCTAATCCACGTAATTTCTGAATTTTGTTATATGTGTGGATGTTATGCATATGTGAATGTGTCATTTCAGTGAACAACTTCCGGGCAAAAGAGGCGTGTATATCGGCCGTGCTGGGTTGGAACTCCGGGTCAAATGCCGGCTTAAGGTCAAATTTCCAAAATGTATTGGAAGTACATTTTGTGTTGGTTTTATATTTAAAACATAATGACATTTTTAATTTAAGGTAGCTTCTGAAGTATAGAATGGTCGACGGGGAAAGAGTTAAACACGGTTCCGACTTCGGATATAATTACTCTACTGAAAGAGTCACTTAAAACTGGAAGGGAAGTGGGGGTATCCTTTTATAATCAGAAAACTGCTCTTTCCTATTAAGAATCGAGGCAATACAGAGCCTATCCAGGAAGCACAGGACGCCAACTAGAACTATATTCTGCATTCTAGACGAGCACCCAGTTTATTACAGAGCTCACAAACACAGAGGACAATTTCGAAAAGCCATAATTCTGATTTTGATGCCTTCCGATTTACTAATAAACACTACCAACTTTCTATGAACCAAAGTACAATACACATTTGGTTGTTTTGGCTGGCTGATTCTATTTAAACTTTATTAGACCTTTGACTTTGTGCGATCCCTGCACTTGCAGTTATTGGCCATATTGTCTGGAAACTCCTTGGTTAAACCAAAATTGTGATGAATGCAGCATCTTCAGTATTACACTAGCGGCCAATGAGCTGATCTACAAATGAGACCCTACGTGGAGATCTGATATTGACTGGAAACTGCCTTAAATCTCCCATTTGTTTCAGTTATGAAATGTGTACTTGTTAAAATTACAGGAACTTGTAAAATAGCTTCGTCATTTTCACAACATAAAATCAGACAAAGGGGTTAGTTATACATTTGTTGCAAAATGAAAAAGATGGAGTGCAAATGGAAATCCATATGGTCGGGGTTTAAATACCCGAAGTGCATTTGGTGAAAGCGTGGCCAAAAAATATGATATCAGTTTTGCCGCTAGATGGAAGCCTTTTCCTTTTTTATGAACGTCATCTGAAAATGCTGTTCAAAAATACAGTACTTCAAAAATGTAAGTGAAAATTACTGCATTATGATAATAATTGAAGAGGTTATGTAGCGACGTTACAAGCTTTTAGCCTGATCTTGTTACCTGTCAGAAGCTAATCAAGGCTGGCGTGGGAGACCTCCATGGAAGAGATTACTGTTGCAAATGGACTTAGTGGACCTGTAGGCCTTTTCACTAGACCACAGTGTACAAATTCCCCAGTATGGTTAATGGGGACACTGGGCAATTAAAGGTGCTATGATTCAGATGAGAGTTTTTGCAAACCTGTGGTCGTTTTCTTTAATTTTTTTCTTAAATTCCATTCTGCCCTTCCTAAAGTCCCCCCAGACTTCCAATGGTAAATCAAATCTGACTTCCTCTTCTGATCTATTGTGTAATGGAGCTGCTGGCATAGAGTGACTACACAGGTGGGTAATAAAAGGTTGAGGAAGTGGGTCTCCTTCAATGTGTAATACACCTTGAAATAATTTAGTGAAAAGTGCTATATATATGGTAATTATGGTAATGGTTAAGGAATTATGGTAATGGTAATGATGATGCAAGATTGAGGAAAGGAATAAAATATTTCTCTTTAAAACTGTTGATTTTCAGGTGGCCCATTCTTTAGACTACTGGTAGATGTGTATTCTTTTTGAAGATCTTCTGATAGAGTTGAATGTGGTACACTTTCTAAATTGAGTATTCCAGCAACACAAATATTCTGGAAAGATCGCCAGTGCTGAATGCGAGAAAAAAAAGAACTGAAGCATATTTATCGCTTACTGTACTTAGGTTTAGTCCAATGTTTCAAAGACATGCTTTAGAGATACACAATGTGTATTGTGCAAAATACATTTATAATAACATAATATGTTTTCTTCCATAATTTTCTTCATTAAGAAAAAAGTATAAGTCTGGGCAGTCAAGATTGAATTCACAAACTGCACTGGCTTGCTGTTAGAGGGTATCACTATACGCTTGAGCATTGACCTCTCCTCACTGTGAGGATTATGAACTATTTTCAGACATGATCATTCCTACAATGTGCATGAAAAGGAAATTTAATATCTGTTGACAAACATTTACCAGGCTCTAAACCAATGTAATAAGATCTAACTGTGATACCCATAGATGATAACAGTAATCACTCCTTTTTAATAATTCACTGTTTTAGGGACATGTTTTGTAAAATGGAAGCTGGAAATATGTTTTTTTTCTATAAGAAATTGTATTTATTGTTATTTTGAAAATGAAGTGTATAATAAAATTCATTTGGCAATTTATGTGTGCATGCCCTTATTTTACAGTGCACATACTTTTATGAGATCTGAAGTATTTAAGGGCTCTATGCAATGCAGACAACAGTTGCTGGTCGTGTGCTCATGTCTGAGATACCAAGGATTACTGTGGCGTAACCCCATCTCAGCACAAGTATTTATATTAAACCATACTTGAGACTGCTGTCAAACTGCATCGAAAAGCATGAGGTATTTCCTTCATTCTATAATAAAACACATGTTTCTGCCTTTGTGGTCTTGATTTGTGATCCTGGAGCTCAGTAGGGTTCATTTTTGAGAAGAGCAGAGAAAAATGTAAAATATTTGCAGATGTTGTATTTTTGAAATACTGTATATGTCAATTTATTCTGTATCTCTTGTGTAAGTATTACTTTGATCTTAACAGAACAAAATTGTTATGTTATAATGTAATTGTTATGACATTTATTTTATGACAATGCATACAGGTCCATATATCTAACTAGAATAAGATTCAGCTGTGTCAGTCCACTACAGAAAGTAAAGTTTGTCACTTGAGATGAACTCCAGATATGAGCAAAAAACTTTTAAATTCATCCAAATACAGACTGAGAGCTAAATTAATGAAGTTTTTATCATGGCTACTGGTGTAATACTATAATTTTTTTTCAGTATTAAATTACTAGTTTTACAGAAGTATGCAACCTATGAGTACTGTAACCACCTAATTTTATTCTGTCCCTCAGAATAACAGTTCCCATATTTTCTATGACAAAAGACATGCATATGATTACAATTACACACATCATAAACACGGACGGACTCCAAGGCCTTATTCTGCACACTGGTTTGTGTACAGAAATAGATCCGATATGGTGATCAAAATGTTTTCTCAGACTTTTATTTTCAAGTTTTCTTGTTGCATCACCCACAATTAAAGCATAACTGAAAGCAATTACTTGTACTGCTCAAAGACCCAGTTGTTTTCCGCCAAGAGTTGAAGTAGATGCCTATGAAACCTTTTTTTTAGCTTAACAAGGGCTGGTTTGTATTTGGCCCTATTTCTGCACCACCACTCCCTGTCAAGATAAAAATATTTTTAACCTTTACCCTCCCTCAGTTGGATTGGCACCTCTCTTTGGTGATTGAAGTGTTGTATTACAGTACAAACCTACATGCAACCCCACTGATACAGCAAATAAGGAGCAATACTGTTATTAATTTCTATCCTGGAAGTCTTTAGCATTCATTTAACAAATGGAAGCCTCTCCACTTTATATCTTGCAGGTAAATCTTATTTTATCCGGGGCTGGATAACTGTCACTCATTCAAATTCTGTTGGCACTGTGTCAAATGTAGGCAGATATGACACTGCATATATCTGGCGCATCAGACTGAAAATACCATGTCAAGGTTTATTTGACTTGTGACATCATGCTGTTACGCAGGATTCATTTTTAAAATCAAAATCAGCACTACTTTCTTTTCTGAAACGTCTTTAACACGGCTGTATTCTCGCGTCAACATGAAGCGCTTTAGGAATATGAAAAAATATGTAGATCGTATAGTGTTTATTTGATCGCACGTCACGTTAGGTATTAACCAATCTAAACTATGTTGGATATTAATACACCTTTAGAGTAGTGGGAAGAGAATAAATTTAGCGGTACAATGGCGCTCAAGTGACGTCAGTAAGGAGCCCTTTAAAAGTTTGAAAGCGCACAGGAAGATAAACATTACAGGTATATTCAAAAGTGAAAACATCACAGGAAAAACTATTTGTTTTATTATATTACCTTTAATATCGTTATGCTTTTAATGTTATATTAAGCGAAAAAAGCTTCATGAATTTTTTTGTAAATATTTTTTAATGAAATATATTTTTAAAACAATATTATCTGACATTACCCTGAAAGTAGTAGTTTCACAGTTAATAAAATTTTATCATGAAATTGTAGTGGTTAAAAAAAACGAAGTTATATTACTTAAAATCAAAACATTTTGAAAGTGTTTATATTATTTACTTTAACATGTTAGGAGAATTGTTTTGCGTGTTCAGCTGTGTGTGGTCTTTGCTATCTTATCAAAAGGCTTTAAATTGACTAATTCACTAAGATAAAAAGGATTTCTCGTGTTTGTATTCCTTGTATAACGTGTACATATCTCTAAAATCCACATACAGTATATACGTCTTAAAAAATGTTCCATTGGGTAAAAAAAAACGCTCAATATTTACATATAAATAAAATAAAAATCATTACAAAATTCCTATGTGCAAAAATATATAAGGGTATTTTATAGATATTTCACGCACATGTGGAACATACTCCAAACAATACTTTTAATGACCCTTTCAGGCCAAAGAATAGCCATTATACATTAAAATGTTTTTAAAACACTTTTATGTGTATATATTTAAACTCTTGAAGAAACAAAGATGAAAAAGTGTAGTCAATATATGGCTATATTTTAAATCCTCTAAAATTGACCCTTCTCATTAATTGTGGGGTGTGAAACGTTGTGTGTACTTGGGAAGCGTGCGAAGGTTATCCGCTTGCTTTTTAAAACATCCTCAAGGCACTGTGTACCTTATTTGCGTTGTGTGTTCTCTCTTCTGCCCCTCCTCCCTGCCTTTGGACTGATATGCCAGGGAAAAGATTTTTTTTTGAATCCGAGCTACAGCCGCCATGCTGCGAGAGACAAACTTCTAACACTTTTTTTGCACCATCCTAAACTAAACGGAGAAAATCGAGCCTTTTCCGAACCCGGTGAGTTTTAGATGTTTGTTGCACGTTTTGTTTTAACGACGGGTACAGTTTTGTTTTAATGTTCTTGTGCAGTGTTTTGGTTTTCTTTTAAACGTTTATCTGTTCTAGTAGCAACATACCCCCTTGAGTTTTTGGCTTGCGGTCATGTTTTGCCTGCAGTTGAGCATTTGTAGATGTTCCTGTTGTTGCACTTGTTGGAAAGGAAGGCGGAACAGGTTAGTTTTGAACCAACAAGTGTCACCTGTTATATTAAATACGAACAATATAGTATTTTTGCGCCATTGTTAAAACAACTTTAAACGTTCAAGAAAATAATTGGTTCGATTGAGAAAAAATATAACATAAGGAAAAAATCCATTTGATATTTTTCTGTATTCTTTAAAATAACTCCATCTGCATTTCGTATGATTATAGGGGTTTTAAAATTACGTTTACACTGGTACTGAACGTACAACGCTTGAACCAGCGCGAATGAACATTTCTAATCTACCGCTGTACCGGTGGAAGAAGTTCTTAGATAAATAAGGGTAACTGTTTAAATGGATCACGTCTGCGTATTCTACGTTAAAGAAACAAAAAAAAATCATCTCCATCCTGTTTTTAATTGAATATGCAATGCACAAATGTATATGCACCTTGTCCAAAAGTCATTAAGGGGCCACTGTCCAGAGCAGAAGTGAATCGAAAGGGCTCATTTATTTAAAAAAACCAAAAGTGCTCTGTGTGTTGAAATAGGAGAGAGACGTCGCCGTGCAATTCTAGATCGGTACAGTTTGTCTATACGGGATAAAAGGAGAGCAATGTTGAACTGTGACATTTCGAAGATGCTTTGGATAAATTTTAGATCAAGGATCTTTGTGGTTTGACAATGCAATGCAGCATTGAAAGACTTTGCTACATTGATTTACTATCCCTATATGAACATTGGTTGACCTCCATGCTGAAATGCTAATACATTATGGATGTGCACAGAACAAAACTCACAAAAAGTGTTGATCTATTGTAATGGATAGTGATTTAGGTTGGGAAAGTTCTGTTGTTAGGAAGCAGAAACCCTTTATATCTTTTCTATCTTTCAAGCGAATACAGATGACATTTAAAATTCCATCACCATTGCATTGACCCATTTGAAATAATCCAGTCTTAACCAAATTTAAGGACCCGAAACTGAAAATCTTACAACGGAGTGGGGAAAAAAAGTAGATTAAAGAATAGCAATTAAATATTTTAAGTTTAATAGTTTTGAACGAAGCATCTGCATGCTTTAATCTTCAATCAGATCTACTGTATCTCATCCTCTAGAGATGTTGGAGAGATCCGGATTCTGTAGTTCACCTTGGCTGTATTAAAATGTGCTTATGTTTTTGTAAACTTATTTTTAACCTGATTGGTGATTGCCATAAATCAGCTGATTGGGCTAATCAAGGTTTCATCAGTTTAGCATTTTTATTCTATGTTTACAGATTAGTTCATGTGCCTATATGCCATATGTATAGACATGCCATATGTTTTAACAAAAGAACAGCTATTGTGCATTGCATTTTCTTCATCAGTTTAAAGTAATATAGATAATGCATTGATCCATGCAAAGTGTTGGGGGAGCAGACTTTCATTTCATTTGTTCATAGTAGCAAGTTTTAACTATTCGTGACAGAATCGAGTTGTTTTTTGAACATTTTAATTTCAAATCGAAAATATCCTACATATTTGGAAAGACAGAGGAAATATAAGCCATATGTCTGGAATACAAGGTTTTTAAATGTAATCTGCACCTTGAGCACAACAGTCCTTCCTTTGCTAGGACCTAACCTTTTCACAAATTAATTCTGAGAGCACATTTTAGTATGTAAATCCTCAACTAGTTTGAACGATGAGATTTGCATTGATTGCCCATTAGTAGTTGGGGCTCTTCGGTACTGTTGTAATCACCACTTGGTGTGTTTTATTGAGGAACTTAAGTATCACTGAAAGTGAAATATTTGATGAAACAATGCTAATAGAGAATTCAGTTGTTTTTACAACTCTTCCAAATGAAGAAACATGAGGAAACTGTCACTTGGTCAACATACAGTAACACATAGTAAGTCTTTTTGCCTCCACTTTGTTCCAATATTTATTTTTCCCTTCAGCATTTCCTTTAATCACTGTGTTTCAGTATTTCTTTTTCCCTTAAACCTCAAAAAAAGCCTTTTTTGTTGAACACCTCCATTTAGATGTAATGAGAAATTTAGTGATAAAACTGCATTTCATGTAATTGGTAGGTTTGACTTGTAATGGTGTACTTTGTGACTCAGCTTCCTAAAGTAAACAATGAAATTAGTTATTATGGAGGACTTTTGTCTGTATTGACGTAGAATACTGAAAGTGAGCTGCACATTTTTTGTAGTCCAAATTGTGAGTTTCACAAACTGAACTTGAACTGAAATAGATAATCAGATTTGAATATTCAGTAGTATCCAGCTATTTCACAGCAAGCGCCAGGACGGTCTTAACTACAGCTTTGCATAAAGCGGTCTTTACGAATACTGGAAGGCATCCAGTCAGAATGTTCCCTTGAGATTGGTTGCAATTCAGCATTTACCCGCAGGGTATAAAGTTAGAACAAACATATATGGTTCATCAACATCAGTGGATTTTTGTATTTTGGATGTACATCCAAACCAAGGCTTTTTTTTAGAAAGAAAAGAAAGAAACTGGAATAGCAATTTTCTCTTTTATGCTTTCTCCAACTCGGAATTGCTAATTGTTAATCAGGGCTGTAACATGTGTAGCTGTGCAGGACAGAGAAATGCAACAGGCACATGTACTCTGATCTCAAACTGAACAGAAGGCCTACAGCATCAACAGTGGGGTCAGTCATGGGGAGGATGAAATGTCCTGAGCCAACTTGCTTGTGATATTTCAATTTTGAGGACAGAATGAAGATGCACAGATGCACTGCATGTCCTGCTGGTTCAAATGGTACTTCACCAGTTCTCCACTTCTGCAAGGGACCCGCTGTTCAGCCAACCTAAGATTGATCAGATGTTTTAGGTTATGGGGTCCATCTTTTACTCCTCACAAGTGTGTTTACTGGTAGAGTCAATCAGGATCTCCAAAAAGCATTTTCACACTACTTATCCATTGTTAATATACCTCCCAATGTCAACTCAAAACTACTCAAGACTTGATGACAAGGGAGATTTGTACAGTAAGTCCTACAGTAACAATCTGATGTGTATCCAGTTTCCATATAATAATCCATGAAGGGTTTAAAATAATTTCACGGCTGTGGTTCATCAGTTTCAGTAGCTGTTTTTGGAATTTGATAAATAAGTGGAATGGTTAGAGTGCTAAAATCATTTTTAACAAACGAGGTGGAAAATGTGAACCATTTTTTCTTAATAATTGTCAATTTCTCAAAGGAGAAATGAAACAAGAATGGATCATTGCCACATCACATCGCCATGAGGTGTAAAAATAATGGAGTTGTCTCTCTCACGTGCAGTAGTGTTTACTCCAGTTGGTCTATAGAGAAAAAGATTAGAAAGAAGGAATGGTTTCACATGAAATGAGGCAATTTAGCCCATCACGAATTGCCACAGGTAAATGGCATTAGATATGGCAGGGAATACAGTCACCGTTCAAAAGGTTTTAAGTACAGTTATCCTGGGGCTCTAACTCTGTTCTAAGAAACTTGTATTATAGCAGGTTTTAATACATCCATCATTTTTTTTTTAACCTCTCCATTCAGTTAATTGGTCGTGAGGGAGCTGGAACCTAACACAGCTAGCAACAGGTACAAGGCAGGATACACTGTGGAAAAGGTGCCAGTACATTGTAGGTTTTAATACATAAAATATATGATCGTAAGACTGGGTACAAACGAGTGGAAACCATAAGGCACGATTAGCTCGTTTTGTTGTCAGGAGCTTGAATATCTGGAATCCTTTAAGTTGTACTGGTATTTTATAAGTAAACCCAACTTAACAAGTTGGAATGACAACTAGCCCTAAAGGACTGAATTTCCTCTTGCCTGATTTAGATATAGAGATGCAGACCTACAAAGGATAATGGGTGTGGACTGCAAAAAGACCTGTTTTGCAAATAGTGGTTCTTAGTGGTGTGGCGTGTTGGCTGACATGTAAAGGCTTTTCTCACGCTGTTGCAAAGGCAACATGTTGGCCAGTAGAAATGTTGAAGTCTGATTTGGAGTTTATTTATTGTGAGTTTGTTTGGCCTCACAAATCGCCTTAGTCTTGTGATTCAAAACGTTGGAACTGAAAGGCCTTCTTTGCTCTCCTGGAATTTTGCATTTCTCTTCCTTATTAGTACAGGCCTTGTTTATACATGTTAGATAACTCTTGTTAATTTTTCGGAGACATCTACTGTGTTTCTGATGCACTGCACAATTACATGTCTGTGAATCAACACCAATTCCCCCTCTGGTCTTTGAATGAGATGTTTATGTTGAAAAATTAGGTAATAGTTCATCATTTGGTCATATGAGCTGGAATGCCACCCAAGGATTGCTAATGTAATTTGTTGCTTTCACTTTGTTGCTGAATTTATAACTGGCAGTTACAGGTCAGCAATGCCTACTGAAAAGGTTTTTAGTCATGAAGTCTTCCCAGCCTGAAAATGTGTGAGACTAAGTTTGTTTTTTATTTTGAAAAATGCAGTTTGGGTTTAAAATATGCATAGTTTTTCTTAAATTAATGAATATCTTGATAGTAATTTTTATTCTTAATAGGACTATCTATTTCTTATACAGTATGTATCAGGCAAGTACAGTACTTTAAAACCCACAGTAAAATTAAATACATACAGTAATTGGTCAGTTTCATTTCAAATTCATATGAAAATCCATAGACTATGTATGTGTAAGTGTTTGCCTTATCTGAGTGTGTCATGTTGGTTGCTGTTGATATTAATGTTGGCAAGGTAAGTCGGTAACCTCCTCCGAACAGGCAAGTATTTTGTTACTGTTAGAATGCTCTGTGAAAGGGACAAGTAGACATGGAGACGAGATCTGATTTGTAACTTGACAACAGCAGCTTTTCCCTAGGAGTTATTGATTGAGTCTGCTCAACTTTTGCATGTTAATTAAAGGTGGTGTTTTTCCTTGCAGTCATTCCTGCATGCATGTCTTGCAGGGAAAACCAGCTGTCAGCTGTGTTTGTGTAGTTTTCCTAAGTGTCTGAGCGCCTTAAGCTCAGAGAGTTAGGAAATGGGATAGAATGACACAGGTGCTCTTCAGCAAAGACGCTTTGTCATCCCCGTGTAACAGCTGAAAAAATGCTAAAGTTGTGCCTGCTTTTTTGCAGGAGCTTAATAATCTGACAGTTCTCATTTGAGATCTTATTAAAAGGAATGGGCAGAGGTGCAGAATAGACTCGTTCTTGTATTTTGTTAGTTTATAGTGTTAGCATCCACTTGAAACCATTAACCCCCGTGGTCTGTCTGTATTAATAATGTGAAGTACATACTGAAATAGATCACTAATGTCACAGTAAGGGCATAAGATAGCACTCGCACTGGCGATAACATATTGTCATAGCCATTGAATATAACAGCATTACCAAAAAGTACAAAGGAATTTGAAAATGTGTTTGTGTCCTTAAACACTTTGCAGACTTTTTTCCTATGTTAACACTGAGTGATCAGTAGAGTAGATCGTAAATGTTCAGAAATAGGGTGTTATTATTTTAATAGAGAAAGATGCTTAAAGAACAGGTGACAATTCTGCACTTGCTCTGCTTGATGGAGCTAAGACTTATTTTTTTCTTTTTCGACGTGGTACCACATTTTGTTTTCATATAATATTGCCTATGGCAGCACATTTTTGTTACCACTTCAGTAAACATAAAAGGCCTTTGTACTTGAACACTTTATCACTTAACCAAATCCCTGAGTGCAATGCTATGTACTGAAAGGCTTGGAGCAACTTTGTAAAAGCACAGTTTTTTATATTAATTCTAACTCCAATATCGTGTGAAATGTTTGAACTCCAGAAACACTTTTTAACTGAATGGTAACTGAAGTATTAATATGGTTTTAACAAATGTGTGTCTTGTTTTAAAACATGCTTACTGAAACACCAACTGGAATGTTGAATTATACATATAATTGTGATTATGACAATAAGAATGATGAATTCCTTGCATTTATATAGCACTCCCAAGATATTATGTAAACCTGAAATCATGCAACTGTCAAGTCACCACCCTCTTGGACAGATGATTAAATATATCTGCATTATTTTACATTTGGGAGTTTCACATTGCATCTTAATTTGACCAGCAGTTCAGAAGTTTGGGAGGGTGAGGGCTATAATGTTAGGTTTGCAACAGTAAGCAGAAGTACCTTTTGAAGTTATAAGTGGTTAGAAAATGGATGGATATTTTAAAAGTTGTTTAAGCTAGAGATACTCATTGGCCATTATATTGTGATGCATTGCATAATCATATAAGATCTGACATTCATATTAAGAGTTCATGAGAGTAAAGTGAACATTTTATCTTCTGATTTTAATGGAGTACAATTTTCATGGATTTCAAAAAATCTAAAACAATTACAGCAAAGTTGAACATTATCAGTGTTACATTATGCATAGAATGTTCAACCAATTGGTTATTTAACCGCAGCCTCCACCATCCTATGGCTAGTTCTGAAGCATGTTGATTCATGAAGAATACCAAAAGCTTGGCCAGTCTGTTTGACCTTTTTCATATTTTATGGTGATGAATAATGTTTGTAAAGAGGATCAGTGTGAAAGATGTTGCATTGTAATTTCAAGGCTGTTGTAAAAATGTAACATCCCGACATCTACAATGTCGTATTAACACTTCTAAATATCATATTAACACTTCTTCAGTTGTTAAATTAAGCTTCACTTTTTAAAAGTCTTTGTCAGATTGCAGTCTATCATAAGAACAGTAGAAAGGTTACAACTGAGAGAAAGTCAATCGGCCCGTCTAGCCCATTTGGTAGGTATTGGTTGATGGATCAAAGAATCATCATGCAGTTGTTTTTTGGAATACACCAGAGTATCTGCTACAACAACATGGCTGGGTAGCTTGTTGGGTAAAGGAGTGCCCCCTGTTCTCGGTTTTAAATTCACTTCCACATAGTTTCCACTTGTGCCCTCAGGATCATGTGAATTTACCTTAATTCAGAATTCTGCACAATGCATCCATGAAATTAACACTTACCATCTTGTATGAACAGCAAGCTATGTCTAAGGGTGCAGTTCTGATTTTTGAACCTTGGCTGATCTCTCTCCTTAATTTATAGAAGTGCCATGCAGCTCTTTGGGTTATATTTATGCATTACTCATGATGTAAACCTAAGTATTATGGTTGTTTTTATGTTTTGACCTTTGTTTTTTCTCATTCTCTCTAATGTTCCCTTTTGTGGTTGTTTTTGATCCAGTATGCAATTAGTAATTTTAGCAAAATGGTCATTTTGCATTGTGCTGGGAGGACAGTCTGCTTTTTTTCCCCAAGCATCACAACAAGATTAGTTTACAAAGCAAGTTTCACTGCTGCATTTAAAAAGGATAAAAATTCAAAGTTCCACGTGTTCTAGAAATAAGAGCTGACTCTTTCCTTATTAATTGGGATGACAGAGAGCTTCCAATCAGAACAGATTTTACTGTCCACTCTTCGAAATTTGATACAGTTCCATTTCAGTGCTTTTTTGGGAGAGGGTTAGAAATGTGCTGATTGAAGAACATTGAAGAACCAAGATAATGTGTTGGTGTTGAAGAAATGAAAGATCCTTGCTCACCTAGTGAGAGAGGGAGTGAATTCTTCACACACAGAATTTGTTGCCATTTCAGGTGCTGTTAGTTGGCCCAACATTAAATAAATGGAAATATAGACCAAAGCTGAGGGACCAAGAGGACTGTTACCAGATTTCATGCAGACCTCATGCTGTGCAGGAGTTTCTCCATGAACTGAGCCTGTGGTGGTGATATCACATTAGCCTATCTGAACGACCCAGGACCCACCCACCCTTAGCAGATACTTTTTAAGCTGCTAACATGCACATCACTTCTTAATACAAAGGTTTTACAGCAGTAAATACATGTGTATTGAACTCGGACCTAGACAGCTAACCGTATGCAAGACAAGGGTAAATGGAATTGATGTAATATAACAAGAAACAAGCAATAGTTAGCATGAAACAAAACTCAAACACCCCATAAACACAAATTTTCCCTTGAACTTAGTCTTGACTGTACCTACTCAAAATTATTTTTGTCTTTCGTTTTTGACTGAAGGAGAGTTTCAGTCGCTTAAGTGGATCAAAAATTGGTGAATCTAAAGTCAATACAGTCACACAAAGAGTGACAGAAAGCAGTAGCCTTTTTTAATTTTGTTTTCATACACTACAGTGGCTAAAGCTAAATGGTCAGATATATGTATGACATTCATATTCTATCTTACTTTTATTCTGTTGAAACGTATATATGCATGACTTATGCTCCCGATACTGTTGCTTAATTTAAATCAATGTTAACATTGTTAGTTAAGAGTTCCATTGGAAGCATGAGATCATCATGAGACATTATTGAATTAAATGAAATACTGTATTTTGTTGTTTCTTACAAGTCTATTTTTCAGCTTTTTTAGCATGAGATAATTGAAAGAATTGTCTTTTCCAGTGGTAATGGATTCATGTCATAGTTTCTTTTAACTGGTTTTAATTAAACGCTAAACATTAAGAACAGATGTGAGATTTTGTGAGCAGTTTTAATCAATACAAAGAGCACCATTGATCCTGCTTATTCTGACACAAAGGTCATATGTTGGTCCTAAATTTTGAAATTGGCATCTTTTGTGAATTACAGTGAAATAAACCATGTCTCCATATTCTCTGTGTATTGAAAGGTGTAACTGGATCATTCCATTAATGTATGCTGGCAAATCTCTGGGGTTTAGTCCTTTGAGATAACATGAAGGTAATATGATTCTCAAGCTTTACACAGCTCAATTATTCAATGAGCTCTTTCTCAGAAGAGAACAGAAAACTCACCTTAGCAAATCCCAGATTTCAATAGTAATTGTGCTATATACAGTAATTTTAAAGTTTTTATTTGTATTTCAACTTTAGTGTGTCTAGGAACTGAAAGTTTTATGTTAAGAAACTGTCCACAGTTGTCTTTTCATATTGTTTTCTGTGTTTACTTGCACAAAAACAAGAAAATATCAGAAGCATAGATATTGTTGTGATTTAAAAATATTATCCAAGTTAAGGATTCCCAGGAGAGAAATAATTAAAAACAGCTTGTCTTTGGCTTTAATTTTTCCCTTGAGGGGAAATGTTTTATTGGACATTTCCTGCCATTGAGAAATTGTTTGTAGCGCTTAACAGTTCTTAATTTACTTAAGATGTGAAAACAAAACTGCAGGAAACTCTGATCTTGCTGAACAACTGGCTGTGTAGTACAAATCAGAATATTTTAAGGGCTTGATATAATTGCTCTAAACTTAACATTTTGATAGTATAAATGCATATTTATGCTATTCACCTTGTACTATCTTTTAGTGGTGCAATTTGGAGTCTTTAAATTATACAATTTTTTATTCTACATGGAATGTCTATTTCTTTATCTCTGTGTGAGTTTTAACAGGCTTCAGGGAAAAATTCAAGACTGCTTTAATTTGTCGTGAATATCCCTGTATATTCTGGAATGCTGAAGATCCCGGGGCTGAATCTTGAATGCTGGTGTTTTTCATTTATTTTCATAAGGAAAATAAGTATTATTGTATACGTTTTCTAATATAAAGAAAAATAAATAAATCCCTTATCACAGTTACCCTGTTGCAGCTAAAACAGCCCCTGGTTGGGTTTTTGGCACAAGGATTCTCTTCAGAAAGACTAAGGAGATGCTGGACACCATGAGTATACAGTATGTGCTGTGTACTGCATGAATTGTATGTTTTATATATATTGTATAACTTATCATAAAGTTCATAAAATTATTGGAATTATTATTTTTTGTGCGCCACTGATATTTTATTTAACAGACATGACATTGGCAAACCAAAGACAGTGTTGTTCAATAGCATATAATTTGAGAATCGCAGGCTAGCAGGTTGTTTATCCACTGTTGGGAGCGGTAGCTATGAATTTCATGCTGTGAGCATTATTAAACAAAAACTGGCCGTTTTCTGTCCCATTCCTACTCTTGTAGAGGTGCAGATGCCACATGTCATCTCAGCTGATCTCATAAACATTCCATGGGGTTTAAGACAGTTGAGTATGGCATCTGACTTGAGCATATCGCAAGAAAGCTGTTACATGAGCAGCATGAGGACATGTAGTCCTGTTGGAATGTGGTCACATCAGGATGAACCCAAAGCGAGTTAAGGGCACTTTAAGGGCAGTAAGTGAGGTTGTTTGTCCTGTTCAGTATTTGTTTTACAAAGAATATCTAAAAATGTACTTACTGTACATGCCCTAGTACAATAAATGCTTTATCAGTATGAAATGTTTGGGCAGGGAAAATTTGTAATCACTGAATGATAAATTTTGAATTAGAAAGTGAACTAAAATAGGTCTTTGCATCCACAATCTCAAGGGATTCATATAAACAACTTAGCATAATATGAAATACTTTTATTTATCAAATGATTGAATGTGATTGTTTTCCAAAACATTTGCATAAATGTAAACGTACACCTCTTACTCTGGAGGCTGAAGACACACATGCTTTTCCTGAAAGAACAAATGTGTAGTAGGATATGGTCCTGTGATCTCTAGCACATTTGCTACTGGTCTAATTATAATCAGCCATTTAGAAAAATATTATTAAAAATACAAGCACGAACAACAGAGTCCCAGTCTATGCACATAACTCAAAGGAGTGTCATAAACTGTTTTTGCTTTTTTTCTCTAATGTTTGCTTGCATGCTGAATGAACAATCACACCATTGTCATGTCCCAAGACAATCCTAGGACTTACTTTCAGAAAGAACAAGTCTTCAGTCTCCGAAATGACATAAACATGTGCCTAAGTTGATTACTGCCACCCTCCGGGATGCTGATGTTTGGAAATTGACCAAATTGAATTAAATCATTTTTGAGTCCTGACAAATAAAGGTATTTAGTATTTTATTGAAAGGTTAATATGAGTCCTTTAAGCTGCAAACAGTATGTTGTGAGTTTGAAGAAGAGGGAAAGTATCTGAGCACTGTCACATCTTTTGCAGTATATATAGTAGGTCTAATCCAGACATTCTTTAGACTCATTTCTGCAAATGAAACCAACTCAAGATTCAAGCATATCTTGCTTTCTCACACCCAATTCTTCTTGCTGTTAAGACTTTTTTTTTCTTGGAATAACTGCATTGATTTATTTTGTACTATTGCCATGAATGTTTCTGTGTTTGAGGGTGAAACAGTACATCAAGGGAAAGCACTTTGACCTTGGCTTGGTGTTTTTTTTATAAATCCTCATATTGTTCCCTAGATGTCTGTGCACAAGTAGGCAACTCCAGTCATTGAATGCCAGGTTTCTGCAGGTGTTGTAGGCACCTATGCATTAGCATGTGGTTGGACTTCTTATGCACTTAATTAATTCAGTTAGGTCATTCAAATTTTAGATGTAAGACACCACACTTGATATTGGTCCTCTAGGATATAGGACTCACCTCATACTGTATGTACTGGCTGGACTACAGTTGAGATGCGGATGGTGGTTTGCAGGCCCCTGGAATGTCATGTTTCATTTTGCCTATTTTGTTTTTGGGATTAGACGGAGCCTGGTGGAACTTTTAGTTTCTCAGTGTAGAGCTTTGTGCTCTAATCTTGAAGTACTGCAACCCCCAGTGCAGGCTTTTCTTTCCATAACGCTTAAGTATTTGATTTGTATTTGCATAGTTCAAGTCTGAAGCCAGCCAAACCAAGCTGCTTTGTACAGTGGTTTCCAAGGGGGGAAAGCAGCCATCCCTATGAGCGTGCACAGTACAGCATTTTACCACTGAAAATGATTTACTGTGATGAAGATAGGCGGCTGTGACACTGAGCACTGTTGACATCACCTTTAAATAAAAGCCCTCCTCCTCATGGGGACTCTTGTGCCTTGTTGCTGTCCAGAGAAAATATTTCACTTGTCTCTGTCTTACGATTGCTGAGACGGACTGCTGACCCATATTCCAAGAACAGAAAAATATCTACAGTGGTCTAACGTTACCGTCGAGGTAAGAAGAATCCTCCAACCTCGGCGGTAAGTTGTGACGTTATTGATTTCTGTTCCTCCTCCTCCTCTCCTCTGCTGTTCTTTGGACACAGGGGCTTTAATAATTAAATGAGGCTGCTGGAGGGGAGAGAGAGAGGAAAGGCTCACTCTGGTTGCAGTTTGTTGTTTTTACTGTCATGATTCTCAGTGCTTTGGAAGGTCATGACACCTTGGTAGGAGGTTTTGAAAGAACTCTAGTGGAGCTCCTTTTGAGTTTTCTTGAGGAATAGTGAAGAATGCCCTGCTGCTTGGTGAGTCTGTATTATTCTCTTTTAATTGTGGGTAGGTTGGCTTCTTTTCACTGACTGGGCGGTTGATGAGGGTTACGAAGACTGCATGGAGATGGAGGATTACACTTTAGATGTGCACAGCGTCATATCAGTTTATTCTACCATTGGAACCTGTTTCAGTTTTGTGTTCGGATTTGTTGTGTATCCAATCCATGAAATTAAAAGCTTGAGGTGACTTTTGCTGTCCAATAGCTTGTACCCATTAGTAAAGCTCTATTGTGGATGTTTTGGCTGTGTAAAGGTGTGTAAAGTTGCAAGGGTAAAGTTGAAAATCAAACTTTATTTTAATGGGCAACTTACATTCAAAGGCAATCTTGGTTCAGTGATTTTATAAAAAAAATATTTTCTCTGTAATTTCCACGTCTCAAGCAACAATGCTTTATTAGTGCTGTGCAAATATTTTAAGACAAAGTACTATACAAAAATAAAATACAAATATTGAATTAAAGTCTTTTGTATTGCTTTTCTTAGTAGTCGTGTTTGAATAGACAGTGCATGTAGGATCTGAGCCAAAACACACCCTTTTTTTGTGTGCCATCATAGTTATAAGCTCTGTCAGTATGTCAGTACAGTAGTGAGTTTAACTTTTGGCATATGGCATTTTCACTGATGCCTAACATATGTTTCCCCACCATAAGGCAATCTTCTGATGTCTGAATTTTAAAAGCTTGTTTTACATTTGAATACAGTCAGTAAAATTATCTTCTTTACAGTCTTATTAAGTCTTGAAAATAACGATGTAGGATTTTACATGAGGTGCATTCCATATAATACGTTTTTTTTGCTTAGTTTGTATGTGTTTAGCTTTTTTTTAATGTATTTAATTTTCAGATCAGGGTATTTCTGAAAGATATAGTGAATAATTTAATAGTGGGATTTCTGTTCAGGAATTTGGAGTTTTACCATTCTCATTTTTAGGGTGGTATAAAATGGTTTTAGAAAAGAAAAAAAGTCTTTGGAATTTTTTTTAATCATGCTTTTGGTTAGTAGTCTGTAAAATGGGTCATTTTAATACTGGTAATACTGTTTTTAAGGTTTGCTGTGTTCACAGTTGTATTTTTACTTTGTTGCTAACTGTAACAAAGCAGACTTCACAGAGCTGAGGAACAAATCAGGAATTCAGCCTATAACCCATCTTTCTTTTTAATGTGTCTGTTAAAGTTTTATTGGTGTTTTTACCTTAAGTAATTTGTGTTGTTTTAGCTATCATGTTCCTTGAACACAGAGTATCACTTGCTTGTGACCCTCAAAGCTCTTCTTAAAAGGACTCTCTCTGCCTCAGTCTGTCTCTGTTTCAGGTTTTCCGTTTGGAGATCAAAGCTCCTTAACATGTCTTTTCAAGTGCTATCACAACACTTCAAAGCCCCTTTCCCTCACTGCCTTCCAGCTTTTAGTCCCTGAGCTTGTAGCAGAGTGTAGCACAAAGCCTTTTGTCATTGAAGTGTTATATTTAAATAGCACCATACCAGCGACAAACTATAATTGAACGCCCTCTTTAAGTACACTGCTTTTTTATTCTAAGATGTTTAACTTGTTTAAATCATTTTCTGTGTTTATTCTACAGTATTATAGTCCACCGATGTTTTCACACATTAATCTTAATGTTTTCCAACCCATATATTCAGTACAGGTGATTTATATATTGTTTTATTTTTTTAATAAAGATAGCAAAAACTTTGGGGAAAATCCCTGGAAGGGATGGTATATTACGAAGGGAGGTATTGTATAAGCACCTCTTCTACACTAACACTGGGTCTGCAGGTTATGTTAGCTTCCTTGGGTCCACTTGACACTAGAGAGGCTAGCCTAGCGTCTGGGGTCACGTGTAAGGATGACCTTGAGTGGCCAACCACACTAAGTGAACAGTGGATGAATATTGGAGCAGCAGTACATGCAATAAACATTGGATGCCCCTATCTCGTACAGCTGTGGTTTTTTAAGGTTGTTTTTGTTTTGTTGCTTCTTAAATGTAGTTCTTGTGACTTTAAACTGCAGTTACATTCATCTGGGAAGACGCCTTTTTCTCTGCATTAGAAAGAATTAACTTGCGTTACTCATCTAGAACAAATGAACTTCATTAGATGTCCGTTCGGTTTAATGTTTAATGCAGGTAGTAAATTTGGAAATGAACAAATAACAGTGATGTTATTAGATTTATTTAAACCTCCAACTCGTTGCACCAAAATTACTCCCTCAAGTCAGGGCACAAAGTCATGACAAGAGTTGTATGAAGTGGAATGCAGTAGAGCATAATATGTGATCTCCTATTGTAAATTTAATTACACTGCACTCACTTTTTAAACACACACAAGCTTTTTTTTAAACTACAAACACAGTGTATAATTATAATATGTAGAAAACAGTTATTAAAACTATTAGTTTATTAAGAATGGAGAGCAAAAATATTCATTCCAGTAAGTTCATGTGAATTGTAAAAGTGCAATATACTGAATCTATTCTCTTTTTTCTTCTTTATACAGTATGTCTTGCATATTTTTTTTCTTTTCTTGCATTTTGTGGTAAGTAACAACCAGAACACAAAACAAGAAGTTTCTGCTCCAGCTCATTTCATGCTACAGTGTTGGTTGATTTTCTCTGTCTGTGGCCTGCTTTCCGTTTTCATATTTGCAAGTTTCAGTTGGCCCAGCTTGTATAAATATAATGTCAGTACATATCAACATCATCATAGTAAAATAAGCAAAGACCTCTCATCTCAAGTTTACCTTGTGTCACAATATTTTACATCTCTTTGAATGAGGTTTTGAAGCTTAATGCTTATGAAACCAAAAGATTATCCCAAGCGGCTCTTAATTCTCTGGCATTTTTGAAAATCACTGCAATTATGTGTTAGGAACAGCATTTGATTTCTGAAAGTAATGTATTAAACAAGATACTCTGGAATTACCACAGTTAGACAGTCTTTGTTTCTCATTGTGTGAATGCTGAGTGCTTTGGACATTATTGATTTTTTTTTTATCCATTCCTCTTTGTTTCATTAATACTGTTTACAAAAATAAGCTATGTATTATCAAGTGGTTACCCCAATTTACAAATATCATTTAGTCATATGTTTTAAGACATTTCAGGATTTTACAAAAGTAATTGAAATTAATTTGGTTTCTAATAGCTAATCAATCTGAGGATTTTGTCTAACCATTTATTAAAATAATTCATGGTATCTTCTTTCACACATGGGTTGAGAGCTTGTTGCAGACTCGCAACCCATTGTGTAAAACAGAAAGTTCTGTTTTAAATGCCCTTTAAAATGGTTTCCATTTATTTTCTCTGTTTTCTTGTTGATTCTGAAAAGGTTCTTTGGGTTTACTTTATTCAGTGCCTTTGAGGATTTTGAGTCATTGAATTGAAGTCACCTTGTAGTGTTCTCTGAAGATGAGGAAAAAAAAGTTTTTTGAGCTTGTTAGAGTAAAACAGAAATTAAGCCTGAGAATGTACAGTGCCTTGTTAAAGTATTTAGATACTTCCTATGGTGTCTCATTTTGTGAAATTACAAAATGATGCCTACACACATTTTTTTAATCTTTAATTATATTCAAAGCTGAATGCTTAAACAGAAGGACATAATTACATTAAATGTCAGTAAACACTAAAGAAAAAAAATTGAAATATTCAGACCCATGATCTCGGTATTTGGTAGAAACACCTTTACAGCAACTACTCTAACATCTTTGCACACTGGCTTGGTGCAGTTTTGTTCCATTGTTCTTTGTAGTCATGTAATCAAAAGACTCTTATTCTCAAGTCTCTCCAGTGTAACTTTGGCCTTGTGTTTTAAAAAAGTGTTTTTAGTAAGGTGAATTCACTCTACAGTCTTTGACGGAAACAGGTTTTTTTCAGGTATTTTACTGTGCTTCATTCATTTTATTGTGATTTGTGTTATTGTGGTGACCTTTGATTTATCTAAGTTATGGTTCTGTGTCTGAACGGTTGAATGTCTATCTTTCCATGCTCTTTTAAAGGCTGTATTTCTGCTAGAATTTGAGTTTTGCACCATCACTTACATGAACATGACCAATTACTTCATATTCTAACATGTTTTTTTGGTTTGTTTTCTAATTCTTCTAGTAGTAGAATTAATTAATTTACAAATCCACTGATGTCTTGTTTATCCCTTGGGTTATTTGTTTTGGTTTGACTTCACCGTCTTGTCATTTTGTTTCATATTCTCCCCCTTTTGTTCACAACTCTGCAATGCTGACCAGACCAAATCCCGTCAATACAGATAAAAGAGGGTCATCCAGTAATGTCTGTCACTTTTTCTTTTTTTTTCTCTATGGAAGTGTATGATAAATGTTTTTGAGTACTTCGAATTTCAAAGTAAGATCTGTTTTCACCTCTGATGTTTTTGAATGTGGAAAATATTCCACATAAAGTGTAGTTGGTGACTGGTTCCATGCTGTCAATGTGATATCTCGGAAGACGGTGTCCTTCTATATCTCATCCAAGCCTCCAAAAGCATGATTTTCACAAGCCCAGGAGGTTTTGCATGTTTTACAATATTCAAACTCTACATTAAGTTTTAAGTGCTACAGTATGTCAACGTGGGAGTAAACTGTTACATAATATTGATTCAGTCTTGTTTAACTGGTGGAGGTTTTGCTAAAAAGGCAATGTGTGCTACTCTTTTCATATAGTGCAGTTAAGTCTTGTTTACATTAATTTCAAAGTAATGGTATATCTCTCTTAACGTGTCATGGAATAACTAGATTTTTGGGAATAGGAAATCTCATTTGCTCCATGTTGGCAATCATGGTCAGTGAAGCATAAACCATTTTATGGGAGATAAATGCCATGGGTATCCTAAGGTAAACTGCAAGATACTTAATGTACTAAGAAGTCTATTTCCAGATGGTGGCACCCATTTCAGACAGTGTTGCGAAGTTATTTTGTTAAAGGTACATTACTGTTGAAAAGTACTGGTTATTCCTTTAACAAATAAATCATTGTTCTTTATAACTGTGTCATCACAGCAGCCTATGTTAAATACAGTTAGTAACTGTCATGTATATACTGCAGTTTTAAATGTAATACAGTATGTGGCACGGTGATTTTGCTCAGTATTTTGTGCATCTTTGACTTTTTTTGAAGATTGCTACACATTATGTAACATGATAGTGGCGTAAAACTAGAAGTATACTGAGAATCAAATGAGATTCATCATGAGAACTCTTTCTGTTACATTTGATTATCAGGAATATTAAAAAAATCTTTGTAGCAATTGGGGTGAGATTCAACATGGGTCAATACATTATGTGGATTAATATTTGTTATCACCAGAAGATCAGGGATGCATATTGGGTCCTTTCTGTGTCTGATCCTGGTCCTGGAGGTAGTTTTTATTCCAGCTATGAATTACCAAGTGTTAATTTAACAATTCGCTCGATTGGAATATTTAATAGTGTTATTTTTTTCCAGCTCAAAAGGTTTGAGATTTTATTTTGCTCATGAAATAGTCATGAAGTGACAATCTCCCAACATGTTTAAAACTAAGACAAAAATATTGAACAGTTCAGTTTAATCCTCTTATTAAGTCAGGTAAGGGTCTGGTTGAGTAGCTGATTGTTTGACTGGAACAAAAGCTGTGGTCCTCCAGAATCAGGATTGGAAAGCCCTGGACTATGCAACAGTAGTGATGTACTCCAGCGTAAATCCCTCATTTTTTGAGGAATGGCAATTCTAGCACTTTCTGAAAAGCAGCTTCCACTTTTCTTTCCAAATTACTTTTACGTTCTGCTCATGTGATGTTATCTTGACTTATATTTTGGGTAGATTTACCACATTTATAGTAATCCAAATATCTGCACAGTGCAATATTTTTGAAGGTTTTGTAAAATAAAATTCTCTGAAACATTTTCTTACAGATTACTGGCTGACAGGCATTAAACGTAGCATGTGCTTTCTAGAAACAGTTACTCATTTTAGTTGTAATATTGAATATCTGAAATGTAGTGTTTTTAGAACAAAGCTTTCAACTACAATGTTCCCTACAGTGGCGGCAATGTTTTTGGTCTGAAATTAGGAGATCAGTTCTATCTCAAGTCCATAAATTTAGCATGTAATGATAATCTCCTTTTCTGCTCTATACCCATCCTTACCTCTATTTATTATGGTGTGAATGTTTGTAATTCAAGCTATTCTGTATCAGCTGAACCAGTTCAGTCATCCATAACATTCTCCCCCCTCTGGAGTCCTCTGGCATTTTAACGAAGCATTGCAAAGCTGCATTTCCTGGTCTGCAACTCTGTTTAATGCTAGTGTCTGAAAACAAAAGACTGTCTGGGTTTCTTGAATTGACAATTAGATATAATTTATGTCTGACTTACAGTATGAGGATGACACCCATCTGTTATGTTTAGAAAATACTCTAAGAAGCTTCACAAAGCAACATTATTGCTTATGCTTCTAGAATCATTAGAAATAATCTTTTTAAAACATTTTAATTTAGGGATATTTGATGTTTTTTTTATAATTATATTCTAGCCAAGTCTGTGTTAACAAGCCTAAAGCTGTTTTATTTTGTAGAGTGAACTGCAGCTTGCATGCTTTAGGCTGTTTAGTACCCATTTAGTATCTTGTGGTGTACTTGAACAGAACTTTAAAGCAGTGTCTCAGCCAAGCCAAAGACCATACATGCACTATACTAAAATGTTTCTCTTTAGAAAATTGTCAAATGGTATTTTAACTTAGCCATCATGGATGTATACTTCTTTAATTAATGAAAATTTAAGGTTTGGCTGTGGGCCTCCCTCATATTTAGGTTCCATCAGTTCAAGTTTGGAAACTCTTGAAACTGGTTTTATTTCTTCTCCATTAGTTTAGTCATAGTAGCCAAACTTAGTAATAATTTATTTCAGTGCAGCAGCTGTATTTTATATGGAAATACAAATCATAGGACAGACACATAGTGGTTAGCAGAATATACATACTGACCACATCATGCATGCAATACACAGAAACTGCATAATTATTGGGGCTTGAAGAGCAGGGGTGCTATAAATGTTTAAATGTCAATAAGCAGTTTTACGCTTACCATCTGTAAAGTAGAATTGCAGCATGTCAGTGTTACAAATATAGGGTGATTCTGTTAGAAAGGTGTTTTTTTATTCCAAGCTAAGCATTATTCACAAAACAAATTTTTGGTTTTAGAATTTTTCCTAGGGGTTTTCATTGAATTGAACAACACGCCTGACTGCATCTCTGTACACTTTTTAAATGAGAGAGAAAATATATTTAAAGGACTGCCCATAAATCTAACAATGTAGTATTAAATACATGTCTATCTCATGATCCTTAAATGATTTAGTAATTTAATCATGACTTGTCCATACAGTAGATGAACAAATATTTGAGAAAAATATAATAAAGAAACGTTATTGCAGTCAGTTATGCAAACTCGTCAGTACCTTGTTGTTGCTTATTGTCTTTTTTGAGCCTGTTTATATTTCCTGAATGGCTGTATAATTAGATTGGCGGCTTGTGTGCTAGGAGGTCACAGGGTCACGTCCCACGATACCTCTGTAATTTTTGAATGCTAAAGAGATGTGAATCACATACAAAAATCCAGAATAGACTGCAATGGGGAAGAAAGCAGACATGTATCTGTTGATAAGCAATGGCTTCCTCAAGCATCTGTTTCTCGACAGTTGTTTGAACGGTGGGGGTGTCTGTTGATGGGGAGAAACAATAACATTTTGGAATGTATTATGGCAAACCAGGAGAAATATGGATACCTTTGTGAAAAAGAGACCGTCTGGATCCTACGGCACATTCTAAAGAGAGTGAAGGAAACGCATCAGTGTTCATGATTATTTTGCTAATATAGCAACAAAAACTAGTCTTTGACTAAGCATTTTTTCCCTGTGAGACTCAAGAGTTTTGCAGTCTGAACTGCGCATTACTTTTATTATATTCCATTCAATATTCCTATAAAGGTGCAGTAGTATCCCCCAGGACTGTTCAGTTTTAGAGAAGAAAATATTTTCCCATTGGCTACAGATTCATCTTCTTAAGTGTATTTTGATTTTTGTGTTTTGTTTGGATACTTAAATAGGCGTAGTCATCAGATGTTTTGCTAGAGTCATTGTCTGGTATATTTCATAGTAAGAAACACCCATCAACCAACAGAGGCTCACTCAATGAATCGGGAGTTCAAGAGTCAGTCTTTTAGCATGGTGTTTCTCATGGCTGTGGGGATGATGTCCATAATGGATAGCATTGTGTTAAAAACTGAAAGTAATGGAGAGACTTCATGTTCGACAAGCTTTGAAGCATTTGAACGCAAGGTATTGTAATGGCTGATCATGCTAGGAATCGAAGAAACAGAAAATTGCAAATGAGAGGAGGCTAGTGAAGAGTAGCTAAATGATCCAAGACTATTCAGTGACACAACGGTTGCAACATGACTTGGCAGCCTTATTCCATTGATTCCTGCCCTTCTTCATGTGAATAAGTGCCTTCTGTCCTTATTCCTGATAATGCATTTATTATCCATTTATGTCCCCTTCTCATGATCCCGGTGTTGAGGCCGAAGGGGAGGTCTGACGATACTGTTGCTGCCTTTCCTTTCAAAATTTGTCAAGCAAAAAAGATAGTTTAAATCTCTCCATGTACTTGGAAGAAATATGTAGGCAAGCTTGGTCATGGGAAAATTTCAGGTTTGTGATAAGAACTGCGTGTCTGCTTGTGAGGCAGTGTTCCTCTTGTATTTCTTTCAGTACCCCTAAGATCATTCTGTAAGCATGGTTGTTAGATTTCACTGTGCAGGCACTTTGTTCCCAGTGGCTACTCCGGTAGCCATGGTTACGGCATCCCCCACAAAGATGGTGACTACTACTTCTCGCTTTACTAATTGTGAGCGAGTCAGGCATAGCTGCCAGCTTGCTTGATTTACGAAAGTGTCTTTTGAAAGGAAATACTAGGGGCTGTGTTTTTTTTTTTCAGGTTTAAAAATAGTGTTCCAGCCTACATCTGCTTGGCCAAGAGAAGGTCCTCAGGTTAATATATATGGTTTGCATTTAGAAAAATGTCAAGTGACCTATAACCCATTTTTATTTCTTGAGATTTGCAGATAGGCAGAATGACCCCACACTTGCTAAAAGGACTTACAGCGAACTTTGGCCTAGATGAAAAGACCGTGGATGAACAGGATTTATGAAGGGGAAGAATGTGTGTTTGGTTATACAAGGAAAGACTGGCCTTTTGCATTGGGTGTGGTATAAATAGCATTCATAAACGCACGTTTTATAGACCTGTCATTTTTGTGTATACTCTGCTTGATGTAGCTGGCATTTGAGTTGAAAAAGCATCTAATTTTTCTTAAATTTTGCAAATTGTCTTGTTAATTTTTTTCTTCTTTGGCCTTTTCTTAGGTTTTACCAGTTTGAGTACGTTTGGGTGGACCTTACTGCTGAACTGACGACTGCTGAACTGAACTTTTTATGAACAAGTTGGGAATATTTACCCATTGAAACTATGACAGTCAAGTGAGTCACTTTTGTTTAATATTCAGTCAAAACCGATTCAGGAAATGTATCCCTTAAGGATGATATTTGCATCTGCTATTCACTACCATACTGTATATTATATCTTTATGATCATCATTACTTAGTGCTGTCAAAGATTACAGACCCTATCAAGAATATAAAGGGCTCTTGTCCCACTGAAACTTACGTGATTTGCATTGCAGTTAATTTGCATCCTCATTTGCTCTGGTATGTTTGCAGTCGCTGCTGTCTGCTTTTGTTTTCTTCGTAAAACCATTCATTTGGAAATATTGAACCAGTGCCACCAACTAGCTGCTCTGTCCTGGGATTTCTTAGTTCACAGTGCAAACAATGAACATAAAATAGGCCACAAAAATTAGTGCAACTTGCAATCCAGTGTTGTGGACAGCTGATTGGGGAAGGAAATAATGCAGGGTTACAGACATTTGTTTGTATTCAGGCAGTTCAGTATATACATTATAGTTATAGTTATTATTATTGTTGCTGTCAAAAGTGTGTTTCGCCACCCTTTCTGGCTATTGGACAATAAATCCCTCGTCATGCACACACAGGTGCAAATTTAAATATTTAATTAGCACTACTGCTAATTGTAACTTATGAAAAAAGTAACTTCAGGTCAGCAAATCCACTATAAACAGTTCAGTTTCTTGGTGTATAATATTGGATTTGTATTTTTTGTTGCTGAAAACCTTGTCTGTTACTGATCCTTTAAGCATTCACTCCAGAACAGCTAGTGTTGAAGCAGGTAAGGTCCATTACATTGTTTTTTAGCTTGCTATGTATATGAATATTTGTTACAGAAGGAAAAAAAGAAAACTACATTTTAGATGTTGCTCTTTCAATAATAGATTGTAAATAGAGGCATTATAAAATAAGATTTTAAAAACTTCTTAGAATAGGTATGGAATGTCCAGGTGAGTACTGATGACATTTTCATCTGATGTTACGTCACGTTCTTCAGGTTCATTCTTTCAATGAGAAATGAGTTTGTTTTTCACTGTTTTGTCTAAGGTCTTCTTGAACTGGGGTAGACCTACAAGACAAAATTGTGTTGCAGAAAACACTGTTTCGAAAGAATGTACTTGGAAAAAATTGCGAACGCAAATAAAAAGTCTTATTAAAAGGTAGATGCTACATTAATCTGTGGAGTCACAGTGGGATCACAGTGTACTGGATTCTGTTTGGTTGGTTATCGTTGGGAAAGTTCAGGTATAAATAGAGTAACCTGTTAACACAGTAGGTTCTTCAGCAACCCATAAACTGCCATAATGGCAGTACAAATATGCTCATCATATGCGGGTGCAGAGCCTCACATAATGAAAATAAGCTGACTTTCCATTGAGATAATACTGTACTTAAAAAATGCACCTAGCACAAAATGGAGCATGCAAAACAATTATCTGATTGCATAGCTTCGTTTATTATTTAAGGCCTGTTGTATAGTGTAGTTGGGGGAGTGATTATAGTAAAAATCTAAACATTCAATTCCTTTTAATATATGAGTTATTTATATAGCATAAAATATTACAACTTAATTTCTGTGTAACAATGTATGCAACATCCATACTATATTTCCATGACCTCTAAATCGACTTATCAACAGAACAATAAAAAGAGGTACAGTGCCAAAATGTGAAAAATCTAACTGTTGATTTATAAAAGCAAATGGTTAAAAGAATCAATGTTTCAGCTACGGTATATTGGACAATAAAACTTGAATTTTTTCAAAACGTGTTTAACAACACTGGCAGTCTTTCACATAACATTGATTTTACAAGTTCTACATTTTCTCACTATTTAGTTTCAGAGTACTAGACCTTTTATTGCAACTTTAGATGACTAAACAAGTCTTTTAAAACTGTTACCATTATTTGTGTGATACTGCCAACATGAAAATGTTTTTCTTGTCAAGTAATTAAAAAAAAGATTAGAAATACGAAAATCCAGAGAGGTTGGACAGGATCCTAGACTTTTTTATTATAAGATAAAACTAAAGAGATTTAGCTGAAATGTTTATTTTAAGTGACTGATGTCACAGGAAACAAATTTGTGTACTGGGGCTTATACAGGGACTGGTCATGTTGTGTGCTACATACTGTGCAGCACCTGTTCATAGCACAAGAAAGCACATATCAACATTAACTCCTTACATGAAATCCTCAGTGTGATTTGCATTGAATTTTATTTACTATTTGTTTCTAATGAACTTGTAACTGACTTTAAAAGACAACTTTTAAATAAATTATCAATGGAATAAGCTATTAAAAATTAACTAATTAAAATTAAGTTTTATTCTTAACTATTCTTAACACTATTAGACATC
This sequence comes from Atractosteus spatula, assembly GCF_055471065.1. Taxonomy (NCBI): domain Eukaryota; kingdom Metazoa; phylum Chordata; class Actinopteri; order Semionotiformes; family Lepisosteidae; genus Atractosteus; species Atractosteus spatula. Next base: position 56,869,425 of record NC_142708.1, on the reverse strand, counting down.
AGTATGCATTAAGGAATTCATTTTTGTAAAAAATGTTTTATAATTTCAAATATGAAGGTGCTTAAGTTTAGAAAGCAGATAACATTGTATAAAAAAGGTATTAGGAAATGATACTGATTGATTTTTTAATACAAAGCTGAAAAGATCTCCAAAACATTGCATTTCAAAGTCATCTTTAAAAACTGGAAAATTTAGAAGTCAAAATTAACAAGAAAACATTTTCATGGTGAAATTTTAAATAAGTGATGAGCTTTGACAAGCTGCCTAAAGGATCAAAGGTATCCTAGCAACCATAGCTGGGAGTGATGGAGGGCCACATTTAGTTGTCCATTGTTCTGCCTGTGCTGGTCAGTGTTTGAGTACAATTGTTCGTCTGGAAGAATGATAAATGTTCTGCCAAAAGGAAGTTAAGAAGAAGTGAGGAATTGACCCTGTCACTGCCACAAAACAAAGCTTTTCTCTCCATGGCACTGTTTAAAATTCATGCTGTCTTGGGGTTTGGCGATTTAGACTTTAGTCTGAAAAAACTAATTCTGTGTTTAAACAGAATATGTCCTTCACATACAGATTTTTTTTTCTAATGTAGCGGTCAGTAGGCTGACAATTACTCTGTCAGGTGTTAATATGATTCCTGATAAACACTTCGTGTGCTTTCTTTTCTGCTTCCTACTTGCAAAGAATATATACATATTGCTGCTTAAATCTGAATAACATAATGTATTTCTACCTTGAAGAAGGTGGAATCACGAAATAAGCTTCTTTAATATTAATACTGTAGAACTCTGTCTAGAAGATGTCCTTGTCAAGGAAATACTGATAGTACATTTTTTTAAAAATAAAGGTAAACATTTTTTCCTCTTTTAGTGGTAGTGTGAAGGACCTTTTGGTGTATTAAATTCCTTGATAGCGATGTTGACATTAAGCTAATTCTAATGTCACATTTGTGCTTTAGTACTGATCGCGTTTTTTGTTCAAACATTCAAATCTCTGTAATCTTTTTTTTTTGAGAAAATTACTATGGCTCTTGTTCCCTCTAGAGAGAGACTTTTACCTTGTCTCAAGAAGGCAGTTGTGCAGAAAAAATAAAATGGCTAAGAAAAGACAATGAACATTCACTAAGTCAAAATTTTAATTATTGGCATATTAACTGGAAATGTGTTACTAGGGTTAGGGTTAAGGGGGTTAGGTTAGTGGTGGTGGGGTTACTTGTGAACAGTGCATATTGAAAGCGAAGACCAGACTGGAATTTAGAGCACTACCTAGTAGCCCTCCCCCTGCCCCCAGTGCTTGTAATTCTGGAAGGCCTGTCACCACAGGAGGATGATTATACATCTGAATCGTGACAGTCCGTTCTAGGATGTTAAGTCAGCTGCCCCTGCCGTCTCTCAAGAAGGCTAGCATGTTCAGCCACCTCACGTATGAGTGCTTGTGTCTGATTTGTGATAGAGATGCAGCAGGTTAAGGCCACACATCTTAAAGGTTCAGGGTTCAAGTAGCTGTCAGGCGAAGCTGACGGGCTTGTTTACATAGTCATCTAATTTCTCCATGAATGAATATATAAATCGTCAGCCCCCCCCTCAGTAAGCTGGCAGATATTCTCAGCCAAGTCACCTAGAAGTAGATTCTCTTCACCATTTCTTTATGTAGCATAAGTCTACCAGAGTAGTGAAATTCATGAATCATGTGTTCCTTGCAGACAATGTAGTATTGTCATATTTGTCCAGATGTTTTTTTGGTTGAATATTTTTACTACAGTGTTTTGAGCTACAACTGCTTGAAATGTGTGGATCTACATGTCTCTTAATGCATATATTCTGTTGATTAATATTGGAATTGATACGTTGATAGATAATAGGAGATATTTACTATTTACCAATATCAATGGCTGCTGGTGTGACTCTTGATGGCCCTAAATGAGTTGAGATCTCCACAGAGCTAGGGTCACATTTAGCTAAATGTGAATGTCAGGTGAAGTCAAAGAAAACCGTTACCCTAGCTGGTGCAGTAATCCTTGACCTGTGACCTCCAAAGCTCATGAATTTGGAAGTCTTCTCCTCTGGCCCTCAGGGTGCTTATTACCAAGGCAGTTAAATTTTTTGCTGTTACTCAGCTTGGCTTTGTATGGTTAGAGTGGCCACTGGCAGCCTTTCTGAATGTATCATTGCAGTCTCTTATTTTAAAATTTTGGTGTGAACCAAAACTGCTAAACTTCAGTTTGGGAAGATTCATCCTTTTGATAAACTTCTTCTTTTTGCTGTTAAAAAAAACATGATTTTTTTTAAAAGCTAGTTAAGATGTGTTTTCTAAAAGATGTCCCATTGTGAGAAAAAACCTTGTCAGAATTCACAAAAATCTATTTTTATTTACTTAATGGAATTCAAGTGAAAGTGTGTTACTGCACAGAATATAGTTTTCTATCTGTAAGATAATACAAAAGAAGTTGTTAGTTGCTGCTGTAACCAACCTTGCATGTCAAACTATTGAGGAACACAACTGTTTGATTTGAGTTTTCTTAATTATTGTTTTTATAGTTTTTCATTTAGTTTTTATTGTATACAATTGATACCATGTAGCTTAGTAACTTTTTACACCTGGATGTAATGTACAGTATGTCTTTCAATGAGTCCATCATATCTATGAGAGAATGGGAGGTTGTTTCTAAATAAATCTTGTTGATTTGTGCACCACAGTTGTGAAGGCAATCACGAAATAGAACACGCAATGATGCAAAAAGGAAAATGTCAGAAAGTAACTTTTTTTTATTCTTATTTGCTTAGTTTTGTGCCTGGAGTTAAATCCTGAAACTTCCTTTTCTGGGGTCAATGTACAGAAATTAGACCACAAGAAATCAATCTTATGGATTTTGACTTTACACTTCAATGTAGATAGTATAGCCATTCTGCAAACCATACTCCTCTTTGCTTTTGTTTTAATTGCAAATCTATAATATCATGGGTTTGTCAACCTCTGTTGACCTAAATCTTCTTGCCTAACAGATTCTCACTGCTGTTGTTGAAATACAGTTGAGTGACCCTAGGGTACATTGTCATCCAACCATGACATTGCCACTATAAAGTGTCAGAGCTCTTTACTGCAACAGTATCACACCGAGACTGATTATTGTAATAGTTCATCATTATAAACATCTTTTCCTATCATTCTCATTTTTTATCGGGTGATAACAGTATAAGTAAGATACCGGAAATTTGGGTTTTTCGCTTTGGATTTTTTTGGACACTTTTGAACAGAGCTGCTGGGTCCAGCAGTGCTCCAGTAGTCTTCCAAAATAAAAAACACATAGCAAGTAGCAACTTTAATATTGAAAAATATTTATACTAACTTTCTTCTAATGCATGTCATGGTGCAGATTTATTTGTTTGGTACAAGATAAATTTAGTTACGGAATGTGAATTGGGTTTTATCCCAGTTTTATGTGGATGGAATTGCATGCATCCTTTTGAAATGCTTTTAACTGCATTTAATAGATAGTTCTGGTCTACTAAATAATGGATAATCTCAGATTCTTACCGGCATTTAGAAAATTGGTGGAATCACATACATAAATTCAGGTTACTTAAAATTCCACTTAACAGTTATTTTACATCTACAATAAAGAGCCAGGAAGAGGGTGCATCTCTGAAATGGCAGTAATGTTCTGTGTGCGTGTCACATTTCAAGTGCTTGTTTTTTTAGATCAAAGCTTTCAGACAGGGGAGTTGCAGAATGTCCTCTCAGGCCACCATAGGGGCATATTGTTCAGGAAACATAAGGAAACACAGCCACGAGCACTGTTGTCCAGGAGGTGGTTTCTCTCTCTTGTGCTGTCGGCAGAGCACTCTGTGCGAAGATCATAAAGAGCATAGTTACAACACATATCCTTTTTTGTAATTCTCAATGTCAGCTAATTTGAAATTCAGCATTAAAATGCATCATGAGTGTTCTAATTTTGTTTTTTTTTGCAGCTTTAACCATTTAAGGATATCTTTATCTGTTTAAATCTGTTTTGTAATTGATAGTAGCTGATTACAGTTTAGTAAAATATATATACTGTATAATGGAATTTACTCATTAGGAAATGAAAGGTGCTGAACACAAGAACAATAATGTTGAGATTCTATGCAGTTCTAAAAGAACATGAGAAAATAAGAAATATTTTGTCCATCCAGTACTTTTGGTTGCTGGTAAAGGTGATTTCAAGGCATAAAGTTGTACAGTAGTATAATCAATAACTGAAAGCAGTTTGCCTCAGAAAATAATGTCATTCTAAATTGTTTAAATGCCTTACAAAAAGAGAAAGCAGTCTTATCTTTGAATTGTCCATGTACTATCCCAGACTCCCATTGCCTATGGATTAATGGAACATTAAGTGATTTACCAATATTTAGCCAGATCTGTTTTTTTCTACATACTGTGATTTACCATTCTGTAGAGCTATATTCATAATTAAGGCCTCCAGCTCTGTGCTTCAGTGTCATAAGGTATTTTTATTACAAAAAAACTTAAATTTTAAAAAATATAAATATCAATCGTATAAAAGAAAAACCAAGAAATTGGGTTTGCATGCTGTTCTGGTCCATACTGAAGCATTGCAGTAAAGCTTTTTTAATTACTGGGTGGGACACAATCATTAAGCTAATTTTAATTGAGTTTGTATTTATTGCTTGCTTTTCCTATGTGGTGTTTGTTTTGCATTTTCTTAGAAGGAGATATCTGTAAAGCTGTTTGTGAAATCTTATTGACTCCTGATGGTGTAACTTTTGCACCCTGCTTAATTTTGCCCTTTGTCATGCAGACCGTAGTAAATTTTCTCAGTTTGAATGGGATTCTCTTGTCACTGTTATAAAGCCTACAGCTGTTGTGAGACTGTGGCAGGTGCAGAACACAAAAGAGGCTGTCATTTAGTCTTGAAATCATGAGCCATCTCAAAAGTGTTGAAATGTCCTTCATCATCTAAATCTCTTTTATATTGGTACACTGTCAAAGGCTTTTGATAGGCATTCTATGGAATATAAAAAATACTGCTAGCTCCATGAGAGAGCAGTAGTTTTGTTATTATTGATTGAAACACCTGTAAAAGATGATCACTATTATTGAATTAGAATTTTTTTAAATAATTCATTATATATATGTCATAGCGTAAAAAGCAGAACAAAACGGCTTCTTAATTTCATAATGTACAAATTGAATGCCAAATAGTAAGTGCTGAGTGCTGGGAGGTAGAAACCTAAACTTGAGGAACATTTTTTTAGACTTGGTTACTTTCATACTTCTGTTTTGGACAGCGAGAAAAAAAATTGTGGCTCTGTTTGGGTTTATAGCATCTCCACTGTGGTGGAGGCGAAGGGGTTAGGTTATTCGAGACCCTACCCGTTTTTACATTATTACAATTAACTGTATATGTTGTATTAAGCATATGAGAAGTCTTATCATTTTGTGCTACATATAAATTATTAAGCGCTAATATCATTTTTTTAATCTCAACACTGCATATATTATTTTATAATGTGTAAAGTGTTTAAGACTATAAACATTCACTGAAAATATAATAATTCATAATGTTATTTTTTGCTCTTCCAGTATACGGAAGCACATTGCTGCCACTAAGGGAAAAAAAAATTGCCCCCTTATCTCATAATTACGAGATAGCAATGCTTATGTCAGTGTATGTGCAACCTGTTACCTTGTGCACTGAACACATGTAGAAGCTACGGTGAACTTGGCTGGCACTTTCGGTTTTATGATTGTGTCCAGCGCTGCATAATTTGTACGGATTTCGACTGGGGTTTAGTCATAATGAAATCTTACAATTATAAGCAAATATGAACAGAATCATTACAAGCATGAGGACAAGTTTTGTGGGATTTAGAGATCAAAGCAATGATGGTTCCGTTATGAACAGTTACACGTGCAATCACTTCCACTGCTTAAAACTGTAAGTCCGCATGTAGCGATATAGGTACTGTAACGGACACGCCGACATTACAGGTTGTGCGAGCCGGTTGCCAGCGAGGTGACGTCACCCGCCCTTCCCTGTGAATAGCAGAGACCTCAGCTGCCGGGCTGAGGGGAGATCTCCCCTTAGCTCAGCCGGCTGGTTCCTTGTTGAGTGCTGCCTGAGACCTGGGTTTGAGCCCCAGTGGTGAAGGGCCGAACTGATGGGAGCCGCGAGGGCGCAAACCCATGAGAATGAATACCCGAAGCTCTGTAGTATGAAAGGAATAAATTAAAAGTTTATTCCATGCTGAAAAGAGAAGAAAAGAAACAACGTTTTGGCTGTGAGGGCTTCACAGCCGAAATGTTGTTACTTTGTTTCTCTTTTCAGCATGGAATAAAAATGGAATAAATAAAGAGAAAAAAGCATGGAATAAATGGAGAAAAAAAAGTAACACAACATTTCAGCTGTGAAGCCCTCACAGCCAAAACGTTCTTTTCTTCTCTTTTCAACATGGAATAAACCTTTAACGTGTTCGTTTGCAGCCTAAGCATGCTGACGTAGCTGCCTACTTGAAATAGGTATTATACAACAATTGCGCTATCGCGTGAGCACATAGAGTACGCGAGAATTACTAAGTCATAATTACAAGATAATTTTTTTGTAATTACGAGATGTTTCTCGTAATTCCAAGATAAGAGTGAGGATTTTTTTCCCTTGGTGGCAGCAATGGGCTTCCGTACCAGTAGGAGTTACTTTATGTCCAATATATGACAAAACACTTTTTCTAATTTTATTTTATGCTGCTGCTGTTGTTTTTTTGTGTCATATACCATAAGAGCAAAGGGGATGTTAAATACAATTAACCTAAAATTCCAGATGCAGGTAAATCTGAAATAAGTCGTATAAAGGCTAACAGCTCTTTTGCATTCCACTCTTGTAATCCCAGGGGTTAGCATGCGGTGTATGTTAATATTATAACAATTACAAAACAATAAAACTGCACATTTAAAAATACTAATAAAAGTCATACAGTATCTCTTGAACAAAATTATTCTTATTTTGCTGTTTGTAGCATTCTTAGTTATTAAATTGTATGCTATTGTCTTTTCAAAGTAGTTTACTTCTGAAAAAAATATATTTTTACTAGGCTTATTTCATTAAAGGATGTGCTTGGGCTTATGGTCTTTGCTTTGTGGTGGTATTTTTTTACATTTTACATTCTGACTGACATAAGCTACCTTCCTGTTTTATTTATTTTTTTAGTTTCTAATGTAAATTGGGCCACAGAGACTAAGGTCTGCATTAACAAAAAAAAAGCCCCTAGCACGTAACCACTGATGTCATGGTTCCTATAGTGAAATGTGAACATTTTGTGATAAGTTCGATTTCTTTTTCCCCGTAGCATGAAAATTCTATAATTCCCATGAAGGAAGAACGTCCCATCAGTTCATGTGTGTAGGTCAACCCGGAGTAAAGCAGTTTTAAAAGGTCACAAGAAGACAGGTTGGAAAAGTGAATATTGCATGTTTATTAATGTTAACATAAAGTTGTAAGTTTCCTTTCTTTTTTATGCATGGAACAATGTATTTTGTTGCTGAAAGTTTGTTTACCTCAAGAATAAGTTTAGCATGTATCTTGGTCGTTATGTGCAAGTAAAGAGAGCTCTGGCTAACCACAGCTACAAAACCAGACATTTTTACTTTACATTCCACGTCCACTTCAAAAGAGACGTTTATCCTACACTAAATCCTGTTTATACTGTGGACTAGGAATATCCCCTTGTTCTAGTGTCACTCCTGTATCTGAAATAAGTTAATCATTTTCTAGTCGACATAAAATCGTGCTGTCCCCAATTCTGATTTCCTCAAAGCTGTACCCTTGGGTCTGCCTTTCAGTTGTATGGTGACTTACTATAGATTCAGGAATTGCATTTAAAACTGAAGTAGGCCCTTGCTAACCCGGGTAACATTTCTTTTATCTAACCTCCTGGATTCTTACCTACATAAATCAGTTACATTAGACCTTTTTAACACACATGACCCCAAAAGTAATTCACTTAGTGGTGTTTAAATGAATGCATGTTTCAGTTATTATGCATTTATTCTTTCCAACATTTTAACATTTTATTTCCTGTTAACAATAAAATGCAAGTAATTGAAAACTTAGAGGTTTTCATGACCATACAGTTTCTAATTAAGCATATTATTCATTCTCATAAGGGTTCAGTTGAGTAACTGAAATGTGCTCGGCTCATTTGGACCAAAGACCAGAATGTTGGTGTTTGAACAATGTAGGTGGGCCAGTGGTGTGAAACACCATTAAAATTAAAATACCCTTTTCAGTGTCGGTTGTTAAGAAGGCAATGCTAGTTGCTCAGAATATTTCATCTGAGGCTTTTCAACTTCCTTCTCTCAAATGTTTTTTTTTGTCAGGGGTTTCCTTTACTCTCCGCACTTTAAATTCTTCCAATCATTTTGTTCTTGAATTCAGAAAATGGTTACCTGCTTATCATTTATTTAAGTTTTTAAACTTTTTAAAATAAATTTGTAAAGCAACATTCAGTGTTCTTCCATCATTTGTTTTCCACACCAGACTTTGCACCCTGTTCCTTAACTAATAGCCTCTCACAAAGAAAGTGTCACCAATTGAACTGGAAAACAATCTTTTTCTTTTACAGAGGCTAATTCACTCCATTTAAATTCTAGTGTTTGCTGTGATTTGTCTTGGTTATCACAGACTCAAAACAAATGCTAGATCATGAATAACAGCGTGGCGAAAATGTGTTGAATTAAATAGTCTTGTGTTTTCCTGTTCTGTGTGAGAAAGACAGTTTCCTGAAGAACTGTTAAATACGTATTTGAAATCAAACAATTTGCAGGCATTTGTATTAAAATACCTCTTCTTGAACAAATAAATTTGCTGTCTTTTTTTCATACACTGTATGTGTAACCACAAGAGAGAAGTACAGTACGGTCTGCCTTGTTATCTTGTTGTAGAACAGACACATGATCTTCACTGGTCTGAAGAATGATCTTAATCTAGTCTTAGTCACAGTATTCAAGTTAAGCAATGAATGAATTTTAATGATTGCTTTCAAAAATATTTATCTGTCAAGAACTAAAATGTTGCATAAAGAGGTTGATAAGCAGTCTGAGGGGTGCAGAAGTCAGCCAGTAGATTCTTGGGACTACGGAGAATGCTTTTTTACCCAGACATTGCTGTTTTGGATCAAGTGTATGGTCATATCTTGGATTAAGGATTCAGGAGATAGACAAAGACTGATGTCTGTTGGTTGGGCTGAAATCACTTACAGTATAACTGGCTTGCTTATACATCAAAGACCCCTGTAGCCTGTTAGACACGTTTGGATTTGCAGTGTTAATGCATGAAATCTGCACCTCTCCTCTCCGTGGTGCCATAACTATTGAATATATGGTGCTGTGGGCCAACAGTGTGAATAACAAGCATATGGACTGACGAGCTCATATCAGAATAGGCCTGTATGTTCTTTGTCCTGTGTAAGTATGAGATTTGGAGCTGTGAGCTGGTTTCCTGAAAAAATATTGGTAGAACTGACTATATTTAAGAAGAGTATACTGTAGGTTCAGACATTGAGAGCAGTAGACAGTGGGTATGACTGGTCCACAGTTACACCTGCTTAGTCATAGCTGGGTTGTGGTTATGAATCAGTCTTTTTAAAACACTTTAACTGGACAGACTATTTTTTCCTTAAAGTGTGAATGTTACACTTTTTATTCATTGTTTGACTTTACGTCATTAAATGTGTTAACTTGTGTTAAATATTAACATATAACATTATATTGAAATTCCTGACTACCTACTGTATATGATCACATTGCAGAGGTTTAAATATGTAAGCAAGCTGTATTTATATAAGACAGGACAGATGGAAAATACATAGGGGAAAAATTTGTCATTTTGGAACCAGATATTAGTTTTTAATTTTCCGTTCTCTTTGATGTCTATGATCTGTTGACTTTTTTTTTTGTTCCTCACCTGTTCTTCTTTTAACTCAGTCATTGTCTGTGAGTCTGCTTAATTTATGCTCCAGAATGTGCTAAATATCTGCACTGGCTAGTTTTAAGAAGGCTTTAGTCTGAAGTGTAGTATCTAATTTTTCTGTCCAAGTATATCTGTGAATTGGAAAAAAAAATCATATGCCTTAGGGTATGGAATAGGAATAATTATGCAGTAACCAAAATCTCAATTGGGGAGCAAACAGTACAGCTGTCAGGAACAAAAAATATTTTAGTTCAAAAGAACAGTACGGATTGGTTTTAGCCAGTTTGCGTGTTTTGTTTTTGTTATAAGCCTTATGGTAATACTCTAACTTTCACACATAATAATAATACATCACTTTATTAACCCTTTACAATTTCTTGAATTAGGAATTTGTCTTTTTGCATACCCCAGCGTGCTCTCCATGAGACACACAGACAGGGAGAGAGCCTGGGGTCAGAGCGCATGGTCTGCCATTGTACAGCACCCCTGGAGCAGTTGGGGTTAAGGGCCTTGCTCAGGGGCCCAACGGAGTAGGATTCCTCTGCCGGCTGCGGGATTTGAACTGGCAACCTTCCAGCCACAGGCGCAGATCCTTAGCCACAGAGCCACCGCTCCACCCAAGACAGTATTTAGGAAGAATGTTAGCTAAGGAAAAAAGAATAACCGGTAAAAACAATACTTTGGTTAGACTATTATAAGTATTTTTAGAGTCCTGACAGGTCACTTCCTTAAAAGTGTGGTTCACATTCATTGTCACAGATGGGAAATTTGCTTTGCAGGCAGGTAAACAATACATTGAACACAATTTGAGCCCTTTAACATTTAAGAGACGCATGTAATTTCAAAAAGAAAATAAATATACAAATAAAGTAAAATATACAATGAATTTTTCAAATCAGGCAGGTTAATAGTCAAGGAAATAAAAGGTTGCATTTGAATCTGGGTAGTATGAAATGACACCCAAAAGGAAGGAGCTCAAAATCACTGAGCAAGGGGTAGTCATGGCAGAAAATGATTAAAGTAAAGGGCTTAGTGACTTATAGAAGATGGGTATCAGCAATAATACATTTCACAAACTGCTGTTCTCTTGGTCAGGGACAGATGACTACATGAATTTAATCTCCATGACAATATTCTGACGATAAAATGTAGAATTTACTCTGTGGGACAGCCTAGTGTTGACATTTTTGTTTGTCCTGGAAGATTCTTTTGTGGATGAGAATGAAGCTGTAATTCGCACACTGTATGTGTGATTTTGGTTAACCTTCTGTATGAAATGAATCTAAAGTTTAAGTCTCCACCTCCTTTGATATCTGGTTAGAAAAGGTTGGAGAGAGAAATACATTTGTAAAATCCAATGTTTAATTATTTACCAGATCTTTTTTTTCCGGCTTTCACAAGGTAGTAGAAAGTGGTGTGGGGGAATGCTTGGATCTGACTGACTTTGTTAAAAAGTGTCTTGGACAGAAGCTCATGGCAATAGATTCACAGACCCTGATTAACACTAATCCTGGATGACCTAATGCGAATTTAGATTTCGGAACTTGCGCAAATGAAGGACTGTATTTGTATTTTATTTTTGAATGTCAAGTGGAACACTGCAGCACAAGAAAAACTAAATGTGTTATGTGATAGTATCAGAGCATGGTGTGATTTTTCACAACCCGGATCTTTTTTTTGCTGAAATAAATTGGACTGTGAACTGTGTGGCATGTAAGAGAAGCCTCTGTTTGTTGGTGCTTTATCCAAGTGAACCTGTGAGAAAATGGGTTTATGTGGAGTTCTTATGAATCATACAAAAACTGCAGAAGAAGCACAAATGTTCAGTGCAAAACTGGAATAATTCACAACGAAAGAAAGCCTAAAATGTAACTGTACTGGGGAAACTGTCAAATCAATAATGAATGATGTGGATAAAAACTGAACCTCTTCATTTTCCCAGTATGCAAACTTTCTAGGTCATGTTTGTGAAGTGTTAGCCAAGCTGAAAACATCTCTCTGCTTACTGCGCTGAACAGTGCATTAATGCATTCTATTATAAAATAATTATAAAATTATTAAATCATTTTAATTGTGTGATAGTATTTAACAAATACTAAAATTTCTTTGAAGGACAGCACTCGCAGTACAATTGTTTATATCAGCAGATAATTATAATAATGGTTAAAGAGTAGCTTGTGTTCTTCAAAGAGGTCTGACGTAACACATAAACACATACAATACTTTGTATCTAGAACAAGAAATTATTTTTAGTGTTTTGAATTTGTGGAATTTCATTGACTAACAAATGCATAGACCTCATTTATATTAGGGTGAAATTTTACTAACAAATTCTTGGTTAAGGTGATGCACAATATTTTTTTGATAGAACACTTTTCCAGACAACATTCACATGTAACCTAGTTTCAAAGGCAATTGACATAGTGTCGTTGTCTCTTCAAGTGCTACTGTTTGCATATGTTGAATGCCCAGACTGTAATAAACAAGACTGTAATAAATAGCTTACCCTATTATGGGTTCACAACTTGCTACCAGAATAATTTATTGATTTTACCTGAATTAATATGGGAAGAAAAACACAGAAAACACAGTTAGAATGTTTTTTTATTTAATCCTTTATACAAAGGCCTTGCGAGCAGGAGCTGTTGAAGGCCGTTCACTCATTGCTTGTTTACCAACGGGCTGAAACACTGGAATTTTAACACACCAGCTTCGTCACTGTGTATTGAAAATATGTAATAGGTCAAGGAGAGCTTAAGGGGGGCTGTAAGGGATCTGGTCAACCAAGGCTAAATAGGATACCCTCCTGTAACTGTTAATAAGTCAGTACCTACTGTGGTAAAGCAGGCAGCTGCTTCTGGACATCATAAGAAGCGGCATCACCAGAATTTCAAATTGCCTTTGCTCTTTCAAGTTTCCCAAAATAGCAGAAGGTTACATGCTTAAGCTGTTTTGGGCTATAGGTTGGATTTACTTCAAGAAAATAGTATCTGCCGATTTATATTTTAACTGCATTTAACTGAATGTTGCAAACATATAACACTCGGTTGCACTTGTATTTTAGGGCTTATCTGTTTATTGGCATTAGATTACATTCATCCTAAAGATTTTACCAGGGACCTGGTTTTAGTGCATTTTTCAGTTTTGTTTAAAGATTTTTTAATGTCAAAGATGTTTATAATTCTTTATATGTAATTCTGCTGTTAAGGACATTCAGTAGTTTTTGGGGACGGTCAGCAGCCTCTCAAGCTAAGCCAGATTTCCACTAAAATCACCAGACTCTTCTTGGTAACTGAAAGGACACACTGGGTGTGCAAGGATTGTCAGACCTCCTTTGAAGGGATTAAAATGGCACCAAATACAGCACTTGTGCTGCAGCACCCCAGCAGTGTTTCATGGCAGTGATTTGTTGGGCTTTAATACAGGAGAACTGGCACCCCTCCTTGAAAGGAAGATATTACTGAAATCAGACTCAAGCCTGGAGTACAAACATGGGTAGAGTAATATTGAACCAGATGTCCTGAATCATTCTTGCACTCTTGCCCATTCCAGCAAGGCAACCATGTGTTTCAGCAAGGTCCCTTGATCCATCTGCATTAAGCTATCTGAGCAGGTGTGGACCCTGTGGATTCTTGTCAGGCAGTGCTTCTCTTTGCAGTGTGTAATTGAGCGCCATCAACAACCCATTTAATATATTATATAGTGGTATAAATGATTGTTCATGCATTTTTATAAATTGAAACAACTGCATTAGATTTCACATAGTTTGGTCAAAAATCTCTCCTTGTAGTCTAGTTGTCTTCTAATTAATCTCATTAATTAGTGATGAGAAAATTAATGTATAGTGTTCCTTGTTTAAAGCAAAGCTACCACATTTGGAAATTATTTGCTTTCTCCCATTAAGAATCTACACTTCCAAAAAGACTGTTTCAAGGGGAAAACTATTTTTGTTTCCCCTTTTCCTGGCTCTCTGAAAATGACCTTCAGCTTGCATGTCTGTCTCTTTTTAAAAAAGTTCCATGTGGCCATAGCTCAGAAATCAACTACAGGAACATTACCATTGTAAAAGTGGAGTTTGGGTTGAGACAGATTTAGAAATTGGAAGCCACCTTTACACGCCTGCCATTCTAAAATTCACAATTTTGAGCTCTAAAAATGTGAGTTCTAGAAAACACCACTGTACGGTACTTGAAATCGAAAGTATTCTTCAGCAAATAATAAGCTAATGAGTCCAATTCTTTTTTAGAACTAATTAGTTTCAGTTAATACTAATAAGTGCAATTGTTTTAGCTGGAATTGACTGTGCTGGGTGTGTTATTTTGAAAAGCATCACGTCACTAGCTAAAGATACCCTTTGAAGTGTGGTTGACCCTTAATGTTTCTTTAGTGTGGTCACTTAGGGTTAACTTGCAAACTCAGCATATATCTTGTATATAGCAATTATGCTTGAGACTATCCATTTACTGTCCTTAATGTAACGTTCACTGTGCCCAATACTTCCTGCTTCAGCTCTATGGTTTTTAAGGCTCGTCCAGATGATAGTCCGAGGTTGGTAACTACTGCTTTTAAACTGGCTTAAGTATAATTTGTAATTTGTTTTGAAACGCACATTATCGGACTGAAAACAAACCCATTTAAAGAAAGTTATTGTTGACATTTCTTTTACCCGACTGAAGTATGGCCACCCCCTTCCCCCCCCCCATAAACTATGTTGTCAACAAATATTGTGTTGGCAGTATTGCAGTGATATTGATGTGCTTCATGTCTTGTTGTTCGGAACTGCAGAGCAGCATCTGATCTTTTGTCAGTGCAGTCCAATAATATGAATTCGTAGAAACATTCAGACCAGTTTCTTACATGAAGGTCCTCAACCTCTTAAAAGCAGGTCATGCAGACTGATCTATTTAACACCCATTTCAAAATAAATTACCCTTTTCATCAAAAAGATCAGTCCTTTGATTCCAAGCACATAACTGGCCTTTCATGTTTATATTGCTCTATGATAGCAATATACTGTACTAGTGGCAAGACCGCTAAAAAGATTTAACATTTAATGTTAGTTGAGAGCTCTGCAGAACGCCAAATAATTTGAATTATTGTTACAAAGCTGGCATCAATGACAAGCATAGTATTCCTGAAACACCTGGCCATCAGTTTAATGAAAACCATACATAACCATATTACACAATTAACATCCTAGTCAATACTTAGTATTCCATGTGTATATTGATTGATTGTTTTTATATGTATTGTTATAATAAAAGTCATATTTCAGAAATTATATATAGTATAGACAGGGGTACAATATCTTGGAATGCTGTTAAGGATGTTCATGTTACAAGTTGAGTCTTAATTTTAGAATATGGCTGGCAGCTAGAAGAGAACTTTACAAGGAGTTTAGGAGGGAAGCTGAAAGGAATAAAAAGGACAGAAGTGAGAGAGTTTAGAAGGAAGGATGGAAGGGGAGAGAAAGAACAGGTAACCATGGTGGAGAGAAGGGCCGGTCATTCAGAGAACACATGACATGACAACAGACACAGCTTAAGTGCTGCAGGCCAAGCTGAGTGCTTTAGTGGAGGAAGGGCTATCGGCAGAGAGGCGTTTACTCACCGGTCCACAAATTGTGAAATAATTTATTTCTATTTTGAGGTCTGCAATCTAAATGAGCCGAGGACTGGTGGGGGAGAGGTGTAAGAGTGTTACATATAGCCTGTTTGGTTTTATTGTAGCTAATCAATCCACAGATTTAATTTGTTCTTTAGAAAAAAAACAGGATATTGGCTTCAACAATGTGGGTAGGTAGCTTTTTACAGACCCCCTTTGTTTAAAAACTGCCTCCTGTTCACAGTCTTAAATGGACTTTTCCTTAGTCTTCACTTGTGTGCTCTGGTTCGTGTTCTACAGAAGTCCATTGGGTTGCTTTTTCCAACACCTTTCGGGATTTTGAAAACTTGAATCGGGTCCATTCATATTCTAAATTAGGTCTTAGTAGTACATTGTGCAATTTTCAAATCTCTTGTTCTATGCTTTTAACTGTAGGCCCCTAATATTGTTTGCCTTTTTAAGTGCTTCCCCACATTGTGTAGAAGATGTAAATGATGTGTCATCATGTAGCTTGTTCATGCTTAGTGATTCCCGTTTTGTATATATAGTTTGTTTTTTCTGCCTGCATGTAATACTCAGCATTTGTCTATATTAAAAACCATCTGCCAGATATTTGCTGAATCTTGAATTGTATTCAAACCCTTTTGAATTTCCTTTACAGTTTATACTTTGTTTGCCAATCCTGTTTTTGTATTGTCTTTAAGCATTACTATTTTGCTACCTGTACCAAAGTTTAGGACATTTTGATAAGTAATAAGAAGAGATAAAGGAAGCTGGTAAACCAAAGGTCAGTTTAAACTTTGTTGAGATTCAGAAGGATTGTTGCACACTGACTCCAGCTATATGTGGGCAAAGAGAAGTGCAACAGTAGTGATAAGTGAAAGGACAGTGGTTGCCACAGTTAACCAAGCCCCAGTGCACTAGAGAAATCCGAGTATCACAGGTTGTAGATATTGGCTGACCAATAACTAGTACTGAAATGTAGGAAGTGCCAAAGAAAAGTCCTTTGCACCATTTTTTTTCTGGGGAATGCATGACTTTGCAGTTAGCATCCCTACTAAGTATTTGTATGTGGTTTCATATACTGATATATCAGCTTTCTCATTTAATAGACTGTTGTGTGATCTCAAAATTACATAAAAGTACAGTGAATGTGTTTTTCAAATGAAATGAAATGAAAACAAAATGTAATTAAGTATATTGATTAAAACACTGTATGAAAACACCAGCTTCAATCTAGAAATGTCAGCTGTCTGACCTGATTTGATTATGAGGCCAAAGCAAAGTCAAATCTGTGAGTAAGGCAATAGGCAATGTAAAAATACTTTGCACATCTTTATTACTTTATGCGCAGTATGGACTAAAAACAAATTGAGTGGGTCTTCGCTGATATTTGTTCAATGGCTGAAACCACAGAGCACAGATGACATGGGAAAAGAAACTGGCAAGCTGTGAATATCTAAGTAGCCAACAGAAGCCTCTCCTACAGTAAGTAAAGTCCTGACTCCTGCCTGACTTCCTGATGAAGTCCACTGATGAAACAAAAGTCAGGTGAAGTCATCAGTCTTAGACATTTAGATTTCCTCACAAGCATGAAGAGGGAAAAACGTTTTTTTTAGTTGAAAGTACACATGTAAAAGCAGAAATCCAGGTTTGGAAAACTGGTGTTTCTTTTAATTTACATGTGTTCTGTTTATCCGAAGATATAATTTATTCTGCCAATAGCAGAAGTCTTTTGACATCTAAAGAGTTATAATCTGCTGTGCAGTTAGTTTCTGTAATAAATTTAGTAGTGTAAGTAAAATATGTGTAGACTGGGATTGTCCCAAAGAGCATTTCAGGTGAACTACCATCACTAGGTAGAAAGGTCTACCTACCTATAAAAGTTCTTGTGATTATTTGAATTTCTTGCTCTACCCAGTGTTCCTAGCCTTTAAAAAAATGCTATGTCCTGCCTAAAAGGATATTGGAAAAGAGTATTTTGTGTTTTACTTGTTTTTGTTTTTTGTAATACCATGTGTTGTATTAGAGTGTTTTTTAGTGTTGTGTGCAGTTATGTTCTTACATGTCTTCATGTGGGTGACTGGTGCTGTAGCAAACACTAAGCTTTAGGAGTATTTATGCTTTAAAATCCTTGGGGGAAAACAGCTATGAACTACACGTTTGAAGCACGTGTGGTGTACTCTTCTCATAATGTTTCTTGGCATTTTAACTGGCAGAGAAAAAACAACTAAAATACGTCCTGCCATTCTGCTTGTAATACTGAAAGATAATGACAAATGAAATTTAAGTACTGGATAAAAAATATTGTTTTAAAATTGTATTGAAATTAAGATGTGGGGTTTTTCGAATTGTGATGTGAATTTGTTTCTGTAGTAGAAAAAAAACGTTAGAAAAACCTTGCTAATTTAAGCTTATGAACAGTTAAATATCAATGCATTAACTTTTGTGGTGTGGACTTTTAATTTTCAGCTTGCTTTTAATCTAATTTCTTACTGTAAATATAAAAGACAGCTGTATTGTGGGTATTTTGTTCATTTTGGTTAATGGATTTATAACCCCAATACATGTTATAAGTGAGAAGCAGCCATCTAGCTTGTTAGGTTGCTAGTCACTAATTAATCTAAGGATTTCATCCAAGCATTTTATGAAAGATGCCAAGCGACAACATGACTGGATAGCTTGTTCCAGACGTCCCCTGAAAAAACAAGTAGAAAAAAATAGTCCCTTCTGTTCTTGGTTTGAAATGTTGCTTTCCACTTGTGTTCTCTGGATCGTGTTTTGGGGATTATTCTCAAGAACCCCATTTGTTTTTCTTTGTCAGTGCCTTTGAAGATTTTGAATAAATCAGGTCTCTTCATAGTCTTTGTTCAAGACTACAAAGATTCAGTGATTTTTTTTGCCTGTTGGAGAAGGGCATTCTTTAAACCTGGGAAAGTATCGGCTTCTTTTTTTTGGACTGATTTCAGAGAAGTACTATCTTTGTAACATGGTGACCAAAACTGTACACAATGTTCTAAATGCGGTCTACCTAGTGCATTGTAGTAGTTTAATTGAAAATAGATTAGATTTTAATTGATCTATAATGATCATACCAAGTGTCATCATTATTTTTACTTCATTTTTTGAATAAGCCTTTTTTTTAGTGATGTAACTTTTTATATTGTATGAACTGTAAAGGCAAATTGACTGAGAATTAAAACCAGAGAAAACAAGGAAACCTGGTTGCAAAGAGATCACTGGTTCTTTTTGGGTCACTATCAAAGTCCAAAGCCAAAAGAGAAAACAGCATTTTCTCTTTAAGTTGAAATGTATTTAGGCAGATATTTTTCTAATGTTCTTAGCTTTAACCAGCTTCAGTGAACAATCTGTAAAATGTTGTTACACTACAGCAATGGTGTTCACGTTATTGACTATAATGGTCATGTACTATCATGTATAACATGAAGTAGTCATGTTAGTAGTCAGTATCTTCTTATCTTTTGAATAATATAATATAGCATGAAGAGAAATATAACACAGGTGTTTTCCAACATTAAAGAAAATAAGTTAAACACTGTAGGATGTAACCTATTAGGCAAGACAAAACTGTGCTTCAAAAACTCTCAAAACTGTGCTCTCCACTCTTAAGAGATATGGTGTAAACTTGTACTGTTTTGTATGTGTATCTGTTAATTGGCACTATCTCTTACTATCACAACAGAGATGGCAATTGTTGGCAGACATGCTACAAATGTTGGAATTATTTTCAATGTACACAACTGCAAGTAATTAGCATACTCTATTTGCCTACTTCTATATCAGTAAATAGGTTTTGAATTTATATTTCTGGTCAATTGCAGAACAAGTATAACGAACCATAAGCAGTCACATATCATATACAATAAGTACAAATGAACATTGTTTACATTAAGCTTAAGGAGTTTAAAGCAAGTAATAGGAGAAACAAATGCAATATGCCCAAAGATTGTGAATAGATTTACAGTGATATCACATACAAAAACAAGAAACAGTTATCAAGCTAGTGTTTTGCTAGTTTGAGGGACATTCACAGGATTTAGGCACTAATGCCAGAGGAGCTATAGAAAATGCTTAATGCCTGACACCACCTGAGAGTAAGAGGTTATATTGCAGCAGTGTGCCTGGTACAAAACTGTAAGAGGAATGAAAAGGATATATCTGATCATACAGAAGTTAGTTCTTAGATAAACATGCTCGTGTGTCTGAAGTGGACTATCCGTACCTGCTGAACATTGGAGTGATTCCATTTTCAGCCTTGTCACAGAGAATGACACTATGGAACAGTTTTGAAATTAACATCACCTGCTTGTCGAGGAATCGTGTGCTGCTAGCTGCTCATCATGCAGAGGAACTCCAATCAGAAACTCATTTAATCTACGAGGTGTGGCCTCATTGTGATTCCATTAGAGGCTGCCATGATTCGTTCCTGGTTCTGAGAAATAATTATTCCTTCTTGATCAGCTTCTTGCTGGTTCGTTAAGGTATTTCACCCTAGCTAATTGCCTGCAAGCTGTTAGTCACACAGGTTGCATGAGTGGAGCTATACTGTACCTCCCACTAAGATATGTGGTATGTGGTTAGTGTTTGTTAGCTTCTATACAGCTGCATACGAGTTGGAAAAAGATTAATTTTTACCAGAGAATTTCCTGTCTTGTTTTTTTGTAACCCTGGAGGCCCTTTAAATACTTGCATGTGTTTATAAACCATATGTACCTCACGTCTGACCTGAAGACTGCAAAACTTCTGAGATGCTTGTTTTTTTTGCCAATCTACTGACATACTATGTGAGAAGACGGAAATTAAAGCAAATGCAGTAAATAATCCAGTGTCCTGCTTTGTTTTTTGCACCCACCAGATTTCTATGTTCTGTTGCCAGAGAGGTATGCTTTTTATGCAGGCGTTCAAGAAATGCACGGCTTTTCAAAACGTGTGCCACTACATCTGATGTCAATCTCTTTCCCCAAAGTAAATTGCATTCTTCTTCCAGCTGGTTCTCATACTTTGCAGATTCTGGCATGCTTTTTACTAAGTATTAATCATCTGCACTAAGCATTCTGGTGCAATATCTTAAACAATGTTGTGCAGCATATGCGCTTTGTTGATAATGAGGACTTTTGAAGGGCTTAAACTAAAGTATATAAACCTTGCTGAGGATCAGTGAATGTTCTCACAGAAAACACTGATGATTGAAAACATTTTCAGCATGTACAAGTACTTTACAGCACTTCTATTTTACTTAATTTATTAGTAGAGCTGAAGATAACACTACTCCACTCGTATTTCAGTCTGGGTTAAACTGAAGATGATATTTAATGCTAGTCAAGCAGAGGTGTCAGCAGGTTTAGCTTAGTTTGTTTTATAGTCTGGAGTTATAGGGCATTCTCAAAGGCTCAGTATTCAGTGAACTTAAAATGTTCTGATTTTGTGAATAACCTTATATTTTAGTATTTTAAATAGTCATAGTTATTTGTTATCAAATAACATTGCATTTCTTCTGTAGCATGTAGGTAGAGATCATTGGTAGTTTGCATTGTCATTATGTTTTTTAAAATTATTCTTCTGTGTCCTTATACCTTTGGGACTCTGGTAGAAATGTCTTATTTTTGGGTAAGAAGAATCTCTTATACTCAGTATAGTCAGAAGCCAGACTATACGCAAATGTAAATGTCAAAGCCAGTTCATTACTCTTTGAAATTCACACATTGCACTCAAACTCTCCATCCTCTGCTCATTTCTGCTTTCTTGCTTTCAATGCACGTATGCTATACATTGTCTGTGTTTCTGTGACACCAGCATTCTGTTCAGGTTGAAGACCTGTCTTGAGTCCTGAAATCGTAAGCTTCTCTGAGCCTCTGGGTTGTTATGATCCTTACCAGTAATAAGTAATGAAAGTTTAATCAAGTGCAGCATTCAAAAATAATAAATAGTTCATTGTCACACAATCGATAGTAACAAAATTATCCAACACAGCTCGATAAAGTTGTTTAGAGCTTACAATAAACCAACAAACCCACAAGTTATATGGTGAAGCCTTGCGTGTTGAGAGTAAAACGTTTTCTTCTGCACATAAAGAACTATTACCATTGTGTATTGCAGTTTGGAAAGAAGAACAATTAGGAGAAGTTTTAAATTTATCTCAATTCAATCTACATGGACTTTTAAAAAAAACTAACAGTACTTTGAGTAGGGCTGGCAAAATTTTCAGTAAGGAGTTCGCTTTATGGAATCTATTTTGTAACAACTGCATTCCAATGGAAAAATAATATCAGTATCTTGCTGTTCCTGCCCACTGGATAACTAGAAAGGAACAAATTGTAATTGTTTTTTTTTGCTGCTCTTCATAGCTATTTTTTGCCTGGACTTCAGACATACATGTATAAATGTAAATAGTAAATAGATTACTGTTTGTTTTGAACTTGTTACAAAATTTGTGCTTGCTGTTTTTTTAGAAAGAAATGAATATCGGGTGATATCAGGGCTGTGACAGGTACAGCTCTGATCTGTCCAAGGCCTCTGGCACGTTCAGAGCAGACGCAGTACCTCCCCCTAGACAGCAACAAACACTGACTGGTGCTGTCGGAAAATTCTACATAGTGCAGGTTTTCAAGGAGGGTGACATCACTTTCTGTAAAATACCCAGGACAGGTGAGATTTGATACAAAGGCAAGATATTACCCAGTTAGATATAATATAAGCAGCATCCAAATCTCACACACTTGACTCTCAGGCCTTTTGCAGGACTGAGACACACTGAGGACAGACCTTTTCCTCCTACAGTACATTTTTTTGCAGTGTTAGATATGGGAGAAATGGGAGATATCCACTAGTTAAACATGTTGATTTATGGTTTAAACTGCTGTGTAAAAGACATTGAACATTATTTTACTCTTTATGCTCAGTAATTTACCCTCTTTATGCAGAAACAAAATTCTAGGAAATTCCTTTTACAGAAATCTTAACCATTCTGTTTTAAGATCAATTGATCCTGGTAGACATCTTTTAATCAAAACTTAGCCTTTCAGCTCTCTAGATGTGTAGACGGGACCATATGATTTTTAAAATCAGCAATTTGATTTAATTGGTATGTGTTTAGTTAAGTTTTTTGTTATGATCAAGCTCATCACAACAAAATTTAAATTAAACTTTTCCAATTGACAAGTTTTGTTTCTTTTTGCCCAAAATAAGCTGTAATAAAAGCAAAGCTATAAGAGTAGAAGAATCTAGAGGATTTTGAGATCATGTTAATAATATAACTGCTAATTATTGAAAGACTTTTGCAAGACAAAGTAGTGTACGTGTAATTATTGTTGAAAGATGGTAAGTCCTCTGAGATATATTTAGCATTCTTGTTAGAGAACTTGTATGGTCAAAAACACATTTTAAATTAGTTTCTTACAAAAATCATTGAAGTTAGAAAGAGGAAGAGAGCATGATACACAAGAATTAAGGAGTAATGTGGAACTTTCTAAATTCTATAAGGTATGAAGTTAGCTTAAAGAATGTTATGTAGACACTTACCGGCACGTAGTTAGAAGATGTTTTTAAGCAGTATTTATCTGTTGAATGCAATTGAAATGGCTTGTTGGTATTCACAGAGCTCAAAGGACTAAAAGCCTTGCTCTGCGCTTCAGTATATTTTATTTATCAGAAAACATAACCTTTCCATTAAGGTCCATTTGATGACTAATGTGGATTCAGCTTTTTGAAAACATGGCTCAGGTAGTTCAGATGTTGGTTCCTCTGTTGCATTTCTGTCTTTGACTGCATGTGTAATATTTTCCTTCTGAAAATTGTTTACATTGCTGTGTAGCAGAGCTCTAGAATTTACTGTGTTCTGCAACACCAAATCCTTTACCAGTAGGTAGGAGTAAAATAATTACAATCCTTCATACGAATAGTCAAACTAAGTTTACTGCTGTATGCTACACATGAAATCACTGTTTTATTTAGTTATCATATTGGAGAGCATGTGTTTCCTGTTGAATACTTTGGCTTGTTATCAGCATTCGTTTTTGTAGATGCCATTTCAGAAATAGCTCTTCTGTGTCCCAGCAGTAATGGAAAGTCATAGTTTCTCCCGGGTTAGTTAACTTTCTTTACATTGTGAAAGTAATTGTGAATATCTTCAGCATATTTTAACAGCTCAGATTTTGACAGTTTTGTGCCATTCTATGATTATTAAGGGATGTGTGTATTCAGCATTGTGATATTTTATTTCTACAGATCTTACATATGCTCATTTGATTAGTACCAGGGTATTGGGGGATGGGCTGGGTACAAGTTGCTCATGGGCTGTCATTTTGTTTGATTCTTTTCTGTTTTGTCTGTGTTGCTAAAATACCTGAGATTCACGAAAGTTGGTTAAGTCACTTAAGTCATCAACGTTTTACCAACCTGTACCAAGAAAAGTTAGTCACTCATTTGTCTGTTTGATGGTAATGGTAAGTTTAAAAGTAAGTAGGTTTAAAAGCTGTCTCTTTAAAAACAAACAGCATACAGGGTTATGTGGAAACTTGTATTAAATTAGAAGGATGTTGTGGTAATGACATTTGTCACAAAGGGTAAAGAGGAAGTGCTGTGCTGCAGAATTGTACAGACTCATTCTCACAGTATGATCACGTACATCTCAGGGATTACCTTGTCAAGAACAAATGCTTTTTACCAAAAGGTTTGAGTCTTATCCAGCAAATGTACTAATATTTGCTTTTTTTACTGCAGAGGAAATCTCACAGTGTCTAGGATTCCAGAGTCCAATATGGCTTTAAGTATTCTTGGCATGTTCTTGGGGTTACTTCTGGAGGTGTCAACAGAGGGTCCCACTGGTATGCCCAGGACATCTTGGAAACATCATGGTATGATCTTTGATTTATTCTCATTCTCTGTTTTCGGGGGAAAAAATCCCTTATAAGAGCTTTTGAAATTTTAAGCAAAAAGTTATTGCTTTTATGCATTTTAACATATGTATTTAGTGACACAATGAACTTTATTTTATGTATAATCTCTTAAAGTAATCTCAAAGCATTTTCTACATTAAGGGTAATGATGGGTCTGGGGTGGGTGCTAGCAAGTTAACTCTTTTTCTGTGGTTGATATAAATGTTTGGTATAATGCTTAATCTGTGTTGGTGATATTGTATCCCATAGTGTGACAGTAAATTTAATACTTTTAAACTAATTGATTCCATGCTCCAAGCAGGTGTCTTCACTGACATAATGTTCAATGTTTTCAGAAAGTCTGTTTGTTTCAGGGTTTGCAAAAGCAAAAGGACACTTCTCACAGTATTGTAGATGAATCTGTGCTGTAGGGCAAAATGTCGGCATATAAAAGTTCTTTTATGTACTTTTGTAAAGTATAGTGAACAACCAAACTCTCTTTATTATTTTTGAAATAAAAAAGTGAAGGGAAAAGGCTGTGCTGAAAAATACTGCATGAATAATTCACATTTACTTTGTGTGTTAACTGAGCATTTGTGCTCATACAACAACTCGCAGATGAAAAGATGTCATGAATAGATAACACTGCCATTCAAAGACTGAGGCAATTTGGTTTCTCCTAATCTTAAACAGTGTTAATGTAAGATGTTATCATTTCAGTGGAAGTCACATCAGTGATTATCATGGAATGTATTCTTTTTAAAACACTTTCCTTTTTTAAACACTTTCATGAGCACAACTGAGTAGTCATTAACATGAATTTATTTTTTAAAAAAAGTCATTTTCTTCTTTCACTTCTTCTTTCACTTCTTCATTGTTCTTAATTACGTTTTGTACACATTGATACAGCTGGGAATGAAGAAGTACTTGACTCAATTGTAAAATGCCAGTGCTTCATCAACCATTTAACTAGGAGCTGGGATAGTTGACATAATTGTAATGATTCAGGTTTTACAGTTTTTTCTTGTCCATAATAACCTCATGCTCTCTCCAGGAATTATTAGATAAGAAAATGTTAACCGTTATATTTAACTTATGGTACTACATTGGAACATTACATTGTTTAGATCTTTAATCATAGAAACAAATATCTTTGAACTCAAAAGGTGTCAGGGATTCAGAAGGAAACCTTTTTTTATTTTTAATCAAATTGCAATCTTTTTGTTTTTTAGAAAAAAAAGAAACTTATTTTGCAGATTTACAAAGTTGGCTACAGTAAGGAAATGAGACCTATTGCAGCAAAAAGAGGTCACAAACCAGAACAGAACCTACAGTCACCGTCTGAATTTGTGTTTTTTTTTCCACTGTTTACTTCTATTCACTGTCCGCCTTTAAAGAGAATTAGGAAGTAAAATCCCAATTGTCTTTTAAGGAGCATATGAAATAATAAGAGGAAACATCTGAAGGTGCTAATCAGACTAATCAAAATGAATTCCTCATATTAATGAAGCACTCACTGACTTGAGAGAACTAATCTGGGATGTGTGAATGGGCAGAGTTTGCAGTATGATCAAGAATTCAAAGTACCAAACGTATTTTATTAATGTTACGTGTGGGGCGTTTGATGCTGAATTGAATCCAGTGTATTTTGAGTTGGGGAATGAAAAGCAGTTGCATACAAATTATAAAATGTACAACCCAGTGGAAAATGATTAAATGGCTAAATGTTTGACCTACTTCTGAGTCATAATTGCACAAATCATGTCTCCCAGAACAGCCATAATTGCCTTTCAATGTGTTTAATTAAGCTAACAAGACCAATATTGTTTACATGACAGGCTACCATTCATTTCTCCTACCTGACTTAAAAGGCTTGTAGTTGTAGTGTTCCTGAATGACCTCTTTTCCTCATCGTATTTCTTAGAAGATTGATTTCAATTTCTGGTAGAAGTGTAGCTACTAGCAACAACAAAAATAGCTAGTTTTAAATGCAGAAAACGTTGTTGTTTTTTTGTTATTGTTGGTAGCACTGTGTTAATGGCAGCTAAACAACAGATGGATTCTTTATAACTGCCGGAAAGTTCCCAATACAAACAAAGTTGGCTTTTAATGATAGTTTACCACTTTGACCCATAATAATCGGCAGAAGCATGTTATTATAGCCTGTATGTGTGTAACATTTTTTTTAATAAAAATTTTTATTAAACCCCTCAGACTTTGGTATCGCCAATTAAGTTTTTCACAGCTCAGTTCACAGCCACTGACCCCGCAACTGCACACAGGAAATATAAGAAGTGTAGGCAGGCTCCTCCAACACACCCATCTTTGAGGCACAATTTACCAGCTACACAGACTCCTACTGGACATTCAACGTCGACTGGAAGAGAGGCGTATTCTCACAGACAAAACCCACTAGCACCCAGGAGGGGTTGCTTGTGTCGCTGAGACCTGAGAGAGCCACAGCCACCTCACCCTAAGCCAGTGGTTCCCAGTCTTGGTCCTGGTGACCCATCCCACCTCAGTTACATAATTGAAGCCTTACTTGATCTAAGAAGTTGCTTCAATTGAATATTTGCATTTTGTTTCTAGTCACAAGTTTGGTATTTAATTTCACTTACAAAATACAATGGTTATACTGTAGCTCCAGCATGTTTAACAGATGGGAACAAACAGTTCAAATTAATTTTATTATTAAGTCAGTGAGGGGTTTGATTGTGTAACTGAGGGCTCGGCTGGAACAAAAACCACAAGGTGTGTTGGTCACCAGGACCAGGATTGGGAACACTGCCCTAAGCTGTGACACACAAGGGTATCCTTGGCACAGCTGGCCAGTGGCATGACCTCTACTGCCTGGATCATAGGAAAGGCACCTTTACCCATTGAGCCACCTGGGAGACCAACATATGAGATTTATTCCAAGCACCTGTTAATGAAAACAGGTGGCTAACAGAAGTATTTTATTTGAACTAGTAATACTTTGACTTTTACAAGTTTGGGACGGTAATTGTTCTTTGTTTCTAAACAATGTCAGAAATTTGATTTAAACCTGCCTCTGCCATTTTAATGGGAGTCGCACAGTCCTCAAAGCTGACGGTTAACTACTTTTGAGGGTAATACTTCTGGGGAGAGGAACTGACTGTTGCACACAGCTCTGTATATATACTCATCGAACTCATGAGTTCTGAAAAGCTTTCATGATAAGATGGGCCATCAGTATTTCAGCAATGCAAATGTTTTGTTTCTGTCTGCAGATGTCAATTTAATAGAGTTCACCGACCCTGGAATCTTCAACTACTCCACTCTGTTGCTCAGTGAAGATAAACAGGCCTTATATGTGGGAGCAAGAGAAGCCATCTTTGAGCTGAATATGGGAAACATTTCTATCAAGAATAATCAGGTATTTTATATCCAAGTTATGTCTGTACTTGTTTTTAGTGGCAATTCTTTATATAAGAAAGAAATTTGACTGAATTATGAATGGCTGACTAACCTTGAGATTTGCATATTGCTGTGTATGAGCAAACCCTGTCCTTTGGCCTGCATACATTAAGCATAATTTGTAACAGGCAGTGAAACAAAAGATGGAACTTAAATTTTTATGACAAACTTAAAAAGTTGAAATCTGAATAATATTAATCTACATTCTAAAAAATTGATATTTGCATTTTGGACTATAAGTATATGATTTTGTTGTTTTTATTTTTTACATGGTCTTTTTTTATTTAAGGTAATTTGGAAAGTTCCTGAAAGTGATATGAAAAAGTGTATTTTAAAAGGAAAATCCAAAGAGGTAGGTTGATGTTGAAAATGTATTGTACTTTGATATTTATAAACTCAAGTCAAGTGGAGAAAGGCATATAGTATTAGTATCCAAAACATGCATTGTTAATGATCTAATAACATTTTTGGTAGGGACGTGAACTTTTTTTTGGCATTCTGCATGTTCTGGTTATTGTTTTTCTTAAGGACCATGCACAGTGTTAAACATGGACAAAATGTTTCAACAAAACAAATAAAATGAACAAATGAGCTAATTAGGGGTGAATTTGTAATGTATACTAGTATTGAAACATGTGACTTGAATAGTGCCAAATTAAAAATGGTAAAGATGAAAGACCACTCAAGCTAGCTGAAAAAATCCCTTTTATTATGCTTTCATATGGAGACAACATAAGTCACAGGAAAAGAGCATGATAGTTCAGCTCCCTTTACATGACCATATGACTCCATGCTCACCAGGGCACAGGATGGGAAATTTAGTACTGCCCATAAACTGAAAGACATTAATTAGCAAATTTTGAACTACGCTTTTGCTGAGATGAAAATCATTGGTCATACCATGTGAACCACAGAAAAATGTTACAGATTTGTTTGGAAGCATGTTTTCAGGTTAGGTTTTATAATGAACACCTGAGCAGTAGTACATGCTTACTATGCAAGGGTATTAAACACCAGTTATCATCTTTGCAAAGGTATGACGCGCAAATTAAATTGAAGTGCAGTTTTGAAGTGAAATGAAATTGAAGTGTCTCCGTGAACTCTGAAACATACAGTGCTCTGTGGAACAAAGAAGTCAAATTGCAGTTGTTGCTGTATACTCAAGCAATTTGATTTTGAGATGAAAAGATGAATATAAGGCAAAAGTACAGAATGTCATGTTTTGTGGTTGTGGGATGTGGAAATTATGGAAGTTATGGAATATGGCACCAGCAATGTTGTAAAAGCTGATACCCTGGCTGCTTTAAAAAAAAAAGTCTGGAAAACATTTTCGGATCAGTTATCTCCTAACAGTTAAAAATGCTGACTAGAAATCTTGTTGGTTTCATCTCATTTGCAGCCTTTCTTTTGTTCTTCCGTTCTAATTGGATGCTCTATATACAATTGCACAATTAGTATTGATCATATTGTCTGTTGTTTGGTACCTTTTTGTTTCCTATCATAACTCCTTCGCCTTCTCGTTCTTGGACTGGAAAACTATAAAAGACAGTAAAAAATGTGCTTCGTAAACAGCATTTGAAATCTCATTAGAGCACAAACGGATTATACAAGATTGGATTTAGAACAAACGTAATTAAAGCTTGGGACTTTACAGTTTTTCATTTAGGTTGGGACATTCTGGGCACTGACGAAGATAGGACATTTACGAGTAATTTACCAAATGAAATATGCCAGCACTCGTTTTGAAATCATGCTTCCTGTTATGCCTGCAAAAGTGTTGTTTCAGGTTTCTTTCAATAATGCTTGACATCATGTTACTAAATGTCTTGCGGACAGTAGAATCCGATTTATGTCAGTATTTCCGATAATATTTTTTATCAGTGGAACACTAAGCACATGGCTGAAATGTTTTTGGAAATTTGTTGGCCTATAGTTTTAGGAGACATCACTGCAACTAGTTTAGAAAAAAGTGAACAATAATGATTCCTGTTTTTTTTAACCCACAGGATTTTATTCTATGAAATTATGGTAGTAGTGTGGTCATTCTTGTAGTTATGACTGATATTTCGTTCACAATTTCCTTTACAGACAGACTGTCTCAATTACATACGAGTTCTGCAAGTGGTCAGTGACGACAGTCTTTATGTCTGTGGTACGCATGCATTTCAACCCTCTTGTGACTACCTGGTACGTATGGTTCTGTCGTCAAACTTATTGCAGAAATGTTCCTTTTCAGTGCACAAATACAGTTTTTTTCTCCCTCATTATAGTCTCTTCATGATTTTCAACTGGAAAAAAAATTTGAGGATGGCAGAGGAAAATGCTCATTTGATCCGGCACAGAGTTTCACAACAGTTATGGTTGGTGAGTAACTTACTGTGCATGTTTGTCTAGACAATGTTACACAAAGTGTATTCATCTTTTAAGCTTTTTATTACATTTTACAATATGTTCCATAGAAATTAATCTGTTTCCATTTATTTTGGCAATTTAAACCTGATGGAGATTGACATTCCTGATAAACATTCAATGTGTCATAGTGAAATATTTGTTTTTAACTGGAATTCTTAATCCTCTTTTGTTTCTTTTCAGATGGAGAACTTTACTCTGGGACTGCCTACAATTTCTTAGGAAGTGAACCAATAATTTACAGATACTCACAAATGCAGAGCTTGCTGCGAACAGAGTATTCAACATCCTGGCTGAATGGTAATGGCTGTTCCTAGATAAGGCAGTGCCATAAATGTTGACATAGTGGAAGCTGTAGAGTAACTTACTAAAGTCATGTAATTTGACTTTCTGATTAATTGTAACACCAAACCAACAAATCTCTGGACCTACTGTTACTTGTTTGAATGTTTGGTATTAGTTAATAAAGAAGATGGTGTTTAAAGATGTTTAATATTTATACGGCACTAACTATGGGCATCAAAGTTTTCCCATCTTTAAGGATCACATGCTTCGGAAAACTG
Organism: Atractosteus spatula; assembly: GCF_055471065.1. Classification (NCBI taxonomy): domain Eukaryota; kingdom Metazoa; phylum Chordata; class Actinopteri; order Semionotiformes; family Lepisosteidae; genus Atractosteus; species Atractosteus spatula. Next base: position 56,838,559 of record NC_142708.1, on the reverse strand, counting down.
TTTCTGTAAAATTCTGTTGTATGCAGGAATTAGTATGCCTTCAAGGGTTATAACAGTTAATTAGCAACTTCAAGTTGGTAATTTGTTCCTTTCCCCAGTGCACATGGGGACAAAGTAGCTCAAGAAACCTGCTGGGGCTTCAGCAGTTTCAGTAGATTGGAGATACAAGTTTTCATTTGCACAGTAAAAGTGTGGTGACCTGGGAGTGTTCACTTGGTACATATTTTTAATTTACATTTATCTCCCCCAGAGCCCAGTTTTGTTTTTGCGGATGTCATCAGAGAGAGCAAAAACAGCCCAGATGGTGATGATGACAAGATCTACTTTTTCTTCACGGAAGTGTCTGTGGAATATGAATTCTTTGGCAAGCTCCTCATTCCCAGAATAGCCCGAGTCTGCAAGGTAAGAGAATGCTATTTGTCCCCTGCCCTGCCTCCTTTAGAATGAAACATGTCTTTGTTTTAGATAAAATCCTTTAAGGATAAGAGGGATTGTTATGTGAGGTGTGTTCATGTTAAAATGGCCAGTTGTTTAAAAAGGTCAGAATAGTTTTATTGAAGTTGCAAAAGCCAGTTCACATCAAGCATAAATGCCAGCATTAGAGTAGCTAAAATCTTGCAATATACTGTACTAATCATATACCAGCTTTCACAAGTGATGTCTCTGATATCTATTTCTATGGATACAGTCAAAGGAGACAGTGGTCTTAGATGTTAAAAAGGGCACAATGAGCATTCTTCGGAGTATTAAACAACACCATTTGATGTTTTATCCCCTTGTGTGTTTGGGTTTTTGAACATATCGTGAGCAAGAATGGGTGACACTAAAATGGATTACTTTGCATTATTCGCCCAGCCTTTGAAATGATTCTGTTAATGTAAAGGACTACAAAGTGCAAGGCGGTCTTAGTATTTCCATAGTTGAGTGTTGTGTGACCAGAGGACTACAAGTTCTAATCATATCCTTTCAAGAAATCAAAGGCAAAGCTGGGCAATGGCTGTGCCATTCACTGAGGTCAAGTGCTCAATGTAAAGCACACAGTTTCATGAAATGTAAGCTTATTTGCAGGCCTCAGACCTGGCATTTGTTGCTTTGCAGTACTGCAAGAATCAGCTATTCATACTGACAAAAGTCCAGCTTCATAGAATGGTCTTGCCCGCATTTCCTTTCAATGCAAAGATAATGTACAGATTTATTTACAGATATTGTGATGTTTTATGTCCTTTGTTAAAAATGACATTTTTGCAAGTTTCTATCCATAGAGTAATGAAGAAAGGTGGGAGCTTGTCCTTTCCTTTTAATGTACGTGTTAAAAAGTTTTATTTAATTGGAGGCTGTAAAAAAATCAAAAGAGCTTTTCTGTATTCATCCAGATTGCCGCATGTGACCTTCCCTAATGTGCCTTCACCTTGCACATCCTCCATTCTATTACAAACTAGTTTCTCCTCATTCGGCCATTGTCCTGATCCATCTTCTCCCTGCAGACTTCATTCTCTTCTCTCCAAATGTGACATTTGACTGGTTTTCTTCTTACCTCCTTGGCTAATTCTTCCAACTTTCCCAGTGGTCTGTTTCTACAGGTGTCCCCAGGGATCCTTCCTGAGACTGCCATTATCTGCTCCTACACATATTTCCTGGATTGTCTATGATCTTCTACCACTGCTAAGCTAATAATGCTTTGATTTTCCTCAGATTTCTCTCTCACATTTCTTTTTCCATCTCTAACTGCCTCATAGCTTTCTCATCCTAAAAGTACTGGCATTACCTTTATATACACAAACATTCCAAGTCAGGCTTTCACTTAATTTGTTTCTCTTTCCTTTTCTGACATCATTATCTCTGTTGTAATTGCCTTGATTTTTGGTTTCATTCCGAATTCCTCCTGCTCTTCCCCATCCCGCATCTCTTTTTAGTGCCATTGAAACTCTTTAAAAAATCTTTCGTCTGGCTTGAGTACAAACCTCTTTTGCTGTTCTTCTGTTCTTTCTTCACTGCTTCTTTCACATACAGTACTTTTCCTCATGTATGCAGATCCCAGGGCTGTCCCGGTGATCTGCACACATGAAGAACCCAGGATGGCAAACAGCAGTAACCTGCAGGAGGGTTTACTGCAAGACTTTTCAAGTCTTAGCAATCAAAGACTTCAAAAAAGTCCCCTTCTCCCTACTTAGTAATTATGGCTATATGCCTTGTTTCATTTCTAGACACCCAACCACCACTAACACAGCACGAGCCCTTTTTATACTACCACTAATTAACCCTTTGTGAGAATGAGCCCTCCAGTATTTAACCGGTGCTCTGATTAACACCCTTGAGAAGCTATTGCAATTGTTCGAGGCCCTTTGGCTGCCTCTAGTGGCGGGTCAGCTGCTTTCATATACTGACCTGCCACACCCTCTGAATTTTGTTTTGCTATGTAATCACTTACTAAAAATGATTGATTTTTTTTCTCTTTCTTTACATATTACAAGTGATTGTTTTATTTTCATTTTATGTATAAAACATATTTTAGAATATAAACAATGTTCGTTTTCAAAGTGGTTATATTTTATTTTTCCCTTTTTGTTCAGGGTGACTTAGGAGGACAAAGGACATTGCAGAAGAAATGGACGTCTTTTCTCAAGGCCAAGCTAGTCTGCTCCATGTCCGAACTGAACTTTGTCTTCAATGTCGTTCATGATGTTTTCATCTTGAAAACGCCTGACTCCAAAGAACCAATAATTTATGGGGTTTTTACTTCCCAGTGGTAAGTTACTCTTGTACGATATCAGTTGTACTTGTAGGAAAGCAGATGTTTTAGGTGTAATTTTAACATATCTCTTGTTATAGGGGAAATGTTGGATTGTCTGCTGTCTGTGCCTACAACATGTCTTCTGTGGGTGAAGTTTTCTCAAAAGGAAAATACATGCAGAAGGCTACCGTTGAGCAGTCTCACACAAAGTGGGTGAGGTTCAATGGAGTTCCCCCAAGTCCTCGCCCTGGAGCTGTAAGTCTTTGCTGTTACTTGGTTTATGTTCATTCTTGCCCGAGCCTTGCAGTCCTGAAAAAAGTGAGAATGAATATCCTTCAAGTTCAAGTTCAGTATTATTTTTACCATGCCAGCTAGTTGTATGGAATTTGTTTTGGTGAGCTCATACAATTAAAAGACATACAGTACAAAAATACAACATAGAGCCAATAACGAACAGCATCTGTCCAGCACGTCTTCACATACTATCCTAAACTCACACCAGTAATAAAATAAATAACAATCAGAACTGATAAAATAACAGTGAGCCATGCAAAAGTGGCAAAATCAAAGTAGAGTTCATGCATCTCACAGCCTCTGAACAGGAGCTGTTTCTATTAGTCTTTTTTCCAGTTAATTTTATTATAATAGTCTTTCTATCATATTCATCACTGTAGAACCCTCTGCAGTAAACCTGAATTATTGGATTGTTTATTGGATAAATAAATATATATGAGAAATATACCAATATATTTTATATGTTTTGGATTATAGTGCAGTAATGTATTAGAACCAAAATATTAAGTTTTCATGTTTTGTGTGATGAGTGTAAGCACTATGCTTTGGACAAAGAAACTGTTAAGTACTGAACACCCTCCTTAATAATATTTGGACTTGAAAAACTTCATTTTTCCACAGGGAACAAAATGTACTTCCCAGGCAAACATACATTTTTATATTTGTCATCTGCAGTAGCTTGAGTATTTGTTTGCCACTTCTAGAGGCATGTCATTAAGTTTGTTTTAGGTACCTTTAAACCACAAAGTTAAACCAGCCCAGGCCAGTAGCAGGCTTACATGAGTGGATTAGGCAAAGGCCAGTATTGTAAGTGACAGAGGGGTCCTAGAACTCACTAATTACTTGTGTGCTTTCTTTGTCTCTAGTGCATAAATAACAACGACCGGCTTCAGAACATAAACAGCTCCCTCCACCTCCCAGACAAAACACTCCAGTTCGTCAGAGATCACCCCTTGCTGGAAGATCCTGTGCTGCCAATAGGAAATGGACCAAAACTTGTCGCCAAAGATGTCAACTACACCCAGATAGTAGTGGACAGGGTGCAGGCACTTGACAACAATGTTTATGACGTTATATTCACAGGAACTGGTAAGGTGCTGCTGAGTTTTCTTTTCTATTGTGTACCTTATTGAGGTACATGGGGTTCCTGGGCTTTGGTTTTGAGGAGCCAGGTATAACAATGGTGTTAATTGTAAATTGTTTATATCTGTAAAAAAAGTTTTTCAACGTTTACTAAGTATTTTGACTGTTTCCCAGATGCGGACTTGGGATAGTGTTCAGCCTCACCCTAAATTCTGCAGACTGTATCTATGACACATTTAACACCAATGCTAAGTTTACTTTCTCTCATAACAAACAAGGTTTTGTATGTCCAAACTCACAAAAGAAATGACTGTGAGGGTAGAAATGTGTTTTTACAGTCCACACTAAAATCAGCTCAAGTGTATTCACTAATAAAAAAACTCATCCATTTGTGAGGTCTTGCAACATTTTTTTAAGGAAGATATATTTACGCATCCATAGTGTATGTCTTGATTTTTTTTATCTGGGTTAAAGATAGTGTTGAATTCGTCTATACATTGTTTTTTGGTCTTTAGTGATGCTTGGGAGAAAGTGATGTTTTATGAGTGATTTAAAATCATAAGCCATTTCATTTTAAAACATAATTGACAGTGACAGTACAATAGAGTTAAATTCTCTTCAGTGAAATTGTATCAGGGAGTGATACAGATATAAAAATGTAAGTGGAAATATTTAAAATTGTTTACTCTTTTCTTTGTAGATAAAGGAGTTTTGCACAAATCCATAATTTATGATGGAGAAGTACATATAGTTGAAGAACTAAGGTTACTGCCAAATTCAGAACCCATTAAGACATTGCTTCTGTCATCTCAGGGGGTAAGTAAAACACTGAATTACATGGAAGCTACTAAAATCATAATTCAAACCATTTAAAAACACTTAAGCAATTACTAGAGGAAGTGCTGTTGTTCTATGAGTCTCCAAGACCAATTTCAACACAGCCATTGACAAAATTTAATTCTGGTGTAATTTCCTGTTACACCAGAATGCCTTGTATGTATTCAGATCAACCAGTTTATTTTAGGTTTTATTTTCGAATGGCAAGGCATGTAGATATGTTCATTAAAAATCTATCAAGCCCTCTTGAATTTATGAATAACATTTCTTAAGAAATCTAACATGCCATTTGCTTTATTGTGTGAAAAGTGACAAATTTCAACATAGAGAGACAGAAAGTCGGCCCAAAAAAGGAACAAAAAAAAGTCTGATCACGTTCCTTGTTTCATGATTTGTCATTTTTGAACTTGATAATAATTTTAAGAGAATCTGATTCACTTGCCTTATACACAAACAATCCTTCATACAAATTGGGGTGTCAGAATTTTCAAGCACTTAATTAATAATATTAGACATTGAAGGAAAACAATGTGTATCAAATCTGTTTTGGGGGATGTGGGAGAGTGAGGAATCTTATGAACCATATAATTTGTTGAACTAGGCCAATCAGCTGCTCAGTATCAGTGTCTTTTCTGTGACGAGAGTGGAATTGTAAGTTTCAATATTATGTTTCTCTGCTTTGTGACATCAAGTGAGATCTCATGTGATTAACAAACCCATGGTGAGTGCGTATGAAAAGTCTTCCCTTTCGGAGTGATAACTGCTGACCCCTTATATTTGCAGACTAGGTTTCTGTATGCTGGCTCTGACTCTGGGGTCGTGCAGTCCCCAACTGCTTTTTGTGAAAAGTACTCATCTTGTGAAGACTGCATCTTAGCCCGTGACCCCTACTGTGCCTGGGACTCTGATGCCAAGATTTGTGTGAATATACTTCTACCTAATGCAAACTCTGAAAGGTAAGGTTTACACCGCCAGATAACATGAACATTAAACTAAGCAGGCCCTGGACCAGCCTTTGTTCATTAGTAAACTCAGTAGCTGTTCAAAATCCATATCTTTAGATTTTCCTAAAAACATTTTTTTAACAGAATGATTTTACCAAAATTCAAATGAAACAGAATTTGTTGTGTTCGTTTAAAATATCATCAAACCTGTCCATTCTTCTGTTTATGCAAATAGGAACAGCCTTTCCTGCCACTTATCAGATTATGTATTTTCTTCACAGGAACTTAATACAAAATCTAAATGGAGATGCGCATACTTGTCCATCAGGTATGTATCTGGAGAAGGAAATCCATGGTCTGAGTCTGAAAGATGCAAAGAAATATAAACAGATTTTGCACAACAATAATACTTGTCATGTCATTTCTATTAATAATAAAAGAATTTAGCAGTGTTTTGGGTTTCTATATGATAGACAGTCTGCTGTTCAGACCACAGATCAGAAAATAGAAGCTGGTTATTAACTAGTCCATCTTTTTTTCCTTTTTCACAGTAAAGTCGCTGTCCCCCGAAGACTATCCGATAATCACTGTGAAGCCTGGAAGTTCAGCTGAACTGCCTTGCCAGCTGAACTCTAACCTGGCCCATGCGGTCTGGAAACTGAACGGTGCTGTCTTGTCGGCTGAATCCTCCAAGTTTCACCTGATCGCCGAGGCGGGTATGCTCATTTACAGCGTCTCTCAAGAGGACCTGGGGCACTACGAGTGCTGGTCGGAGGAGCAAGCAAATGGCAAGAACTTCACCCAGCTCCTGACAGGATACATCTTAAGTTTTGACATTGGTAAGCAGTATGTGACATCAGACCCATTCATGTCCACCACTGCTTCAGCTGTCAAGCCAGCGCCCTCGACAGAAGGTAATATTAACAGCGCAGGATCCCCACTAACTTCAACCCTGCAAAGCTCTGCTACTCCCACCTCACCACCCCAACCTGAAACAACACTAACCCCATGGTTCAGCACGACTGTAAAACCATTGCAGAAGCTTCTTTTCCCCAGTCCAGGCACTCCTAGCATTGAGACTCGGGACCCTTCCACGGAGTACTTGAAGACGGACAACAGTAACGCCCTTCTGTTTCTCTTTCTGCTTTTCTTTATCCTTTTTCTGGCACTGATTGCTTACAACTGCTACATGCAGTACCTGCCACCCCCTTGTCTCAAAGTGCGGGCGGCGCTCTTGGGGAAAAAGAAGAAACCCCAGCCTGAGTACATGTCCTGTGAACCTGGCTTGATGGAGCCCATAGTGGAGAAGGTAGAGCAGACAGGTGTGCACAACCAGAATGGGGGCCAGCAGAAGGGTCTGCGCGACACAGGCTATGAGACAGAGCCAGAATACACCAACGGCAAGATCTCCAATCCAGAACACACAGACAAAGTTGCTGAAACGCAGGACAAACCTTTCGACGTAATCTGTGAATCTCAACCTATCGAATTTGCTGATGCGGATGCACCTTGCTGATTAGTTTTTTACGTGTCTGTTCTTTGCTGTTAATTTTTTAATTTAAATTATGTATCTGCACATACAGGGGGAAAGGAGGAGTCTTATATATGCAGACTTTGTGTTAGAAGCAAGATGGACAGTGTTTATCTCAGTTCAAGTGAACAGGGTTCATGTTTCTAGTAGGAGTGACCCCATTTTTCCTGCAAAAATCCATAACTTTCTCATCAGATTATCGGTATCTAGATTCATACAACCTGCATTATATACAGCATTTTTCTGATCAGTAATTGTTTTTATTCCAAATTGGAAACATGGTTTATCAGATTGGTAAGTAACTGAATGTTTTCCAAATTGGAGCATGTCACTTTTTATATTGTGTAAAGTGTTCAATTGGTTTTCGAGTAATTTGTACACTCAAAATTACCTATGCTTCTTGCTGTTTTTGATGTAGGTCGACAGTTCTTTTCTCAAATGTTCATTAAATTCTCAGGGATTTTTAACGTTTTTACTTTGTTCAGCTAAATGCTGTTAACTGCAAAAAGCGGTGGATTCAGCGCATGCAGAAGTTCTTGGGGATCACAAGCACGTTATGTTGAAAGACCAAAATGACCAGCTTAATTGGTGATACAGGAGAAAGGAAGTTGTCTGACACAAAGAAAAACGGGTAGCTTCAACAATTCTGAGCCATGTCGTTGTGAATAGATTCTTTTCCTGTGAATAGAAAGTCTGGAAACTTTAACCTAAACTGGAAAAGGACTAATGCAAGACTTTTGAGACCACTGATGTTGGATGCTTTGAAGTTGGGGGAATATTATGCCTGTACAGCCATCCTGCATGTTACTGCAGAGGGTTACGGTGACTTTAATCCTGTGTACAAGGAAATGCCAAGACTGTGTATTAGATCACAGGTGCTTCTTTGGAGGTAAACACTGGAAAGCAAGCTGCTGTTATAGTAACCACAAAACCAGACATGCAAATCAAGACTTCCAGGACTTGTAGCATTGTCCATTCAGCTTGATTTTAAATGTTCATATTGTACTGATTTTAATGTTTATTTGATGTAAAGTTTTCTTGATGTATAAAACTAACTTTAAAGAAGTATATTTCATTTGCTTTGAATTTTTTGCTATTTTACCTTGTTTTTTTTTCTATACAGATATGTATGAGAAGAATACTAAAGAATTTTAAAATCGGTAATGTCGTACATAGCATCATGCTTTGGTATGCAAGCCAAGCGTATGGCTTGTTCTTAAATGTGGAATTCTTAGGTTGACTTTCAATGAAATGATACTTTTGAATTTCAAAATGTGGAAGTTATAAAGAGAGGTATTTAATGTTAAAAGATATATACAATTGTTTAAGTATCTTTATTTTTAAAATTCTAATTCTTTTGTATTTTTTCCCTAAAAACATTTGTTGCAGATGCTGCGTTGCTCTCGGAAAATACCAATTCTGTTGTAGTTGTCAAGTTTTATAAACAGCATTGGAATATCCATAGGGCTTTTATAAAAACACGCCGACCATTTTAAAGGAGGGATCGTTAGTATAACAGTCTCACCTTTCTCACTATCTTCTAAGTCAGTTATCATTTTCTGGATGTTTGTGCGCCCTTTCCAGCTCTCTCCTGATCCCTGTCTATAGAGCACTCTCTTTATGTATTTTTCTCCATACTCTTCCTTTCCCACAGCCTCTCCTTCACCTCTCTCTCCTGTGGATTCCTTCTCGTTGTCTTCTGTGGAACACACTCCCTCTGTCTCTTCCTCCACATCCCCTCCTGATCTTCAGGGCAGTGCCGAGAGCTCAGTAGTGCACCTTTTACCTCCTCTATTGAGTGATCAGGCACAGAGTGTCCATGCCCATGAGTTGTTTCTTCTATTCTGCCAAGCTGTGGGTGAGTGAATACAAGCATAGCTTTGGTCCACCTTGGTTTCCTACTAGTTGCTTTCTGTTTTGTTTCCTTCTACCCTCCTGCATGACCTTGGACAGCTTTTGAAAACCCTGCCCGTTTGTTTTCCTGAACTTCAGAACCACAACCTGAACTTCCCTTAGCTTGAACATGAGAAGATGTTTATGTTTCGTACCCACCCAGTTTCGAAGAGACACTGGTCTTTACATCTCGGCTCACCACAGTGAGTCTTGCAACACCGGGAGAGAATGAGGATGGGCAGATCTGGCTGACCATCACAAGTCATTCAATGTTTGACATGCTGTGAGCTCTGAAATACCTTACAGGAGGGTTTGCATTGTTTGCAGAAGTTGTGCATCACTCAATGCAAGCCTTGCATGTCCAAGGAATGTTCTTGCCCAGCGCTTAAATCCTGGCCAACTAATCCTAACCCTGCCACTTGTGTGTTGCAAGACATTGGCGGCTGCTTGCAGAATCCTGGTCAAGTCAGGCTACACCTTTGCTATTTGAGCCACACAGAAGACCTGTATGGTAAAGGTTTTTCTGAAACACCACTATGACACTTGAGATGAAAGGGCACAGTATACAAGTGGCTATTTCACAAATTCTGTATATGAAGAAGATTTTATGATGTAAAATTAATTCTAAAACCTAGACGACAAACTGTAGATCTTTGCTGTAAGCATATGTAAGCCAAAGCCTTAGAGCTTGTAAAAATATTAGCAAAGCAACTACCACTACTGAGGTGAAAGAAGACAGTGCTTTTTGTGTGGTACAAAACTGGAAAAAATTGGCTTATTGTTTTTTTTTTTATTTAATTATTAGATAGTTTAAGAATATAGTGTGAATATGTGTATCTATGCATTTGAAGATGTACATGAAACATGATATTGAAAGAGGAGTAATCCACTAGTGGACTTAGTAGGGACTAAAATAAATTTTGGATCTCAGCTGTGTGGATGTTATTTTTTTTAATAGCAGCATACTTTTAGCAGAACATTTTTAATCATAGTAATTAATCATAGTAGTCTTATCAGAGGAACAATGCCTATGTTGATTTGTTTCATAACAATCACACTGCAGTGTTTTATTTGGTGGACTTGTCATTTAATTATCGTCTAAAAGTAAACACTCATTTCTTGTGCCCAAAAAAGATTACTGGCACCACTAATCACTTACACAATGAGCACATATCGGAACACACCGCACCAAGAAGAGCATGACCAAAACCAAAAGTTATTTTTATTTTGAAGAGGTTGCGAACGCTGAAAAGCAAATTAGAAAAATGTCTAGGTGCGTTAATAAAAATAAACGCAGACAACTTCCAAAGAAGACAAGGCTTTCAACCATGAGACTACAGGTCTCCTCCTTCCCATGGTTTTCAAGTCAGTTCCATTAAGAAAGACTAGACAAAAACTTAGAGCTTGGCTATTCACTAATAGGAAGAATCATTCATGGCACAGATCAGTTCGTCCAGACCTCAAGATTAATTGGATCTGTTGGCTGTTTTTCTTCCCATATCTAATGACAGAGGCACAGAGAATTTGGGCTAAACAGCTGGTCTGTGGAAGTTGTACAATTAAACTGACACCCAGACCTTCATTGAAAATATAATAATATTATTATTATTGCTTACACTTATATAGCACTTTTCTGGACAATCCACTTAAAGCGCTTTGCAGGTAATGGGGACTCCCCTCCACCACCACCAATGTGCAGCATTCACCTGGATGAAAATATGAAGACAGGATTGCAGTAGGAACCGGGGTGAGAACTCAAAGCCTATTGAAAAGGTTCAGTAGGCTCTGTCAGATAGACATGGACTGGTTGTAATTAAAAAACATAGGTCTTTCACCATTTAAAATCTTTGTGCAACCTTCTGTCTTCCCTTTCTTTCCACCGTGAGAGAATACCCATCCAAGATTTCTGAGATTTGGAATAGGAGATTAAAAAGAAAAAAAGGTTAGCTTCACCATAAACATTTTGGCAGAATCATGCAAGTGACTGTTTTCTATATTATTGAATTGGTTTTAATTTGCCATTTTGATTTAAAGCGAGGTGAGCATTAAAAACCTTTAGGCTACATTTATGTCTTACTACATTTTTCTTTTAAGTGGATGAATATGTGATCATGTTTTAGAAAAGGTCTGAAAAATTCTAGCAGTAGTAAAATGATTAGCTATTCTATGTTTTAGTTCACCTTACACCAAGATTGTATTTGCCGGTTACCATCTATATTTGTATTCACTCACATTAACACCATTAATGCAGTCCTTAGCCACTCACCTACCCAAGTGACACCCTAAAGCACGAGCATTAGTATGAAATGATGAAAGACATTTTTGGAAAGAATGACTCCTACATAAATGTTGTATTTACAACTGACTGCTAAGTTTACATCTTTTGGAAAAGTATTATTTTAAAGTATTTTATAGAGAAAACTTGAAACCTACTCCAAATTCTGGAATTCTCCAAATTCTATACTATTGTTGATACTAGAGTTCTTTTATGATGAGCTGCATCAGAAAATGAGCAATGTTTTATTTACCATGTGGGACAAATATTCAAGCAAAATATGTAATCATTTGTTAGCATTAAAGTCAGTGTTAGTGGATCACAAGTCCAGAGATTAATACAGATTTTCTAGCCCACGCTGAAAGCACAAGGTCATCACACACATGGCCTGATTTTAACATTTAACATTTTAACCATCTGAACAAAACCTGATCCCAAGCCTATATAATGTAGAATTAGCCATAGATATTCAAAAACCTTCTCTGTATCCAGCTGAGGAGTCTGTTATCATTAATGGATATTATTGAATTATTGAGTAGCATTACAATCCTTCCAGAATGAATCCATGTGAATGGCACATAAGTGTATATATCACTTCAAGGAGAAGGGCTCTTAATTGGTGCAAAAATGCCTAAGTTGAGGAGGAATGCCATAAATGCTGGGTAAGTTCCCCTCTGTCATGTCCTGCACTGCTTCTGTTAGCCTACACAGGGATATCTCCTGTACAGCCATCTCTACAAGAGAATGTGGTCTCTTTACAGACCAAGGGGAAAAAAAGGGTGACACTAATACAGAGCAAAGGCACAAAAATGGTAAAATACCCTCTCCATGAAGACTTCTACCCCACTCTCATGATAATTCAGGGACAGAGACACTAATATGCAGTAAAGTGGTCTACATTTGTGCATGTATGTGCATGCATTCAGCTCTGGTAGCTGGAGGTGAGTAGAGGTAGGAAAAAAAGGCTTTACCAGTATGGACCAACTTCATTTTCATAAAATGCATCATACTTGATAATGTTAGCAATGTCATGATCTTGATGTATCCTATTGTTTCATGTTGTTTTTCTGTGTTCTTTCAACTTTAAGACTTGTATATATAGTGTTGGTGGTTTTTTTTCACTTACTATTTAGGTCCTCAGTAATTTCTGACTTTTCCTGACCTACATAAGAGCAGCAGATTGAAAACGGATGAATAATTTCTGGCTGTTGAAGTGTAGAATGTTCTGGATGTCAGCACCTTGAATGTACTGCAAGTCTGAAATAACATTAAAAAAACAGGACTGAATATGATGCTCTTTTGAAAGAACAAGTACTTTTTGTCTCTTAGGTCCAAGTGATCTGCAAATTCAATGGGAGGTGAATGGACGAAATATAGAAAACTTTGTCACAGAGCACAAGCACACTGTAATGAATGGAAGGCTGTTTGTAAGCAGCTGGGTGAGAGAAGATATAGTATCTGACTCCCACTACCAGTGTGCAGCCAAGTCTGCAGCAGGAAATAAAACATCCCAAGTCTCCATCAGACTGATCAGGAAAGGTAGGCCAATGAGTTTTATCGTGTTTATGTCTATGGTGTTAAAATATTTGATATTTTAAAAAAACTATAATTGCTGATAACAGAAATGTGGAAATCAAAATATGTCTGAACATTTTCTGAAAGTAAAACATTTTTTTCCTGTGTTAATGCCCTTTCTCATTTTTATCAGATGGGGTAAGGGGTTAAATATATTATTTCTAAATACATGTTTTAATCATTTATGATGTAATATGTACTGCCTTTAATTCTTCTGATCTCACCCTCAGATGTAGCTGCAGATCACAGTTTTTCAAGAGACTTGAGTCAATGGAGGAGCGCTTTAAATGGCCAGGAGAAACTTCTGCAGGACTGGAAGAAAGCTTGGGTATATTATTCTCATTGAACATTTGTTTAAATCTTTTAATTGCAGTTGTAATTCGTTTAATTCCTTTTTTGTTCAAGCAAACTTCACAAAAAATAAAAGCTTACAGTAGTAGTGGTTTTTCAGTGGCTGCACAAATTAAAATTCAGGTAATAATCTGTTAATGTTACTATTTAAGTACTTTATTGATTAATGTGAAGATAATTTTGCTTTTAAGGCATTTTATTTTCTTTTTGACATATCCTCTGTCTCAACATATTTCAGAACTGTGCGTTTTGCTGAAAGACATTACATCATTAGGTCCTTGGCTGTAGATTTTGATAGGTGAAATGAAAAGCAGCCACCAGACAGTAAAAAGAACAAAATTTATCAAGGAGTCCAAACTGAATATCACACAGGAACTGGCAATTTCATTCAGATCTGGCTGCAAAGTTAACTATTAACAAAGACTAGCTAATTATTAAGAAACATACTTGCCTCTAGTCTATAATTTCACCAGTTTTCAAGGATAGTGGAAATAAGGTGCTGACTATCCATAGGACACATACTTCTTTAAAAGCCAAAAACATTTTTTGATCTGTCTTTACCTCCCCCTTCTCCTTCCCAATGCTTTTACTACTGATAGGATGGTCAAATGGTTGCATGTTTACTGGCAAAAATCTGAGACAGGCCAAAAATTAGCCCTATGTACAACACGTGTTGTCTTTTATGTTACTGAGCAAATGAAAAGTACGGTTATGTTCTCTGTTCTGGATATTCTGGGTTTAAATTAGATTTTTCAAGGTGCTGACCAGGTTCTAAAAATAGACTTTCATTTGCTCTCTAACTTTCTATACACCTGAAGACTCATTCAGCTGCACTCTTAAAAATCATTACCACACTTTAACTCAACTATCTTCTGTATGATACTCCAAACAACTCTTACTAGTCTTTCCTTTGGTGTCCCTGTATTCAAACCTCCTGTATTTTTTGTGTGGGCACAATGACTAAATTATATCATTCAATTTCAGCTTGTTTTTCAATTAAAATGCCCAACATTATCTGTAACTATTGAAACCTATACAATATATAGAAAAATATCATTGTGGTACCTACTTATTGTTGGATCAGAATTACATCAAATTACATTGTTTTAAACTTATAAAATATAAAATATATACTATAAAAGTTTGTGTAATGGCTCCATATAAATAAGTAGACATAAAGCAGTGAAAATGGAAAAAATGCCAGAGCTCTGGGTTATTGTATACTTCATATATGAAATTAAAAACTGCTTCCTTAATCTTTAATATTTGAGGGAAATAGTACAGGATTTGACCAAATTTTTTAAAAAATAAAACACTTAGGTCATGTAGGTAAATGCTGTCTGGAAAAAAAGTAAATTACCTCACAGCCTAATAGACTGATATGTTGCTGCTATATGAACCTAAGCAAAATGTATTACACATTAAGCAAAATCACACAGCGTTCTCAAATTCACCAGAAAAAGGAAAATCTTTAGATGTCACGAGAGAGAATGAGTGCACCTGACCACACACTGTTTGTCCTACAGAACAAAACTGTCACTGCAAGCAAATGAGCATTTTGTACAACACAGATTTTCCTGACTTCTCACATTAATCAAACAACTTCCAAAAGAATCAAAGCAGGATTGTTTTTTATTCTCAGTATTCAAGTACATACTCCGTCTGTTATAGTCCATGAACGTGTTCCAACAGTCACGTCGAGCACAGTCAACTTCAGCCAGTCACTGCACTGATTTCAGGAGACATTATTTAGCTGAAATAATAATGGAATAGAAAGTAAAATCCCAACAAAACACAGGTTTCAAATTAAGTAATAATTTGTTCACATTTTAAAGGTTTGTTCACCAACTAGATTTCATTATTAACATAATGTTATAGCGCCATTGACTCCAAAATGTACTGTTTGTCTTTACAGTATGTCCGTCTCCTCAGACACATTCATTATTTTCTTCTTTTTGTTCTTCTCCTTCAGGAAATCTGTGAGCAAGAAGATATTCTCTAGGATTTCCAAACAAAACATAATCATGGAAATGAAAACTGATTAATTTACCAGCTAAGATGAAATTGCAAAAACTAGGACTGGTGAACACTTAGATGACGGGAAGCCCATTCTCTGTCCATAAAATGGCAGTGGCAGTGATATTAAATTAATCACACTTTGTGTACGATAGCTTCATACAGTATATGGAACTTCTAAGGCTTCTACAAATGTTCTCCCTGCCGAAAAGTGTGAGAAATGAGCATTCTATAGTCTCGAGTGACAGTGCAGCATCTATAAAGTCACACAAGAATTGTGCATATGATTCCATAAAGGCCAGAGATGGAATGCAAAAAGAGGTCTGAACATAATGTTGTTGATGAACTACACTGTTACAACCGTGGACAGTTCACACTGTTCAACACTATTTTGTATATTTGTACTTGAAAAAAATGATGTTGAAACTTTGCACTGGAGAAAAAAAGCCATAATTTCATTTTTACCCTAATGTAAACTTCTAAAAGTTGTAGAATCCTTATTGTATGTGTACTAATATCATTGTTTCTTATAAGACTTATTTGTCCAAAGAGGTCGACCAATATTATTAACACCCTGTACATTTACTGCTTGTATTGATAATTCCTGTGCTTTGTTCTCCACACCTACTGCCTTGAAAACAGGTGTTCTTTAGTTTCCTAAATTATCCACTGATTCTGATTACCCATGCTCCTCTTCTTCATGCATGTCTTTTCCAACTAAAGACTTTTGTGGACTTCAAAACATCTCCTGTACTCTGCAGTTGCTTAATAAGTAAAGGTACTTGCTTTGAATGTGGGTTTAGACCCATGCTGCAGACATCCCTTGTTTAAGCCTTGGTCACATCGCTAGGCATATGTAACCAAAACTCACATTCACATGCATTTTACATATCAAGTGTTGATGCATAACTGGTAGAAAGACAAAGGAATTAAGTTTGTCAGACAAAGTCTGCTCAGCTATTAGCTATTGAGATGGATATCAGATGCTATCAGTGATGCTAATACAAGATGCACTGCTCTTCCATCAGTGCTAACTCTCCTGTCAGGCACTCTGGAGCCTGCAACATGACATATGATGTTTGTAGTGAACGAGATCCAAGTGTGCACTGGAGCAGCACTCTTTCCAATATGATCTAGATGTTTTTACCAGAGACCCAAGTCTTAAAACAATCCACAATTAAATCTAGTGTGATTAATTTTTAACAAGAATCTAGATAAAAAATTGACATTTCTTATGTAATAACATTGTTTTAAGTAATTTAAAAATAAATCCAGCACTTCTCTCCACCTAATATTTTTTTTCAGAAAGTGAATGATTCACATTTTAATTTCCATTGTATTTTTATTCTACATATTCAAAGCCCTGTATTCCAGCCAACGTCTAAACTCCACCATTTCTTTGTCAGCGTTTACTTCAAAATCAATTTTTTCACTTCATATTGTTAGTTCAAACTAAAAAAAAAATCTTTAGTTAGCTGCTGATCCCAGTAAAATCCCTGTGGTGACCTACTCAAGTATTACAAACTAATAAGAAACAAAAATCGACATTTATCAAGATTCATATTGTTCAACATTCATATACTTTCATCAACTGCCCAAGTCGTCATCAGTCTTCAGTGTTGATTCACTGTCCATTTTCCCTGTGCCCATGTACTCTTCAAAGTTTAAAAATGGATGATTGTAGTTCTTTTCAAGCATTTTCTTCCATATTTTTACTAAAAAGGGAAAAGAAACATTCAGGTTTTACATAATTCAAATGTCTGAAGTGTTTTCTGTACAAAGACAGTTTTTAAGTACATAGTGCTTAATATAGTATAAAACAAAATACTAGCAAACACATGCTTTATAACAAGCATAGTCAAAAACCAGGAAAACAATCAATTTAGCTCCCAATACTTTTTCAGAGTGTGAAGCAGGTTTGAGGACTCATGGAACAGACTGCTTGTTTTTCTGGATGTATTATACCAATTCTTGGAGAACAGGTTCATCAAACATATGCTGCATTCAGTTATATAAATATTTTTATGCCTTCTGATGTATATTGTATTCAGCAAAATGTAAAAACAAAACAAAAAAGTGATACACATTCTTGTACTAACATTCTAATACAAAATAACCACTCTTTACAGCAGGTATGTATGGCCCTAGCTTCCCCTGAAAGGAAGATCAGTAAAACAGGAGAAACTGGTTAAAAGTTTCTTGAGATTTCCTGCACACTTCAATCCATCAAGAATCTTACCCAGGAGCAGGCTGAGCTCTACAATGCTTGAAAACATAATTAAAAATAAATAAATCTAAATGCCTATAAGATGTAACATCAAGGAAGGGTTCTCTTACAGATGTCAACTATGACTTCTAAAGAAGATCTTTATGTTTAGCAGGTGCTGTGGGATACTAGTACTCGCTTGTTACTTACTGTACTCTGGTTCCTCCATTTGAGATGGAGATGGGCTGGGAGCTGAGCCATTACTCTGCACTGCCACTGGCAAATGATTTGCAGGATAATCTCTCGGTTCGTCAGATCCATCAGAATTTTCTAAACTTGCAATCATCTCCTCATAGGCTTTTCTGGCTTCAGAGGACAGTTCAATCATTTTATGGTAATAATCCTGTGTAAAAAGTATCATTCTCTTTAGATTTAAGAGGGTGTGAAAAGGAATTTACACAGATGACTGTTGCATGCAAATTAACCATCAGCTTTATATGGCAGGTGCTACAATACATCAATGAAAATGATGTACCTTGTATGTTATTTACTACTGTAATTTGCAATAAAACCATGGTTTCCACATAACCATGTACTTATTCCACCAGCATTTACAAAGTGCCTACATAAGACGTTTTACTGTGTAATAACATAGTGATTTACATTTATCTGAAGCAGCAAAATAAAAGAATGTCAAGTCTTCCATTTCATTTCCATCTTTAAAAATTTCATAAAATTAAAAGAACTAACAATAGTATTGTCCTCCTGCAATCATTCTTAAAGCTGTCCCAGGCAATTACTGCTCAGGAGACTTCTCACCAATAAAATATAATTACAATATATACAGTACATTACATTAATGTAAAATATTCTCTATGTTGAATTTAAATATAGAACAAAAACCAAAATTTCACCTGCTGAAAGAAACTGGTTTCTTCAATGAATTCTACCATTTTAGGTCCACATTGCAAATTTTATTTAAAAGCACAGCGGATGTGTCTTTTACTCAGTGAAAGCCTTGTGAAGTCCAAGCAACTTGATAACTGTATTTTTATTACTGTACATCAAATACACAGTATGATTGTGATTTCTTATCAAGCACACACAATTGAAAAGTTACACACTTTCTTCCGATGATAAATTCATAAAGGACAGTTTCAAGTATTAACAAGGTGCTCCCATGGTCACCAATTATTTGCAAATTGTGAATGTTTTTCCACTATCTCCAAGCAGCAGGATTTTACTTCCGTTCAAATTATTAAATAAACTTTCAGTGAACCCACCTGCGCACCATCGTAATTGAAAATCCCCACCAGGCTGACAGGAACTGCCTTATTGACGCTTCTACCCAGCGCTTTGCGAGAGAGCGCAAACACAAAAGGAACATTCTGTTCTCGACATGTGTCAATAATATTGTGCAGGGCCTCATCCAAACCCCCTGCAAAAAAACAAAAACAGGCTAAGGCATGCCATTACAAAACACACAGCAGTGGAAAAAAAAAAGAAAAAGAAACATTGTTAGCCACTGTTTAATGTACTTACCATACCAACAGTAAATATTTAATTTCTACTGTATCTCTTAAGTAAGACAAAGATCACCAGTGTAACAGTAGAATTTACTAAACCCAATACTTCCTGTGTAGCAATGTAATAAGGATAAACAGCACACTACCAAAGTATGAATTAAGGACTAATGACCAGCATTACTAAATAGTATTTTCTAATGATAGATTAGTTGACTCTTAATTTCTAGTCATTTCACAAAAGCATCTTTCATAGATGCGGACGCAGGACAACTACCAATAATTGTGTTAAACGCCTGAAGATTAACTTGACACCTGAACATCAGACTCATCTTTACTGCAAATGTACGCCCCAAAAAGTGGAAAAAAGAATTATGGGGAGGCATAAAATTGACAATGCTACAAGATGCAGCGGTTTAAGCGTACAATTAAGAAAACAAAAAGTTACCTTTGGACTCTATTCTTTCACAGTTGGGAGAGATTATGACACACTTCACTTTTCGAAGCTTCAGGTGTTTAAGGACCTCCCTGAGTCCCATGACAAGCCTCCTCTTCATTCTGGCTTTCATGGGATCCTTCTGGTAGAGGCGGTCTTGAAACCGCACCAGCTCCTTCAGAAGGCTGATCACGCAGTTATCCACGTCCTTACTGAGCACCTGATTGCAGTACCTTCACCATTCAAAGGGGTACGAAAAAACAAAACATGGCACTTTTATCATGTCACATTTCAAAGTTTAAAGAACATACAATCCATACATGTATGCCCATCTTTCTTATTTGGTTGACGGTAGCTTACTGATCCAGTTTTGCTATTTACTTCAATTACATGAGGGCAGCTGAGCATGATCCTTCTCTGAACATGCACTGCAAGACCAAAGTGTTTCTCAAAATTAAAAAGATAAGCACCTAAGAATGAAAAAATATTAAACGATTGCTATGAAAAAATGTTTTAACGGGGGTCATTTACCTATGCTAATTCAATATCTGTATCTCTTAATGAGATAAAAATACTTGAAAGTAATTCAGGTGGGTAGCTGCATCAGCATGCATAGGCTGCGAAGGAACTATCAATAGGTTTATTCCATGCTGAAAAGAAATGAAAGAAAACACAACATTTCGGCCGTGGAGCCTTCTTCAGGTGTCCAGCGCCGAAATGTTCTGTTTTCTTTCTTCTCTTTTCAGCATGGAATAAACCTATTACTTGTTACTTAAAAGTAAGATGACTAACAAATTAGAATGTGACAAAAGAAGCTATAATTAACCAAGATCTGCCACATTCAGTAACTTTTGGAAAAAAACAGGAGGTCATTTTGCTTTATTTAACTTTCACACTGTAAATGGCTTGCTACCGATTTTGTAACAATTTTCAGTAAGTGTGGAAATGGGATGTTTACAGAGAATGTTTGTTATCAGGTCATTTTCTTATGCATGCTTGCTTGTTACCTGCTGTAAGAAATAGATTTACATCACTTTTTCCCCCACTTACTCTCTGAATCGCCTGCTGTGTATTTTGGGATGATTAGAAACTAGCTGGGATCCCGATAGAACGGCCTCCTCTGTGTCCTTTTCAAAAGAACTGGGCTCCTGTTCCTCCTGCACTTGTTCGTCAAGCTGCTCGAAGAGAGCAGTGCTAGTTTCCTCTACAGAATCTGTAAGAAGACGTGGTGTCATATAAAACACAGAGAATTCAAGACCCCTATCATACATGTTCATTCTTTACCAACCAAACACTAGTTCAACAAATAACCAGTACATTTAATTATATGATAGAATATATAAAGTACATGTTTCACTAAGATGTTTTTATCAACAACTAAATCCACAGTGTACTTACAATCTTGTTTTCAGCTGAACAGCTAAACCTTAACAACAAAATTGGCTCATGCTACAAGTACTATCAACCAAACAAGCTATTGCACATACAAGCCGAAACACTTCCACTCGTTGGCAATGCTCTTACATTCCTTAGTATGTTTTCTAAAAGGGAGATATCACCCATCCATTTGCTAACTGCTTTATCCAATAGAGGGAGGACAATATCAGCTATTTCCTATTGCACATATCTTGTGGCTGATCACATGATCATCACTCATTTCTGTCCATCGTCACACCTGCAGAGCTGTGATGGTCTTGCTCAGTGCCTGGTTTCTCACATGGACCCTCGTGCTGATCTGCAGACGGCAGCAAGTCTGAGGGAGAGGGGATCAATCCACGTTCTTCCAATAGACGGCGCTGTTTTCGTTCCTCCCTTTCCTTCAGAATAATCTGGAAAAATAAGCAGTGCATACTATTAAAACTTTCCAGGTCCAGCCCTCATCAAAGCAGAGGTATCACTGAGTATCCACATGTAATGATCCTTATTAAAAAATTCATAGCAATCATTTCATTTTCATTATCCACAACCTGGAAGATATGTTTCTACCAGAGTCCTCTCTTGTCCAAATGAGCTAAGATACTTATTTGAAAGTGCCAGGCTGTTTCGAGGCAGCTGTATGCAGCAGAATTTTCTTGAAGGAGACTGCAATAGAACTGGTCTTGGAAAGCACTTGAAAAATTGCTCCACAGCTATGCAGGCGTAAAGGTTACTATAAACAGACAACTGAATGCCGAAACTCACCTTTTTGAGAGGAGTTGGCTTCTTGGGTTTTGGAACCTCTCGCTGTTTGCCTTTTTTTACCAGAGGGCTTGTTGAGTCCAGGGGATTGTGAGCCACTTTTTCAAGCTGTCTGGGGTGCTTCTTCTGTGTGGAAGGATCCTTGTGAACCACAGGAAGTGATCCTCCAACTGCAGGTACATGGTTATACACAGGAATGAGGGTTTTTGGTCACAATGAATTATGGGTATGGATATTCAAGTTTTTGACCAAATCAAAAAAACTCTGTGCGAGACAGCTATCAAAACTTCTCATTCTGCTTCTTTGCACAAAGAGTATAAAGTCAATGTTAACATTGAGTTAATACCCATACCCACAATACATTGGACATGAATTAAATGTATCCAAATTGAAAGATAAAAATACAGAGGGGGCTTACACATCATGTGCCTCATGCACTACATTTTATAATTTAAAGTGAAATAGGTTTGCCCTCCCTATCACTATTTTTGCTCACATGATTAAGAAGTTTCTGTTTTTTTTTAATGTGCTTAATGAAGTGATGGCAAGGATGTACAAGAAACAACATGTCAGAAATGCAGATTGTGGCCTACCTGACAATATAACTGGTTTGTGATCTTGCTTGGATTTCTGGGATTGCTGCTTCTTTTCAAGCTCTGCCAGCATATTTCCTAGGTCCAACTGCACAGGGACCTTACTCTTTTTCCCACTTGTCTTCTCAGCTTTCTTTAAAAAAAAGAGAGCACAATGAAATGGGGACAGTATACCAAAAGCGATCCTGCTACCAAAGGTAAATAATTTTTTTACTGTTAACAGTAAACTGTTTATTTGTCTACCAATACATTTAAGTAAAATTAAATAGGATTTTATATGGAGTTGGAAAACCAACTGCTTTTCAGTCTTTCCTGAATATTCATCACTTCCTACTTCAATGTATATTTCAATTTCAATTTCAATATTCACGGCTATAACTCATTGTACAGTTCAGTAACTGGACCAGCTACTGCCACCTGCTGGTAGAAAGTTAGAGTATTGTTGGTCCTGGCCTTTAGGCCTCAGAAACTTGGGGTTCTGGGCTTCAAGCTGATAGCCAAAAGAGATGACTGAGCAAATAATTTCAATTAATTTAATAACATTTATCAAATGAGATAAAATAAGTAACAACTCAAAAGGACAGAAAATTTCTGCATACCTGAATGTCATTAAACCTTTCAACAAAACTGTGCTTAATTTTAACACATCTACAGGAAATGTCAATGCTGATGTTAGTTGCCTGTTCTCTTCTTTAAACAAATGTAAGAAAATAATATTTTAACAATTTTGATGTGTACACAAATTTCACAACCTTAAGGGAATTTACTCTAATTTATGACATTAATTAATATGGTGTTTATTCCTTATGGACAATTCTAATGAGTTAACATTAATGTTGTAAAGTAATAATAGTATAGGCAGGTTCTTCTCCAGTGACTACCTGTCCCTTTGCCTCTGTGCACTGAGGCTGATGTGCCGGAGTCTTGTCTTTCCTCGTGCTCACTGATGGCTCGGCAGCAGGAGTTGCAGAACTAAGAGGAGAGGTGCCTTTGCTCTCAGCAACCTGCTCACAAAATTAAATGAAAACATTAAAATCATATTTGATTGGGCCAGAGAAAGGGGCAGTGAGAAAAACATGGAACATAGCAAGTAACAATGAAAATGACTAACGTTGACACCTTTCAGTCTTCCAACATTGGTGGCCAATAAAGGGGCCGGCATATTGTCTCAAGGTAAATTTGAGCAAAGAAAGTACAGTGTTAGTCAAAATGTTGTCGACAAGTATAACTGCCAATTATTTTACTAAAGTTTTGTTTTCTCCTCCACAGATGGTGAAGGATTGTAATGTAACTGTTTGAAACTTTGATATTTATGCTTTCGTTTGAAACCTTTTTTTGTCACAGTGACCCATGTAATTAATTTGTAATAAACTGCCAAAGGTGTCGACAGCATTTTGAGTAACCCTGTATATCTAAAAATTTGTGCCTTAGAATTAATACATTAAAACACTTTTTAGATTCCAATAAAACATTGCACAGATATTTCCCAAAATTAACAGTAAACGTTAATGGTAACAGCATACATGTTATGCTCTTATTTGATTTGAGGTAGACTGAAAAAAGTCAGTATGCAGTTGTTAAAAAATGTAAAAAAGGCACTTTTTCTACCTAGGTGTTTAATTTTTGCAGTGCTATGCTACTTTGTTTTAAATGAAATGGCATAACATTTCTTCTTTTAAAAATCTGATATTGATATAGAAACAAACTTGAAATGAAATGCATTAATAGTAGTGTGGTGTTTGCTGCTTTTCTGATTGATTTCACAGATTCATTTCCAAAGATGTTAGGAATAAATTACTCCAATCAGCTATTTTAAACCAGTTCCTTTAATGATCAAGGTAGAAGTTGATGAAGGTAAACTTGTTCCATGTAAAGTTGTACATTACTGAAATTACACCAATGATGCATTTTGAATTTTTTTTTTCAGAAAGGTAATGTTAATTAGTCATTAAGGCTCCTAACAGCATGCATCATAAAAGCAGAAAAATGTATTCAGCAGGAAAATACATTATAAGATGAGACCTTCCGCACTTCAGAAAGTTCTTTACCTCTTTACTCCTCTTCGTTATGTTGCTGAAGGAGAAGAGTGGGTAAGTTGTAGTGCTGTGTCCTTTGGTAGAACTGACAGAGGCAACACCCAAATCTGGAAACTCTTCTTCATCCTGTGAGAAAGACATGTTTTAGGGAGTACAGTGCAAAATACCATTACAAAACTGCAGATTCTGCCATCATCTAGGTCTGCTTCTCTACTTGTCACTGTACACGATTCAATAGAAATATTCTGGAAAAACAAAACAGAAGTACATCATCCACCTGGGTGATGCACAACAGCAAATCAAGAGGAGACATGAAATTACTTCAGCAGCTGAAATAAAGAATACATTAAGGCAGGCCAGACTACACAAGCCCAGAGTGGAATCTAGGGAGGACACCAGAGAACACCTCTACCCTTAAAGACAGTGCCATGGGATTGGTTATGCCAGATAAACCAGAACCTTGATGTCACCTACTGGTCTACCAGCACCACTTGCAGCAGTAATCTGGGTTTTAAATAGGAGGTCTCCCATCCCAGTACTGACCATGCCCAACTGTGCTTAGCTACAAGATCTCATAAGATCAAGCAACACGGTGGTATCACTGTTGCCGACAGCAATGATCATCATTCCCACAAAACACTGACGGGTAGTTAATTTGTTCCTCAAAAAAAAGATAAGATAAAAAAAGATAGGTATTTCCACTGCTAATAGACTTCTAAAGGTTTATGCTTACCAATTGAGCAGTATCTTAAGATACTCATATTAACTTATTTTACCAAACAAGAGGAAGCTGATATTCTTGGTCTTTCTATATAAGTATTCATGCTTCAATTGGACAATCTCCTGTGACTAAAGGGTGATGTCACTGATATACTCATAGGTTAGGGGCTGTCGACAAATATAACTCCACTAGACGGAAACGCAAAAAATGACATTTTCATACTTTGGTTAAATAATTTAAGAATTCTATTCACGGAGAGTTCTCAATGTAAAAAAAAAATGATACGCTTTATTATCCAATTAGCAACACTGCAGTACTTTATGTTGTTTCATAACTTGTGAAACACCTTTGCAAGTTTTCACCTTGACACCTACTCCAGCAGACACCCTTTTGTTGTATTTGCTTGAGCCTTGACTCTTGGTCCTCATAAACCATTTTTGTTGAGTATTTTATGTGCATGTAACTTTTAACCCATAACATTGAGGAAATGAAATATTTATGGAAAGTGTCTACATTATGATCATAATGCTGTTCTCACCCTCATTCATTTTAGCTACATTCATTCTCTCATCAAACGTCTACTTAAAAAACATGAAACATCCCCCTCTAGTGACGGCAAATGACTTTCAAATATGGTTTGAGCAGTAAAACAAAATTGTTCAAGTCTTCTTTCTTTTTGTGGTGGCTACAATATTTTACATGTTTTACATACTCTCCCCAAATAATTAGGAAACATTCAAATCAAATACTATATAAACCATAAGTAACCTTATTAAAACTACTGTATGTGCAATTACAGTAGTTTCAGTTGCTGTGTCGCACTATACTCAGAACTACAGCTGCGAGCTCTTCAAAGTAATAAAAATATTAAACTGGTGTAGTCTAGTTAATAGATCTCTACTTTCTAAAATATCTGAGTTGTACATATCTTTTAAAGTGACCACTTTTGAAATAGAGGATGTTACAGTGCACAAAGTGTACAAAAGCATTAAGACTGTGTCATGCACCATCAATGGGTCTCAGGCCTCATTACTAGTCAACCTCAGTCAATCGTAAATATTAATGTATAATAGTTTATATCCTTTTTTTAAAAGCTCACCTGAAAAGAGAGGTGATGTAAAGGAAATGGTTTCCATTGCCTATCAAAAGAAGATAATTATCCCCTTGTATTCTTGTTACATAAATATCAACCCAATACGCCAAAAGGCTCTAGCTACCTTCAAATTTCGGCCTATACACTACTGTATCCACGTTCCTGTGTCCACCTAATGCAAACATAAAATCAAGATTTCAGCTAATCTGTGGTCATGTTCCAACAACCACCTAATCAAATACTATGACGCAAGTCACATACTGTATATATAAACCTATATGCTTTGATGTTAATGTGATTTTCATTTTCCTGGCTTAAAAAAAGTGCAAAATGTATAGTTCTCTTCATTAAATGAAAGGAGCTAAATACAAGAAACTCAGTTGGCAGAGTCACTGCCCTGTGGAGTCTGTTAACTAAGACACAGTAAATCATTAACTGTCTGTTAGAAGAGCAAATAATCCTACAGGAGAAAAATACCAGGTTTACTTATTACTCAGCTGTTGTTTACTGCCCAGGTTCAAAAGCATTTCAAGGTTTACTGCTGAACCATAGTCTTGCGCCCAAAACTTTAATATTTTCCACATCCTGAAACCTGTTTAATTTTAACTTTTTTCAAAGTTATTTTTTTTAATCTGAAGTTTTAATCAACAAAGAAACTTTTACAATGTTATATCATTTTCACTTTGTTTAAAAATTATGCTATTGAGCTGGAAAAAGTGCATAAAAAGAATGTCAACGACAGTAAAGAAATCAACTGAAAGTTTCAAACCATTCCAAGGTTGAAATGAACTATTTTATGAACTTAAGAATTTAACTTATAGTGGCATGAAATTAATGTCCCATAAACACAGATTAATAGAATAAGATAAAAGGCTTCTGTTATTCAATTCAAAATACTTTATTCATCACCAGGACGGCAACTTAAGCAATTTAAGTTATAAGGTGGTAGTATAGTTAAGAGAGTTAAACTGAACTAAGCAATACAAATTTGCCACTTGCCAAAAAAAACAAGTGAAGGAGTGATGAGTAGCCTGGGTGTCAAAACTTTTGTGTGGAGAAGGTCAAGGGTCAGGTGAGAGAAGCTGGTAAGATAAAACAAAAAGCCTCTTTCCCTTTCCTAACTGCACATATGTAGCTTTGGGGAAAAAACTGAGGTAAACTGCTAATGGCATATAAGCTGCAGAAAACTTGTGATCTCTAACTCTTAGCACCAATGCCTCTCAAAACAGGTTTCCGGGCAGCTCTGCTGTTGTAATATTTTCAAAATGTAAAGCCAGTTAGGCTGTCTCTGCAACAGCTGCAGTAAATAAGGCTGAGGAGTTTTCGTATTCCAAGTTTCTTGAGTTATCTTCCTCATTCCAGTTTTGGCTATTCCTGTAACTCTTATGTACAGTATTCTATAATAACGTTCCCAGTTGACATGCGCGCACTTCTGAACTTTGTGCTGTTTTCGCAATCTTATTCACCTGTGCTCACCTAAAACAAAGGGTGTACTGTTAAACAAAAAAAAAAACACATGCGGGATATAAGCAGCTTTTCTACTCGTACCTCAAACTTTGGGGGCTCCTGAACAACAACAGGGGACTCAGGCTGATCGCTTTCTGCTGCATCACAAGGCTTTTTGGCCTTTTTCTTTCTTTTCTTTTTCTTCTCAGAGACTCGCTGCAGTTCACCGTCAGATGATTTGCTCCGATTCTGTGGGATAAGAAAAACAAATTCGTCTTTTGCAAAACATACCTAAACAGAAATGCTCATAAACAATGTTTTGCAAGTGTAAAGAAAGAAATGGGTGTCTCAATTAGAATGAGAATTGAGTTCTTTGCTCTGGAAAAGTAAGAGAGAATTGGACTGGGTCAATCAGACACAGAGGCTGCAGAAAGCAAGCACAGATGGCTATACAACTTCCACTGCACATCAGCTTCAGACCTTTCAGGTTTGATTAGGTGCTGGATCTTACAGAAAGTGTTCCCGTCAAGTGATAGAGCAACTGTGCACTGCTCAGGATAAGAGGCTGGATGGGTGAGGGTCCTGTCTGGTCAGTGTGGCGAGTTTCTGATTCACAGGCCACTAACTCAATGGGGAGAACTTTACAGTGGGATTAACTGTGTTTGCAGACAGAAATATATTTTACAGTAAGCACAATTAATGTGTTTTCTCCTCAGAAAGTTAAAAGAAGAATGCATTCCCTATATGGCAGCAGGGTACATGACACCAAATGTGTGGTTTTCTTTTTTTAAATAAACACTGTAACATAAGTTAGAAGTTACTTGTCGTAAGAGTTGTCTCCTTATAAAAGCAAAGAGAAAATGCTTGAAGGGACAAAAATGAAACTTCACAAAGACTTGCAAGTGTGGTTTTGTGACGTTTTTATCCGTATTAGAAGCCGATTGTCCAATGATAGCAAACCAGCTACTGATGCAGTATCCCAACAGCACGCACTGTACTGTACCTGTGAAGTGGCAGTGTTCTGTTGTAGGGGCTGACTGGCAGGTTTTTTGGGGGTGTCCCTCTGTGGTGGCTGAGAAGCAATGCTGGCCCAGGATGATGGAGAATTTGCTGAGATGCACAAGTTTGGCTCTGGAAACTGAGCTAATACAATCAAGGCAGTTTGTTAAAAATAAAGATAAGACTCACTATTGTCATCAAAATGACCATGCAGCAACAAAGCAAAGATGTTCTACTATTTGCTTTTTCCACAGTAATAGGCAATCATCCTCCTCTGATTTCTGGATAATACTAAGCATTTCCTTACTGTTCTTATTACAGTTCATATTCACCACAGAGGTGGGTATTGTGGAACGCCATTGTGCACACACAGCTTCTTCTTTATTCTCTTTGGCAATCCTCCACTATTTTTCCATTCTGCAGCATTGCTAAGAGCATTAATACAGAGCAGCAAAACTGGCTCATCAATACATTGAACATTTCCCTCAATCTGGTGTTTTCCAATTGTTTATGGGAAGGTCAAACCTGTGTTTGCATCACAAAACTGTGTCAAACAAGATCCTGTTGCAATTAATTCCACATACACAAAAACGATGGGAAACGGCTGGAGAGCTGCGCTCCCTAGTGGTTAGGAAGTCTTCATGCTCTTCTTGGAGAGCCACATGCATGCGGAGTATACAAACTTTCAGTTTTGGACAGCACCAAAATGGTGTGTGATGATACCTTGACCTCTTTACAAAACCAAAGAGGGGTTTATATATAGTAGAAGCCTATCTGACAGAAAAGAGAGATACTGTATAGACACAAACATTTTCTACAAAATACAGTAGTTTCAAAAACAGAAATTTTACAACCAATTTAAGTGGCACTTCCAAGAGCCATTTGCAGAGCTGGCTGATCTCTACAGCTTTTTCTTTAATGATTTTGTGCTAATTGATTTTTAATTTCCATTTATCAGTCTATTTTTTTAAATTCACATAGGGGTGATGAGATGAAATGTGTTAACATGTACTGTGTTTTAGGGAGGTTATGATCAAATAGAAATACAGCTGCACTAATGTAAATCCTGCAACATGTGGTACTGAAGTTACACTGTATTTGAATTTAGTACTTCTAGTACTTTTAGTAGTAATTTTGCACCACACATTATTCAGTTTTCCCTAGATTAACTTTACTTGCAATATATTTTTTAGTCTATCCAGAAAGGTCTTGCAACAAAGTAATTTTTAGACGAATTGGTCTCCGTTACATTTTCTGCTTCTAATAAAAAAACAGCACAGGAAAAATACATTACATTGCTAATCAAATACACCTGCCATTGATGTACACGAGAAGTTAAAAGACATGCAAAAGTGAGAATTACAACACAATACAATTGTAAAGTGAGGATCATATAGGAAATTTAGGATGGAGAAGATTTTTCATATGATCTACAATGTATCCAGTCACCCTTAAAAATATAAACATGGTTGTTTATATTTTTAAACTTGCTTCCCTTCTCCTGAAAACAGATATGACTGATAAAGAATGGTTCATTTCTGGTTTCTATACATATCCATATGCTGTGAACTTGGTTCACACTAAAGTCAAGAGCAAGGTATTTTAATACATGTATTACCCAGATACTAGTATTTTATAACGCATACAGTATGATTCAAAACAAAAAAATAAACACATCCCCCTGTTCCTCCCACCTTAAAATGCAAACTACTTTGATTGCAACTACTTTTTATATAAAGATTTATATATTCAAGATTTGTATTTAATTTTATGTAGTACTTTAGTATGGGTGTTCTTAAAAGAAAACAGTTTTTTTTTTGTCATAGCACTCCATTCACATACCATCACTACCTTGGGAAGATGCTAATGGCATGTCCACACCATTACCAGCAGAAGTGCACTGAAGGGGGTCAGTAGTTTCTTCTTTCCTTACACAATATTTCTAATGATAAACAACAGAAAAGTATTATTTCCAAGGGAATACAGAAACCATACTTTCTCCAATAGGCAATTTCAAGACATGAATAAGTAATATCATGAACACTTTTGGGCAAATAATGAATATATATATATGGAAAATGAATACTGAAGTAAAAAAAAACACAGGGGCTAAAATGTTAATTCACTGAGAATTTAAGCAATGATTATCCTGCCAACCTTGTGAACAGGGAACACTGCGCACTCTTTCTGGACCAGGTCTGTTGGCCTGTCAGACGTTTGTGGACTCACCTGCTCTCTCCGGACACTGACGGCAGCAGACTCCAGCTGCGGAAAATCTGAAAGCTTCACTTCAAATGCAGCAGCTTCCCTTGGCTGCGGCCTGGACCTCTCCACTATCTTTGGCGCTGATTTTCGACCTCGGTTGCCTAAAAAAATGTTGAGTTGAGAGAATGTGCTGTTTGTAAGAAACAGGGAGTCAGCCCCAGTGTCCTTGCTAAATTTCATTTTGGACTTGCACCTTCTGGCCTCATTCAGCTGGTGAAGTAGATTCTCACCATGTCTGCTGTGTAGTGGGGATGCGGGCACATAATTGTTGCGTGTCACTAATCAGGAAGATGAATCAGGACACCTCCTCTATTGCAGTCACTCTGCGATTCTTTGGTAAGGACTATATAAATGCAAGCAATTATTAATTACACTTTGAAAAAAACAATCTTTCTGTTTCATTCTTAACAATAAAGCATTAATAGGTTTGTGTGGGTGGGAGAGTGTTTCCGAATTCTGCAAAAGCTTTTATACTGGAGGCCAGTATTTCTGGGAAAGCTCTGGAGGTGAGAGAAATGTTAGGGTTTCACAGAAATATACAGATTGATCCATCTTTTTCTAATTCATACTAGATCATGAAATTTAAGCCTAGATCATTCTATTAAACCAAATGCATAGCATGAACAAGTTGGGTTTCCTCTACATATTATTCATGATAAAAAACAAGTCATTATCACCAATATGGCCTGTGATCACATGAAAATAGAAGACTCGCAAAACAATGACCAAAAGACAGAAGCCCTTTAAGCCTCTTGAAATTGAAACTATTTCAAATCTGTGAAATAAAGTTTCCACTTCTACAGAAACTAACTGTACCTTTCACAGAACAGCAATTCTGCAGTGTAGAAGACTGTAAATAACTGAATACCAATCAATGCCGTCAGAATGTCTTCTAAAACATTTACCCAGTTTCTTTGGGCTACATTCCCCTGTCATTCCTTCAGACGGTCTTCCCGTCACCCCATGTCCCACAGGACCTGGTTCAGTACTTGACCGTGGTGCCTGCAAAAACGAAATAAGTATTAAGGGAACTGAGCTGTGGAAAGTTCTTCAGCAATCTGACAGAATCATATGTGGGAAACACCAAGCACAGAATTGAACAGAAGATACCGTTAAGGTACAGCTACTTCTCAGCACCTTAAGCATTTGGATGCCATCCCAACTTTGAAAAAAATACTCTCCTAATCAGTGGAAATATGAGATTTTGCCAAAGGGAATGCCTTCAATGCCAATTCAATGTTGTTCAATGCCAACGAACAAAATTACTGCTTGGAAACTAAGTAGAAAGCCGATCAACTGCAAAATTGGCTACTTTACGACGCTGAGACTGCTAATATTGTGCAAAAATGATTTACTTTTATGTAACATTTCTAAAATGGCATGTTCTAGACATTGGAAAAGCCAACTGCCTCTCATATTCTAGGGAGCGCACAACCCTTTTCTCTTCAGAAGATTGCAGCTGCTCTGAACTGACCCTTCTGGACTGTTTGCTGGACAGGGTCTCTTGTTCTTGTGTGGCTTTTTTGCCTCGACGGGTGCTGCTGTATTTTTTGGGGGAGCCATCTTCATTGGGGACGTGTTTACTGTGAACATTGGGGTGACAAGTAGGAAGTGAAGAAGAGGCCGTAGGTGACGATGGGCCCATTATGTCCGGATCTGATGGGCACTGAGGTTTCCTTTCCCTGCCATTTTTTTCAAAGGAGTGAAGTCCACTAAAGACAAAAAAGACAATGAGTGGTTTCCATGTCTTAAATTGCTGACATTTTTGTAACAGAATGAAAAATGTGCACCATGTCTCCTTCAGGGACTTGATAGTACTTTATTTAATGCAGGCCAAATCTGTAATTTGTAAATAAGGATATACAAAAACAATACCAGAGCTATTTCTGAGCTTCAACAAGTGTCTTAAAGCACCAACATAGAGATTGTGTGCAGCTGAACCATGGGCCTTTCTGGAAGCCAAATATGTTATATCCAATCCAGCTCCTTAGAATAGTCTCCTTAACTGCAGTCATTCCCGCTAAACAAACCTTGTTTGTGGAGCACTGATAGTGTTAACTGAGATACATCAGAGAGTATCTCAGAACATCTGGGGACTGGAGAAGAAGAGTAACACATACAGCTATGCAGCTGTATAGCTTAATGCAGACCCTACATATTTCCAAATTACATTAATTTGAGGGAATTCACAAAAGAAGTAAGTGCATGCCCATTTCCTCACAGATTATGAACTTGTTTTAGCTGTTAATCTGCTGTGTCTGGAGAATTTGCAGCTTATTCCACATAAATGACAGCTAGGTATCAGCAGACTGGCATGATGCTTATTAAAACTCAAAACTGGCTATTTTAAATTCCAGACATACTGTATTCTGATCTGTACTATACCCTTACTTTAACTATTTTCATTTTACTCATTGAGGACACTTTCTCTTGGGATTCCACTTATCTATGAAAATACAAGATGTTGTTGTGTGGAAACAAATTCACATATGTCAAATAAACGGGATAAATGAAATTAGGGATACCCACCTTTCCACACCGGGCTCTTGGACACAGAGACGGACTGACGATACAGAGTCTGGAATCTCAATTACTTTGAGAGGTTGAGCTCCAAGTTCCTTCAGGATTCGTTTGGGCACAAATGGTTCAACTTCAGGTGACAGCTTGCTTTCCTGCTAAAATATTATTTAAAAAGCTGCACTGTAAATATATTCATAATATAAATAATAAACATGTAAATATCTTTAGACCATTATACTTTAATTATGTTAATATGGTTTTCAGTGTTGTGTAATAGAACATGGTAAAAAAAATGCTAAAAATGACAAAAACATGTTCCAAATGCTAATCTGATTGATACTTTTCTTAACTTGAATTTTACTCTGATTTGAAATTTGTATTGGTAGTGATTTGGTCTAGGGCACTTTCTCTTCTTTGTTACACAAGAAGTCAAAAGGTTTAATATCATAAGTAAACACAGGCTCGGAAATGTACTGTTGCCTTTCATTTGAAAATATTATTAAAATGCACCCGGGTATCAATTACATCTTTTCAATTCTATTTAAAACTACACTACAGTTACTCTTCATTCCTTCAGACACGTAGAACGTCACTTCTTTTTTTTTTACTAGGTAGACAATATTTAAACGTAACTAATTTTAAAGTACTCGCATATAAACACCACACTTGCTCTCAAATACAATGATTCGCGGTACAAAAGATAAAAATAGTGTACAAGTATGTCACAAATTCCAGCGTTGCAATCCATAGAAAGTTATCGAAAATACTGTTCAACATTGAACATTACGAATGGCATAAAAAACAGTTTTCTCCTCTTTTACAGTCAATAATAAAAAATAATAAAATGAGAGAAGGTCGCTAAAATATGCATGTAATCAATGTGATTATTCTTTTAAATACGAAACGCGATAGCTTCGTCTCAACTTCCTAGGCTTTGGCAAAAACCTGTTGAGAGGTTCCAGCTGGGCAAACTCCAGACTCACACAGTGACCCGTAGCTCAGTCATGTGCTGCGGATCATTCTTATAGGCTTTAGTTTTATTGTGTTGATCCACTTTAATTTATTTGCGAAACATTACTAAATGCCTTCCAAAGCATTGCGTTCAAAGAGCATATGTGAACCACATTTTCATTGCAAAAACATTCTATAAAAACGATGCGTCAAAATGTTTAAAGCAATCTGAATCATTTGGTTGTAACATGTAACTCGTCGTTAATTTTCTACAGATAGTCTGTCCATAGCTCATCTTAGGCTGTAAATTACTGCAAGATAGTTTAATATGCGTATTTTTTAAAACCAAGGAGACAACAGCATTCAACATTCATTTTGAAAATATTTGAAGTTTTCACAATAGTAAATGTAATACTGTAAAACTTTAAAATGCCGTGAATTTTGATGTTACAAGAAGAAACATACATATATTATACGGTACCTTGTTTTGTGCGTGTGCTTCAGATTTCATGATTTCTAATGCTGCAACATCAGAGGTCCATTTTCACATTGTTGACTAACAAACGATACTTCCTTAACCTTATTCCATCATCCCTGTTTTTCTATGACTTGCTACTACGGCAGAGCAGCAGGGACAAACTGAGCTATGACTCGTAATACTCTGAGGAAGGGGGAAGTGCGTGATGCGTACCACACTTGAGTCGAATTCCTCATTACATTTAGACAACCGAAACGTTGTTTTTCTCTTTCCGGCATGGAATAAACCTTTACTTGTTCCTCCTCATCACGTCAAATTGATAAATCGCACAAAAAGCACGCCTTTCAGTGACGCAACTATGACGTAATCAACTACTTGAGCTACAGGACAGCAATAATTGTGCAAACAACATTTTTCACTTCAAATAAATTTCGAAGGCTGTACCAGTCTAACTTCCTAAATTAAGCAGATTTTATTCATTGTGATGCTCAGAAGTTTGTTAGCAGCTCTAATAAAAGTGCGTGCTATATTACAGCTGTGTGAAAATGTGACCAAATTGTAGGTCAAGTGAATTAAGATTCATTGTAACCAAATTGTAGATCAAGTGAATTAAGATTTCTTCTAGATTTTGTGATATGAAGAGACCCAAAGGTACAGAAAACTCTTGTTTGTGCACTGGTTCTTATATTCCTATTTTTAAGTTGTTACTACACAGCTTTACAGTAATTATTTGAATTAAAGGATTTTCTTAGAAAAGAAAATGTTTAACATACAGAACAGTTAAGAACCCCAGAGGGAATGTTGAAGCTTACAAAGGGAATCATGGTGAAGGTGGATTTAACATCCATAACCAGCAGAACTTGATCTGCGCACACAAACTAGGAATTTTACCTTTAAGATCCTTAGGAGAAACAAGACGACCCAGCAATTTAGAGAAAAGCTACTGGTGTTTAGCTGCTTGAATTTTCAAGACAACCACTACTTTCACTCCATGATCCACACAGTCATTCAGCAACAAGCTTATATTTGTAATCTTCAAATGTAAACATAACACAAGATGACAAAGTAGGGTTTTGAAATGAATATCTTTTTAATTATGTTTTGGCAATTACTCCACACAAGTAATATTACTGTATAAAATGTAAAGTAGAAACCTTTTCAGCAATACCTGAAGATGACATCAGAAAGCTTTATTTAGAACAAACATTAAGTAGTGAGCAAGCAACTTATTACAGCAGTGAACCAATCACAAATAGTGCAAGGCACAAATATTTTGACCAAGCTGAGAAGGAAGCAAAGCTGCTCATCATATAATGTTACTTTTTGAGGCAGAATAATCAGATTTTAATCAGGTATGGTGAAAAAATACCACCAACCCTAAGACGTTCACGTAGGATTCCCCAAAACCCTCCCATAAGACTAATTGCAAACTCAGTGTGTATATACTTAGACTTTAAAACAGAAATGTTACAAAGAAGTTGCAACTTTCCTAGTTTTGTAGTACTAAACTCATTCAGCAATGGTACATACACAACTAATGCAACCAGAACTTTATTGAAAAATGTATACCTCTACTTGAACAAGAATTGAACATAAACAGAGGCACTTGCTTCTAACAGAGAACTGACTTTTTCCACGCCGTTCCCTTTTCCACATGTACTAAGCAGAATATCCATTTTCTCCTCTGTATTTTGACTGAGCTTTGTTGCTGTGAAGAATACAGCTCATGCGCAGGAGTTGGCAAATTTGTTGGCAAAATCCAAGTATTCACTGAATACCACAATAATGAACAATGTCCCAGAAGATTCATGTGAAGATTCCGGAAGTTCACTTTACTCTTTCTGAAGAGGTCTTCTGAACAAGAGAATGTGTGGCTCTGAAAGAAGAGGGAGTGAAGTTATAATCTGTCCCATATACAGACATTTTTTTTCTTTTCAGTATGCTACTTAATTTTTTGTCAGTGTTTTCTAGATCAGTTTTATTGCATCACAGTTGGCAATTAAACTTGAATTAAACTAATAAGCATTGATCTTTTTTTCATGGAGAGGACTTGTGCTCCTACAAAACAGGATAAGTTTGAATACAATCAGTTTATTTTTCTACCTTTATCACACAAATTGTTTGCTTCCCTTCAGCATTACAAATTATTCTTTGCTCGAAATTTCCTACCATTTCACACAAGTCATTATGTTTTAAACTATAAAAAAATCCAGGCTAGTAAAACTGAGGTCCAAATCTAAATCTTTTGCAGAGAATACTAAAAATTCCTTTAGACCAAGTTTTCTATACATAAAGGGTTTTGATATCTGGATCTCATCAAAATGGAAAATCTGGCTGGAGTGAAACCATTCCTGGTAAAAACTGCAATTAAAATGAACATGTAAAAGCAGAAAGCCAGAATAGATTTCAGAGGGTTTAAGAGCCATAGTAAGTACAAACCAGGTTCGTGGATCATGTAGTGAACCCATCCAAGACTCTGCTGTACTCCTAACCGCCTCCATTCGTCTTCTGACATCAAGTGTGTTTTGGGTACTTGTTTTGCCAGTTCCTTGGGTAGCATTACATGCCTGTTAAAAGAAAATCAAAAACCTTTATTTATCCTGTGGTACAGACATCTCTGTCTCTACTCCCGGCGATCCCCATTCCAACAGGATTATAGGTAACTATTAGATTAACATCTTAAGAAAAACACTAATTACAGGTGACTTATTAAATTAAGTAGGAGGAGACACTCTTGTATCTAAGTTGTGGGGGAAGAAGGACACCACCTACTCTCAGATATATTAAGTGCAGATTGTATAGCATAAATATATTAAAATACGTTTTCTACATTTGCAGAATACTTAAACATCCAAGGAGGTGGTAGTGAGGTTCAGTAAATAACTTATTCCTGAGAAACTATTGGCTAGTCATGTTTTAGAGTTCCACAACTCTACAGCAAACATCTGCAGCAACACTGCTGGGGATGGACAGTACCAACATGTATATATTTTGTTAATGTTTTAAAGTACTAGGCGTCCATGAAAAACTGCAGCCAAATTCTAAAAGCTAACAAAGCATATTAAGAGAATCACTCTCACAGACACATGTGATTTGCAGAGTTCACATTTGCTCTTTGTACAGGGCTTTGCAGTGATATTTGCAGACTGAGGGAAAACAAGACCTAAAAGGGGCTTTAAGAAACACTCAAGGAAGTCAGGGGCCTGAAAACTTCTACCAAACAGGACAACAACATCTGCAAGTAAAGATAGAAGATCATGCTAGAAAATGACATACCCCCGGAAAATCATATTCACGGGGTGCAAAAAAGTCGACTTTTATCTAAATCAAATGAACGATTACATATTTGGTCACTGCATTGGTAAACTGCGGAAAAGGTTTTTTATCTGAAAACAGCAAAGGTTGAGCACACTCTGCTTTAGAAGGAACCAACCTAAACTTCACTGTAATTTAGCAATTTGCTTAAAACTGCAGGTATACCATCCACTGTCTCTCTTTGATGTTTAAAAAACCGAATCGTCGCATTTCACATCTCTGGTTTATTTCGTCCACAGGAAACGTGGGCAGTGTATCCGCAGGCGCCGGGAGGAAACACTGGCTGGTCTGTTTTCCAAAGTTCAGCCTGGGATCAGTGGCCTCGTTTTCTACAAAGTTCCGGGACTCCAACTAAACAAACTTTTTAAATTTTAGTTCTTATGAGTTTGAATGCTTTTACAAGAGTGGTTTCCCTTCGAATGAAGCCCGTTTGATACCGACGCTAAAAAAAATCTCCCGCATGGCGGACAGGAAAGTAACTTTCACTGACCCACCCAGCCCACAACAGAAAATAACTGTTCCCAACACGAAATGGCAGATTAAAATCGATAATTTTTTTCTGTTACGTCTAGCTAGCTAAAATACACAAAGCTTAAACATTTCTGATCAGTTTGTGTTTTTAATGAAAACAGAGACCTCCTTCCAGCCTTCGCGCATACACTTCGCTATACAATATAGGATAATCACTACCATTTATAAGGCTTAAATCTCACGAGTTACTATTTACCACACTGTATAGTAATTTTTTTTTTTTTTTACTACAGCTACTCCTCCTCCTCCTCCTACCACACTATGAAGCACTGAAGCAAATGATAATTATTTTACCTGTATTCATAGTGGTCATCGGTATATTTATCGGAGTAGTAGATCTGCTTATGAGCCATGGCTTGAGTAAAAAATGACTGTGCTACTAAATTGGAAGCAGTAATACTTTTAAAAACGAAGCAAAATAGTAACTTCTCCACACAGCTCTGATTCCCAGTCCAACCGACACTGGTTTCAAACAGCAACAGAACTGCGAATTGAACAGCGAGAGCAAGCCTCTGATTGGACAGAAGGATGCCACGTGACATCCATCTCCCTGCGAGAATCGCAGAGGATCACGGGGAAGGAGGTCAATTTTTTTTATTATTGAGACGCTCAGGAACCACGAGGTATAATTAATAGTGGGGCTGGTTCT
Organism: Atractosteus spatula; assembly: GCF_055471065.1. Classification (NCBI taxonomy): domain Eukaryota; kingdom Metazoa; phylum Chordata; class Actinopteri; order Semionotiformes; family Lepisosteidae; genus Atractosteus; species Atractosteus spatula. The sequence continues at coordinate 56,799,089 of NC_142708.1, read as the reverse complement.
TGCAATACTGGTAAAATGTGTAAGGTAAAAATTGATCATTAATTACGAGATATTTTTTAAAGTTGTCACTGAAGATGTTAAAGATAATAGATTTCGCTGCATGTGGTTTCTACAGCACAATTGTATAATCTTAACTAAATTGTGTGTTTTGAATTAACTACACTTAACATTAGGAAAGAGTCTTTTATTATCTACAAGGGGCAATTTGTTTACAGCGGCTGACAATATAGGAAAACTCTCAAACGATTCACATGTATATTAAATAATTTGTTTTTAGATTGGGAAATCTGTATCGTCTAGAATGAAATGTGTTTTCTCAAAACTCGAAACTCATAGACGTGGGATATGGTCGCAATGAATTTTGACAATACAGCCCAATTTGTTCTTACTTCCCAGATTTCGATTCTCAGACCAGCAAATTAGGGTATAATCATGCCATTAATCAGAAATGCTAGGTAAAATAAATGCGTTTTAAAAAAAACAAATATGAATACTTCATCCTACCACACCAACAGAAAATAAGGATCTAGAAAATAAGGATTGACAGGTCGTCAGGACTGGTTTGCAAATACCTGCATCATCTGTTTCTTGTTAATCACGTGTAGTTTTCAGTGGTCTCTTGTAAAAAATCAAAACCATTAGTTTGATTAATAAGAATTTTTAATTACAGTTATTTATTTGCTTTTTGTTGAATGTCTGTGCCACCTGAAGATATCTATACTAAGTTGTCACTTGGGTGTAGAATGACCGAGAACGTGTTCCCAACTCCGTTTATAACATTACCTCAGTATTTCTTACATTTAATAAAGTATTGAACTGCAGATGAAAAAACCAGTCGTATAACAGCTACAAAGTATTAATTAGAAAACTGTTTTCAAGAATTAAACTGTACTTATCTGCCAGTGTTAGCTTTTTAAAATTAAATATACCATGTTATCCTTTCTAGGGAACAGCAGGAAGAGATTATAGGTGAGTTTTTTATACATATAGTAATTAATTGGAATGAAACATACGTATTACAGTATTAACACAGCATTCTGTGAATTGGCAACCACATAATTAATTTCGGGATAAAAGGAGAGAACAGTCAAACAAAGTTTTGTCCTTTTCCATGTACTGGATAGTTTTCCTTTAACACAACTGAATAAATAAAAAACAGACATTAAATGCAGTGATGTTATATTGGTGTCTGCCTGGTGGTACTGTTTTGCGTGTGATTTGTTATAGCAAAAATCAGTCCATGGTGATTGATAATTTTTAGTAAGTTTTTCCCATGTATTGCTTTACTAAGTTTAACAAATTCCCATTGCTTTATTTTCATTCAGCTTCTAGAAGCATTTGGAATGACAGTAGAAAAACCAGATGGTTATAAATGTTCCTGCAGCAACCATACTCCAAAGCCATAATGGGACTTCAAAACCTCAGTATTCAATTTAGTAAGTATACATTGCCCCAGGTGTTATAATTGTGCTGCATAACAGTTCCCGAGGCTTTTGGAGCAGCACAATGTTATCTCTAATTAGATTTGAAAATACTTTACCTAGAGATTTTAAAACCTTAAACGTATATGAGAGTAATGGTGTACATATAATATATATCTTTCATTTGAACCCTTGCACTAATATCGTAGAATCATTTGATTGAAAGCCCAATATGCAGTATAATGCTTATTGTGTACTATAAGCTTTACATACAGTTATCCCAAAGAGCACTTTTTCACTTCTCTGCTGAAAAGTTTTTGTTATATCAGATGAATCTTACACACACCTACACTGATATGCTGAAGAAAGTGACCCTTTTGAGTCTTGGATGGAGAAGACTGTGAGGGGATCTGATTCAAGTATTCCAAATCTTCAAAGTCAGCTGAACAGACCTCTTCAGAGTCAACAGTGAAACACAAGCCACAGAATACAAGTACATTCAAAACTGAGAACGGCGCACTTCTTTACGCCCCAAAAAAACCAAAGTGGGCACCCAAATATCCACTTCTTTACTCCCAAATTGTGGGAGTATGGAGCACGCTGCCCAGCCATGTTGCCAATACCCTGGTTTCCTTCTAGAAAGTTCTATAACCATATTATTATCTAATCAATTTGATATCAACTACCAAAATGGGCTAGATGGGCTGAATTTTCTTCTCTCGTTTGTAGCTGTTCTTATATTATGAATTGCCTTTCAGCTTTTGAATTGAGAAAAGTCATTTAATTTAACATTAACATTGTTTAGAAGATAAAACAATGGAAACATATTGTTTACCATAATGCAAGGCTTATTTCATAGATAATAATGGGCTTTGGTTGAAACAGTCATTTGAGCTGCATCATAAGTAATCAGTATGTATTTCTTTGTTGACATCTGTCACTTATGTAGATGCATAATAGAAACTCTTCATTCTAATTATGCATGTATGTTGTTGGAATAACAAAGTGTATGGAGTTTGGATTTTCAATGTTTGACTGACACGACTGACCATGAGACACCTGAGTGACTTTGAATGTCATTAAAGCACTAAATCACTTTATGAGTAAGAGATTTGATTAGTCACAGGTGATAAAGTGATTTAATGTTTTGAATGACAAGCCTGGTAAGAGTCAACAATGAAAGGAGTCAGTATGCCACACTTATCAAGAGAACAATACCTTTTGTGCCATTGGTATGTTGTAGGCAAGACTAAGATGGATACATGGATTTGCAAGTAGTGGGACCATGTCACAATGTCACAATTACTGGCCTGTGATTTACACAGCAAATCATGACAAATGACAAATGTTAATCTACAGTGAATTTACTTAAGTGTTCAATACAATGTCAGTCAAAAAAAGATTCCTGCTAACAACTCTGTGAATCTGTTACAGTTACCAGCAATTTCCTTTGATGCTTTGTGCATTCATATTTTGTTCATTCTCCTACCCAATTTGTGTTCAGACCTATATGTCCTGAACCTGATATATACATACAGTATAATCAAGTGTATGAACATTAACACATTATGTGTATGAACAATAACACACATTAACACAGCAAAGTCTCTTGTCCTTCCTCTGTTGACATTCTATCAACAGAGTAGTGAATCTTTTCATAAATAATCCGTTTTTATCATTTCTGGCAAAAATAAAAAGATAAGTACATTTCTAACATTTCTGCTCTCAGGTCACTGGAGTATTGGGAGTTACAAAGGACAAATACTTTTTTTTATTAAAACAGTGCACCTAAGCATGTGGTTGGAACAGCAACACACTAAAAATCACAATTGGATAATGTGTCCTTTTCCTAATGTGATCTCTTATTGTCTCTCTTTCAGGCTTTGACAAGGAAATGTCAGAAGCGATTACCTGTATCTTTCCTACAGTTAAACAGAATGTAATAAAGCAGATGTCTTTTTCTGGATCTCAGACAATGAGTTGTGAAGGTAAGGGGCATATTTAAACAGTAACAATCACTGTGTTATCCACCTGAAGCTTTTGCCCAGCAAGTACTGAGATGGAAGTTCACTGAGTGCACAGCTCATATAAAAGTGCTTCTGATATTGCCAGTGATGCAGTGATTTCTCAAGTGTGTGAATTGTTGACTTTGATTTGCAGTTAGGCGATGGATATTCTGGGCTATCCGTTGCAACTGTGCTGAAAGCCTTTAAATGACAATTTCCCCTGTAAGAACTGTACTAAAGACATCGCGGTGATTTCACTTTTACTGATTGCTTGCTGCTGGCTTCCAGAGAACATGTCTTTTTGCCTGAGTTTCCTGAAATGGCAGAAAAGATGTGTACACAAAAATTTAAAGGAGGTAAGATACTAAAACTTCCGGTTGTCCTTTTTGAGTAATTCTAAGGACAGTGGTAAATAAAGAGCCTGTTCTTTATACCTCATTCAGTCATAAAATTATACCTCATTTTATTTTTATTTTTTTTAATAATGCAATTTCTACCTTCTAATCTGATTGCAGGTCAATGTCTTGCATTTTTGGATTTTAAAATGCTCATGTTCAATATTGAATGTTTAAAATGCAGTTTCCAGTTTTTTGGTGCAAGCATTTGTTCTGATTTTGCTTTGTGTTAATGCAATAATTAATGTAATATGAATAGTTTTTAAGTAATAAAGTCTGAATAAAGTCTCCAATTCCTGAATTTAACAAATATTTACATACTTTTATGTTGAGTATTGCCTTCCAGTAATAGCTTGTGATAAATATTTTTTATACTAATGAAGCATTGTGGTGATATGATGGGAATATGATAGACATTATAATCCTAAAGGACTGAAGTGTTTTGTTATAAGTAGTTCTCAGTTGCCTTATCAACCTTCTTATTGAAGTGCACAATTGATATTTTGTCCATATTTCCCACTAGAGGTGACCACTGTTTGTTGCTTTATAAGTTCTTCAAAAGTAATGCCTTTAATAATGTGTGTGTGTGAGGTGGCGGCCTGAGGTTGTGCCACTACCCCATTGTGACCAGGATTCCCTTTGGGCCCCAAGGGGCAGAGTTGAAATAATAAACCTTGCAACTTATAGGTGATGCTCTGCTCACTCAGCCTTACAATGTCTTGTATGTAACTGCAGAGCTAATTGCATTTGAAAAACTGAAAAACTTGAGGAGCGGGTATGTTTGAAGAATGATTCTGCCTCTTCCAGATGCGTAGACAATAAAAATAATTGCTTAACAGGATAGTGAGTAAAGTTAACTATACCCAAGTAAGAAAATAATTAGTGTAATCAAGTAAGGCTGAGGCCAATTTTTTCATGTAAAGTTTTAGGTTAAGGAGAAATTTTGTCTGGCCACAGCCTCCAGGCTATCTTCCAATACAATTCAATGGTTCTGCATACAGGTATGACAGAGATTGAGTTTGCTTTCTGCATAAACTAATGTAATGTCAGTTTAATTTTTGTTATGTTTTTGCTATGAATAGCAGATACACCTGTTGCAACACCTTCTTGTTTTTTTTTACCATTTCAAAATACTAGTTGAGAGATGTCTTCTGCTCTTTCTTGGACTCGCCTCTTCCCAAAAGCAATATTTTAGGAAAGATAAACTATACTATATAATTAATCTTGAATAAACTTAGGCTTAATTTGTAAGCCCGTAGTATTTTAAGTGTATAAAGTATATTAAGTGCAATCAACAGTGTGAATACATATATTAATAATGGAGTATGTTGGGCAGACAATATTAAAATGAATTGTATCTGAAACCCAGAGAAACATAGCAAAAGCATGACCTAAAACTGACTTTAAATGTGTAGCTAGGAAACAACTGCTAGGAAACATTCATTTTTCTGATGTAGGTGATAGCTTTTGTGTTTAACTAACAAATTAATAATACCTGTTTTACTTTTGTTAATGTATTTTCCAGTACCCATTATCATATTTTCAAATACCTTTCATTGCTAAGAGTGTCTGTCCAGTGTTAAAAAATCAGTATGTTTTCTGCTTTTCTTGTATAACCTCCTGGTACTTTAGCTGTATAACATGTAAAACCTTTGTGGTGCGTGCGTTTTCTAACAATGTGCTTACTATAAACCACCTGATTGCTTTAACATGCCAGAAATTTTGGAAAGATTACAAAGACCATCTGTATATTTGGTTACTAGTGGTTAATTGATCTGAGGGAATCCAGCCATTTCTTGATCTCTCACATTGCTGGGTAGTGTATTCAGGACACCAGCAACCTTTTGTGTAAAGATGTGTGTCTTATTCTCATTTTTAAATGCACTTCCACATCGGTTATACTTGTGTTCACTGGTTCATGTCTTTCTGATGATTCCCCAGGCTGCAGGATTGTCCTTTGTGGAATCTGAACGCTTGAATCAGATTACCTCATAATTGCTTTTGTTTAATTAGTTAAATTCTTTCAGCCTGTCAGTGTAGGACATTCGAATGTGCTAGTTAAGCAAGTTTTACCTTTTCTTAAACCATGTTGGCTATCTCCTAGGATTTTTAATTCCATCTAGATTATTCTCTGATTTCATTCCCATAGCCTTGCATGTAATAGAATTAAGACTTATTAATGAATGTTATTACTTTTCATTATTCAGATTTAGTTTTGTCACTTTTATGATGGGCTCTACATTAGCAATTTTCCAGTCAATTGGTACTGGTAAGTAATTTGGCTTCTGGGAAAATTGGCACTAGTGTGAGTGTGTGTATTCCTGTGTGTGTCCTGCAGTGGACTGCTGTCTTATCCAGCATGTGCCCCGCCTTGTGCCTGTAGCTTGCCAAGATAGGCTTCAGTTCTCACCTGACTTTAAATTGGATGGAGCTGTTAGAAAATGGATGAATGGATGAGTATTACTCCTGTCTCGAGCGACTGTTGGAAGACTTTTGTTAACAGGCTATGAACAGCATCTCTTGTTGCCTTAAGTGCAATTGCTAGAATATCATCAGGCCCTGGATAGTTGATTATTTTAAACACTTCTAGTGTATATAACACACCTCATCCTGTTAATATTATTTAATATTATACATTTTTCTAAAGATTCTGAGACCCTTTGATTCATCTATGCAGGAATACTCTCACATAATGCTATAACTCTCCCTCTTCCATCTTTCTTGTCTCTTCAGAACAGTGTTGTTGTATTCTTCACCATCAGTCTCCATCAGCTATTATAATAGCATTAAAACTAATTTCATAACTGTGCCAAATTGACAACTGGACTACGAGCGTTGTGTGGTTTTGGCATTGTGCTTATAAAAATGAGGGAGATTTATATTATATTATTAAATAAAAAACAGAAGCCAGTCCTTGTGCCTCCTAGTCACAGAACAGAAATTATACTGAGAGGCATTAAGAATGCAACAATTAAGTATAGGAACCAATAGAACATATTGCATTTTTAATGTCTCTCAGTATATAAATGGAGTCAGCTTTGGTAGAATTTTGTCTAGACTCCAATTCATCCGTTGTCTGCAGTTATCTGCTCCAGGAAACACAAAAATGTAGCAACTCTACTTTTAAAAAACAAGCATTCAATATTGTGAATGCATTGTGGTGCTTTATTAACCTTGTTAACAATTTTGTTTCTCATATTTTTTTAGTTATGATAAGCTTGACAAAAATACATTTAAATATCGCAAAGAATATTATTTCCACAAAGATTTGTTCACGTTTTGTCAGGCATTTTAAAAGGACTCTCTCAAAATTAAACAAATATCTACAGTGAATCATTTCATTGTTTGTTTTAGGCAACAAATAAAGTAAGATACTGCACGCAGTATACTGTATGCAGTTAATAAAAAAGCACATTTTCTGCAATCCGCATTGATACAGAATCTGGTAAGAGCGTGAATGTCTGATGTTAAGATTGAGTGCTGCTGTTGCTAAAATAGACATGTACATAGATAAAATATTTTTTATTACTTGCTAGATTACAAAATTAAAAAAAATATATAGCTAACCTAAGCTATAGCGATGGACATGACGTGTTTACTTATACTGTAGAGTGGAAGGAAGCCAGCTCTTACAGATACCCTAGTAACACATTTTCCAAATAATCCACCACCCTTTCTCAGGAGATAACACACACATGCTTGCAATCTGAAATTCACCCGGAATGATATGTACACAAGCACGCAGTGTCATAATTGGGTGTATTTCCATGATGGTTCTCTATGAAAAGCAAAAGGCATTTGCTTGGTTTGGGCTGTCAATCTGTTTATCCAGCCCTCACTCCCTGCCTGTTGCTATGCTGTCCTTGAAACTATGGTTACGGTAAAGGTGCCTTTAGGGAATGATCCTTCTGTCTTGACATTTCCTCATTCAAGCATGATATAGAATCATGGAAAATCGACCATGTATTTTTAGAATGGATATCCTGTACTGTAAGAAGATTCCAGAAGGAGTTTTTAGATTCCAGTTAAGGCCGTTGTGTGGATTGTCAGAGATAGAGTGATAGCAAACCCTCACATCATTTATCATTTTCAGCCTAGTAAGTAATGATGCACATGTATACAAGAATAACATTCTATTAAATTATTTAATTACAGACTCATTCTCATATTCAAATCATACTCATTCATACCCTTTCTCACCTGTCCCATGGGCTATGTGGTAATATGTATTACCAAAAGGAAATTTCAAATGTTTTTTTTTTTAATTGAGGTTAATAAACCTTAACAAAAGCCAGACAAATAAATCATGCACAATTATGTTTTCTGTTCCATCTCTGATATTGCTGGCTGGAAACAAAGCTGGGAGAGATCTCATCTCTTCTGGGTGCCTTTTTCCATTTTCACCTTGGTTATAATCAGTATTATTTCTCCACATATTACCATGTTTTAATCAGTTATGACCAGGCTTATCTGAGCTAAGTGGTTTGATAAAGGAAAGGGTAGTGATCAAACAAGACCTTCAAATTTATTCCTCTCAATTCAGAGAAAATACATACTTTCATAGGAAGGTCATTTGCTGTTCATAGTTGAAAAATCCTGTTCTTTCAAATAATAAGAATAAGAGTAGTAATGATGATGATGCTGTGGATGTTTTTATTTTTAAGTATGTTTATTGTGTTTAAGTAAAATGGAAATAGGTAAATCAATCCAAAGATTGCTAAATACATAATGAAGCTATATCAATAAACAAGCACTATCAGAGAATTTTGCATGCTTTATTCCAAGCTAACAAACAATTTTGCACAAAGCAGTTATCAATGTAATTTTCTTCATTTGAAGATATCCTTTTACAATGTATAAAAATCTCCTATGCTGTGCCTGAATGAGAATACTTAGTAGCTTTAACACCATTTCCCTCAAAGTAAATTTGCTGTTCATCCTCTGTGTGGGTGGTTTGGTGTTTGTGGTTTGTGTTTATGGGCTTTCCTAATAGATAAATGTTGTCCTATGTCACCTCTTTCACTAACAGCTGCAGAACCCCAAAGAGTACATTAACAAACAAAAAATGAAAAATGGAAAGCACCAACATTTTAAATAATAATAAAAGTCACTAACTAAAGAAGGCAACAAAATCTGGTTTGATGTTGCATTTAACAAAAATAGTTTAATGACATCTCTGGAATGTTAAGTAAGAATTGTTGGATACATTTACTCACCTAACCTCATGTGAAGCAAAGAGGTGAGATTACTGGCTTGATCACAAAATGTAAAAGGTCTGTGGAAAAAAAAAGCGAAAACAAAGAAATATGAGAGGGACAAGCCATGAGGGAGACTTTCAGTTGTTTCCTTTTACATAAGTTGCATCCCATGCGGTAAGAGGAAGTACAGCTTTGTCACAGTGAGATGGACCGCTTTTCTCTCCATCACTGCTCCTCTTAGTTTAGATGAGTTTTTCCATCATTGCCCTGTACTGCCCCATTGTCTGTCTTAAAGTACATTAACAGTTCGAAAAAAGGAGCATCCCTGTATTTACTTGTCCTGGGGATTATTTTGCTATGTTACAGCTGATGTTTGCATTTTGAAATTTGGTAATTCCAGAGGATATCTGGTCATCGACTAGAGATTGTGTGTTACTTGGTCCAGCAGGTTCAGAGGAGTGGCTGCTGATGTTAGAATTGCAATATACATTCGATCTTACATCACCCAGTTCCTGTTAATGGTCTTCTGTCCCCTTCTGAAAAAACAAAAATTAGTGTTGCTATTGTATAAATGGATTATAATATTTGTGTAGTTTATAGAATAAATATTGACAAAGGTCACATCTGGCTTCTTCAAGAAAAAGCTGGATGGGGTCCTTGTATCAGTTGGCCAAATGGCCGTCTCTACTTATTGTGTAAACCTTCTTACAATCTCATGTTCTTTTTCACTTCCTGAACCATGGTTCAGGATGGGTTTTGAGATTTTCTGGCTGTGTGGATTGGGAAATTGCACTGTGAGGATTTCGAAACTATTAACAATAATGGTGGAATGGCCAAGCGACTCATTGTATACTTCTTTCTAAACCTGTATTGGCAAAGAGTGAAATGTCTGTCCCCTTCTTACACAGGGCAGTGATGCTTGAGGTTCTTACACTGCATATTTTAACTCTCATACAGTACATCTTAGCTACAGTATTACCTTGATCTTAAGCAAACGAGTTTGAAAAGAACCTTGCTTTGTGCTCATTTCACCACTAGATGTCATCCCATTCTTTGATACATTAAAATTAGACTTAGTTGGTTTTCTGTCAGAATAGGAAGTAGATGATACATCATTCAAAATATATTTTGTTTTTTGGGGGAAAAATGAAAATTTAAAGCTTTTTCCTTTTTCCCTTTTCACTTTGCGAGAGTCAAGAAATATTGAATTTGATACTCTTAAGTAAACAAATATATGATCATTCTTTAGTATGTTTATTATAATCTTCAATAATTCAGATGCTGAAATTCATTCATCACTGGCATTTGAATGCTTTGATATCTTTGGTCTCAGCTTTCAAGTTTCAGTGTTGTATGCTTGAAATCTGAAATGCTTTAGCTTGTCATCTCCATGAAAAGAAATGTCTTCAGCACTGTCTTTCTTTTTACCTCCTGTGACTGGAAACAGACCTGGCTTTGATGTCTTTTTGAAATCTGAAAACAGATGTCTTTATTTTGTAAGGTACACAGTGAAGACTATGAAAATGTTTAATATTTGGGTATAGGCCTGCTATCTTTTCATACTAGTGAATTTTAAGTCTGTGCCTTTGAAACAGATAGGTATTTTATTATTTAAAATGAAGAATTCTATGTGATTCATAATTGTTATCTAAAGTGTCTTCACGTGAGACTTGCTATATACATTATAGGAATTTATCATCATCATCATTATTATTATTCCTTTAGAAACCCTAAAGTTAAGTGTTTTTATATCAATTATCAGATTTTGTCATAATTACTTAACATACATGACATGGAATGCCTGACTATTAATGTAATTCTCAGATTTCTAAGACGTTTGTTAAAGGCCTATACCACCTCAAGCTACATTGCAGACGTTGCATCAGTCCTGTCTGCCTTGCCTGTAATTAATTAACATGAACAATCTGTCTAGACTTGCATGTCCTTGCCTGGCACAAGTCCTTGTCTGTATGTTTTCTATGTAGGCGTGCAACTACAGTATCTATCCATCTACTGTACATGGCTGTGTGTTTCTTTTAATTGTCTGTTTCTAAATGAATTATTATTGATCTCTCAATACACACATCAAATCTGAGCTTAAATGTCTGGGGAACGTTGGCCCTTGATAGGAGAGAAATGGTTTGATAACTGTGTTTTTAGGGGAAACGAGACCCTATTTCAATGACTTCTTGTCTGTGCAGGCTTTGGTAAGGCAGCTCTGTCCTTCACTGGATGTTGCAGGCTCTATTGTAGTGCAAGTCACGTTGCACTGAATGAGCAAGATTGCAGGAATATTGTACTCTTTGTTCAGCGATTGGCTGAAAATGAATGCCCTCCACACCTACATACATCCAATCTCCACTGCTTCCTGCAGCTCTAATTATCCATCCTTGGAGAGAGTTTGACAGATACAAGTAGTCACGACTATGCAGATTAACTCTCAGGGCCCTGTAGTGCATTTTTATGTGAAAATAAACACCCCCCCCCCCCACCCCAATCTTTTAATGACCATGCTATTTTTTTTGTTTTGTTATTATATAACAAGCTCCAAACAAGATTTGAGAAATGGTTTCTTTATCATTCACAAACAAAATGATATTGTTTCTGTTTCTTTTTCAAAGTTGTGGTTTTAACAAAGGAGCACTAATTCTAAATAACATGAATATTTTTCTGTAGATATTTGCCAAGCTAGCTGTGTTCTTGCTGCTCGAAAAAAGAAGGTCCAAATGAAAATGGGTAGATTCTTTCATAGCAGCTTGTTCTGTTTGTGTTACGATTTCTGAGACAGATTTATGCATTCAACAGAGTGTAAATCAGTCTATATAACAAATTGTGTTCCCTATAGAACACACTGACTGGTTTTATCATTTTTTCTTTTGTATTTAATGCATCAATAGAGTCACAGACAATAGCAATAAGCATTGCCTTTTGCTACTGTATGTTGTTCTCACATTCTTAGCTTCCAAGTACATACTGTACTTCAGGGAAAAAACAAACATTTATCCATTTTCTAACAGTTTATCCAATGGGGTGGGGGGGCGTACAACATGAACAGGATGCCAGTCCATCACAGGGAACTCCTAGACACAAACACAGACTCACACCCAGGACCAATTTTCCCAGAAGCCAATTAACCTATCAGTATGGCTTTGGACTGTGGGAGGAAACTGGAGCACCTGGAGGTAACCCCACAAACATGGGGAGAACATATAAACTCCATGCAGATACTGTAGCACCCCAGGTCCAGAATTGAACTAAGGGCTCCAATGGCAGCTAAACACTGCTCCACTGTGCCACCCTTGGAAAAAACATTTTCTGTTTAAGTTATATACAGTATAATGTAAGATCATAAAAATACTAAGATGAGATGAGGGCTTGAGAAATTGTCTGGATTTAGTTTAGTTCACGAGGTGAGCAATAATTGAAACCATTCAGGTAATATTAGAACATTGCTTGTCATATTTTTATGTTCTTTTGAGATTTAGATTGGTAGATTGGTGGTATTGATGAAACAGAACTATATACATTATACTGTTGTGGGTGTGTAAAACAAGGACATGGGACTAAGAAGTAACTACAAATGTTTTCTATATTTCTCTGATTTACCAGAGAAATGCTACAGACCAATCCCTAATTTACCATTTCTGTCAAAAGTTTTAAAGCATGTGTTTGCACATCAACTACGGACACGTGTAATAGCTAATGACTTGTTTGAGCCATTTCAGTCTGGCTTCTGCTCAAATCATAGCACTGAGACTGCTCTTGTCAGGGTTGTGAATGATTTACTTACTGCCCCTGACTTGGGGGCTGTAAGTATCCTTTTGCTCCTCTATCTTAGCACTGCTTTTGATACAGTAAATCGTTCAGTTTTGCTTAGTCACTTGCAGGCGTTCTTGTTTTTCAGTGGTTCTGTCTTTAATTGGTTTTGCTCCTATCTGACTGGCAGGCAGCATTTTGTCTCCGTTGGTGCTCATAAATCCCCCATGGCCCCGGTCAATCACGGTGTGCTTCAGAGTACAGTCTTGGGTCCTTTACTTTTTATTATTTATTTGCTACCTCTTGTCCAAAATATACTCAAACATGGTCTTCAGTTTCACTTCTTTCCCCTCTGGTCTCCCCCCTCCGTCACTTATCTCTTGTTCGTGTGACATCAAACTCTGCTTTGACATCAAATTCCCTGAATCTAAATAGTGACAAAATAGAAATTTTACTGGTGGGCAGCAAATCTCAGCTGGATAAACTTAAGGGTTCCACAGTAAAGATTGAAGGCTTACCCATTTACACGTCAGCCATAGTCAGCACGGGAGTCACACTTGATCCTCTCCTGTCTTTTGAGCCACATGTGAAACATTTGATTAAGACATCGTTCTTTCACCTTAGAAATATTGCCCGCATTAGGTCATTTCTCTCAATGTCCGATGCTGAGTGCCTGTTCCATGCATTTATAACATCAAGATCTGATTTCTCCAACTCTTTGCTGTATTGGCTCCTAAGTTTCTTCTCAGCAAGTTGCAATATGTTCAAAACCCTGGCAGCATATCACTCCTACACTTAAGTCTCTACATTGGTTGCCTATAAAGTCACATATTCAATACAAGATCTCGTTGCTGACTTTCAATTCTCTAAACAATCTGGCTCCATCATACATCTCTGAACTCCTCCATGTTTACCCTCCCACCCCACCACCCTCATAGGCTCAGTTCAGTTAAGGCCAGTCCTCTACTCACTGTCCCCAAGACTAAATCACAGACTTTTGGCGACAGTGCCTTCTCTGTCGCTGCTCCAGTATTGTTGAATGACCTTCCTCAGACTTTACGAGAGACAACGTCTGTAACTCTCTTCAAATCTAAACTTAAAACTTAACTTTTTTTCCAAGGTCTATGTCTGATTGCCTATAGTCAATTTATAAAAGCCTGTATGCTTTTGTTTTTTTTATCATTTACTCTTATTGTACCTTTCTTGTCTTTTTCTTTACTCATCACGTACAGTGTCCTTGGATTTGGAAAGGTGCTTTATAAATAAAAGTTATTATTATTAAATGTTATAAATAAATGTTACAATTTATTTGAAGCTCACACTGACATTGCTGTAAGTGTGCAGGTACCCATAAGGGGCCACTGTTTGCCACTCAGCCAAAGCAACCCTGGCTCCCAATGGTCCACTGCCACTTGGAGAATCTCAGCCACAGTCAGCTAGTAACAACCAATAATTCCTATAATACATTTTTTTTAACAGCCTCAGCTTCCAACAATATCCTATCAGCCATTATTTATTGCACAGACAAATTTTTACATTTCATATTTTATTCAAAGCTCTAGACTGAAGACTTTTAAGGGATGTCAGCAAAAAATAAAGAGAAAAATGAAATATATTGATTGCATATGTATTCAGACCCCTGAACTCTATACTGTATTTTGTGGAAACACCTTTGCAGAAATTATAGTCACGTTTTTTTTATATGTTTCAACCAACTTTCCACACTGGCCTGGTGCACTTTTTGCCCATTCTTCTTGATGGATTTGCTCAAGATCTCTCAGGGTGCTTGGGGATCAGTTATAAACAACAGTTTTCAAGTCTTTTTACAGATTTTCAGTGGAATCCAACTAAGCCCAGTACTTTGACTGGGCCACTCAAGGACATTCACTTTTCTTAAACCATTTTTTTCTAAAACCACTCCAGTGTAGCGTTAGCCTTGTGCTTTTTGCTGAAAGGTGAATGTATTCCCCAGTCTTAAATGTTTATCAGACTGAAACAAGCTTTCTTCATTCATTAGTCCTTCAATCCTAAAAAAAAGTTTCTCGTCCTTGCTGAAGCATCCCCATAGCATGATTGTCCCTACGATGTTTGACTAACGATGATGTTGACCATGTAGGTTTTTTGCCTGATCTAATGTTTTGCAGTGACAACAAAAAGTTTTGCTCATCAGAATCTTACAGTCAGTCAGTGCCTAAAGAGATCAAATACTGAAAACATCTTGGAAGGAAAGCCAGCATTGTGTCTCTTTGGGAGGCTGAATATTTAGAATTGTAAAAGAATTAAATACTATTCTTAGTTATATGTAGTGTTAAGTGTTTTTATACTAAATCAAGGAGACATTAAAATGTTATTTTCTTCTATTTTTATCCCTTTTCTTCCTACCTAAAGGTAAGTTGATTATAACATCAGCTTTATGTTGTAACTTAGAAAGTAAGATAGTACTTGCTCTTATTTTCTTTCCAATTCTGTCAAACTGAGAATCACCTTACCATGATTTTGTGTTTGCCTCCCCCAACACAAAAGTGTATGTCTGTTGTATTGCACGTTGACACCCAGGTAAGAGTACACAAAGTTCACATGACTGCTTAATCACACAAGAATTTTACATGACTCTCAGATTGTAGTCCCACAAGTGTCCAACACCATGTCAGAGAGTGCCGACAAAGTCAGTGTTGGATCTCTCTGTGTTCTATCACTGGGACAGGCAAACTTGGCCTCTAGCTGTGAATGGCAATGCAGGGCTTCAGATCAAACAGAACTTTAATCACTCAGTAGACAGTGTATCACTTCTTTGACTCTGCTGTTAAAGTTGATTTGAATAATAAAGGATTAATTAGAATAAAAACCTGCCAAAAATTGATTAGAATTACCAAGGGCGCCTAGCTGTGACCTTGGAAATGCCCTTTCAATTAAGTAATTTTAGTTTTAATCAGCTGTCCGTGCTATTGAGCATATTAAAAACTACACTATTACAGGACGGATAACATACATGCAACATAATAATAACATAATACAGTGCCCTCAAAAGTATTCAGACAGCAAAAAAAAACTGTTGTTTGCTTTAAAGTCAAGCAATTTATTTTTTAGACTATGAAAATCCTGTGTTGTGTATGTTCATTCCATGCATACATTTGATCATATTAGGTCATAAACTTACAAAAACATTGCCTGGTGATTTCAAGTGACCATGCGTATTTGGGCACATTCACATTAAGTAAATATGAGAGTGAAAAAGGGAGTCTAACGTGATCAGATGTAAGTAATTACTATTTACTTTACTTTCTCTTTACAAAATTCTATTTTCTCTTTACAGACATCAAATCTAAAAATATCATTTTTTTACGTAGATACTGTATGTACAGCCTTAGGTTAGTTTAATAAAAACACTTAGCTACTTCATTTTAAAAATAGCATCTTTTATTCCAGATTTACCTTTATCCTTTTCTTTTCCTATATGGAGTCAGACAATTCAGCTGTGCGCTTGTAAGAGTTAAATATATCATTAGAGGCTTCAGACCCTTTGAATATCAATAACTGGCACCAATCTTCTGTAATTTTCAGTGTGCCCATTGACATGCTGATCACTTAGAGAGCGAAACAAAGAGGCTGTATGTTCGTATTACCAATTTTCATGTGAATGACTCACTACAGTAACAAAAAAACCTGCAAGAGAAAAAGATGTTCCACCATCGGTTTGCTTAACATTGTCTTAAAGAAGGCTTTCCAAATGCACTGTTAGAAAAACAATAACCACGCCACACCAGTGAGGAGGCAAATCACCCTAAAAAACGCTATTTGAAAGCCTTTTCAGAACAAAACAGCAGCACCTGTAAGGGGAATGGATTCTTCCACTATTCCGCAAGCCTTCCCTGAATGACTCATCCAGCTCCTTTCTTATTGGATAAGACCATTTTGCTCCCAAGGGATCGTCTTGCATAGCTTGCAAGGCCCTCCTTCATTCACAGAAACATTGGTATGCGAGCCAGCCATTTCATTCACATAAAAATATTATTTTCATTCACATTTCGACATCTTCTCTGCTGCTTGCTGTGGAGCTATATACGTGTATCTAGATTTTGTTTTGGTTTTGTTAACAGAACAAACCTGGTGTGTTTTTTTGTTTTGTTTTTTTTAATGTTTTTTGCTGGCAAGCAGGCTTTTGACAAGGTAGAGCGAAAGACTGCAGTGTGCGAGCTGTAGCAGGATTAGGGAATGGTTATGAATGACTGTCGATCACCAGAGACCATTTCCTCTGGAAATCTGCATTAATCGTTAGTTCTATAAATAGGCTGTGTGCTGTCTTATGAAATTATAATTGTTTCTCTTCTATTTTAAGCATGAAATGTCAGTTGTGTAGTTTGCCTCTGCAGCCGGATTGCTGCTTTGAGGTGTGTGTTTCTTTATTCAGCAGAGTAAATTGATACTGGTTGAAACAAAAGCTTGAGAATTATATGCAGCATTGATTCATACTGGCGTTAGAATTGTTAACTGTTTTGTGTTGTGTTTTTCTAAATATTTTAGTGAGTGTGAAGTCTGAGAAATTGAAGAAAGAGAAAATATTATATTGAGTTTTTCTCTAAGCTGTCTTTGAATGGAATTCTATACACTGAAATGCCATTTTTAATGCAGACTATATGTTTTAAATATGGAAAACTGAAATTACCAAGACATGGAAACTCTGTCTTTAAAATGAAAATCTCCCTTTTGAAAGGTCATTTTACTAATTTTCTTATTTAATGAAAAATTAGAAAGATAGCATTGGTTTTAAAGTCATACAAAATGACTTTTGAAAATTGAACAACAATGTTGTTTATGGAATCATATTATCAATAAAGTCAATATACATTTTTAAAATCCATTTTCCTTGGTGAGGAATTCCAGAATTTTAAAGCTGTTAACCTTGCATTCTCTCTTGAACATTAGAACATTAAGTGTAGCATTAATTATATAAAAAGATTACTTTTTAAAATGACATAGATATGAATTTGAGTTTGTGTTTTTAAGTAAAAGGTATAGTATATGTATTATTGGATACATAACAGTTTGGATTATTATATATAATTTTCCTCTTATCTTTATCTTTTCATTTAATCCTTAAGGGCAGATCGTCTTTCTTTTTAAATAAAATCAACTGTATCTGAGCTCCATGCTGCAGCAAAAAAAAGATTTCATTAGCAATTGGATCTATGAGAGAAGGAAGCATAGTGTATAAGAAAGCAGATAGAATAATTTGCTGAAAATTAATTTGCTGCTGATTAGGGCTTTTTAACTTTCTGCGAAATAATAAAAAAACGTTTTCTGCAGTTAGGGAAAAATATCAGTCTGGGAAATTTGAGAATTGATTGGTTCTAGTGTGCTGTAAGTGGGTGGATTTTTTTTTTGCTACAGGAAGTGATTTGCAGTGTTCAGTGAGCCTTTTGTTGAGAAGGGTCTTCTCAGTTCTGTGAGTCATGCTTTTGCTGTGAGCGGGTTGGCAGCCATGAGAGAACTAGGGATCTCTACCATATAGCAGTGTTACTTTCCTCTCTGGAGCTCACTGATAGGAACAAGCACCTGGGCTGGGTTTGGAATCTTCCGCTGCCTTTTTTCATGGATTGTCTGTATTTTTTGTTTAGTTTTATTGCCATTCTTTTATTTTTTAACTGACCTGAAGCTCTGGCTCTCTACAAAAAGAGGAAAAAAAAATGACCTCCCACTGCCTGCTGCTGCTATGAGGCATTTGTTATGTTAAAGGAGGCGATAATTAGGTTGGCATCACATCTGCCAGTACGTATGCAGGCAACAAGATAGAAGGGCATGCTTCACCGTACCAAATACAACCGTTTCAGGAATGAGTCCGTGACATCCGTCGACGAGCTTCTCCAGAACCTGTCCATGAACAGCAAGGTCTCAGCTGCCCCGGCGACCTCCGCTGAGCCCTCGTACCCGACGCCGGCCGAGGTCCTCCGCGCTGACCCCGAGGATGGAGCCACCACCCTCTGTACCCTTATCCACAAAGTGTCCAACTTGAAGTTTGCCAACACAGGCAGCCTCCTGGGCATCAAGAGCCTCCCCTCCGCGGTGAAAGACCTCGCCGTCTCCAAACTGCAGGGCGGCAGCTCCACCACTCCCGGCACATCGGGGGCAGCCTCCGACAACTCATGTAACTCTGCCTCTGGCACTCTGTGTTCTCAACAGGACGTGGGCAAAATGAGTACGGGGAAAAAGAGCAGGTTGGAGGAAATGCACCTGGGAGGGGACGATTGGAATCAGAGCGGCACTGTTGTCAATAAACCCTCCAGAGGATGGTTGCACTCGAGCGAGAAGATCTCCGGACCAGGTGTGACGTACATTGTAAAGGTTGGTCTGTCTCTGTTTTCGTTCCGTCTTTTCTCTCAATGAACGAGTTGCTCATTAAAAATAAAAGGACGGTCGGTCTACCTGTCGTTTTCCTTTGATAAAATTAAAAGGAAAACAGTAAAAGGCAGGTGTATATGTGTAAGGGGAGGGGGGGGTTAAATAATTCATGGAGCTGAGAAGGTCATCAGTCTGAAATTGGAAAAGCTAGACAGCAAGAGAGGGATAGAAAAACATTTAACCCTGTGAGGGCCGAGCACCATTTATTTTTAATTACTTACATTTCATTATTTACGTTCTGCTCCAAGTTTGTCATTCACATTTTTGAACACCATTTTCTCTCTGCATTCTCGCATATGGCACACAATGTGGCAACAGCTTTTGTTTTCACAAACTAGTGGTCTCCTTTCCTCACAACAGGCACACAAGGAAATGTGCATTCGATGTGTGATGCACTGCATCTTCCTCGTCAATATTTTGTGAGAATTAATGAAAAACCTACCCTTACGAGTGTAGGTGGTGACTACCCTTGCAGCATAGATCGAGCAGTCGTCTGCTGTAAAAAAAGCTCTTATTGTTTTACATATATGCGCAGTTTTCTCTCTGTGTTTTGATTCATTTAACCTTAAGAAATAACAGGCTCAGAAAGAAACAGAAGCACAAGGTGCGGCGTATCCTTTTCAGTATCTCTTTTTCAAATACATTCAGCAATAAGTACAGTATATCATTACATTGCATACACACATGTATATGCCATTATGTTATTATTTATTTATATATTTTACCAAAATCTGATACTGAAAAAGTAGTTTTATAGTTTGCATCTTCTACAGGTGAAAAATGTTCACTGTTACACAAATATCAATTATTTTAGTTACATCAGAAGGATATCAATTTGCAGGTCCATTTGCGTTGTGGTTAAAGAAGTAGCTTTCCTTCTTCAATGTCTGTATGATGTGGATATAATCATATGCCTATTGTTTTTTTTCTGGATTCTTTTTTTTTTCACTGTAGTGGCATTTTGTGTATGGTACATGGCAGTAAAACCATATATTAAAATAAATAACAGGACGAAGTCAGATTTTTTTCTCGGCTTTTTCAAAATCTATTGTCCGTAACAGAAATCACACCAGTAGCTGTTGTTTTTTCCCTCTTATTTTAACCTTCGCAAAACCATTAGAAGAATGCTCAGCATTTGAACTGACCAGAACGCCCCAAAATAAAAAGTTTAGATAAATGTACAAATTTCCCATCAGGTGAATGTTATTTGGATGGATTTTGATCCATGTAACATAAGATTAGATTGATACCCGGCTTCTCAGTCTCCCTCAACATGACCTTTTAACAATAACCTTTACTTTTACAAAAGAAGTCCTTATATAAAGAGAGATATTGCGAAGGGTGCAGTTCCCACACCATTAACAATTAGCTGCTGGAGTACTGTGCATTTGAAGTACTCAGTCAATACCTTGAAAATGTACATACTGCAGAAAAGCCTCTCTAAGGTACCTAGTGGCAATGTATCGAGTTTAATGTGTAATTTTGCTTGCAGCATTTTTAATTAGTGCCATGTGCTTGGCCATATTCTTCATGCACCATTAGTTAGAAAAGACAATAATATTAATTGACATTCTTTGCCGACTTTCATTTTGAACATACAGTAGACCAAATGAGATGGTAGATGTTTGTGTTCATTTGCATTTGTGTCGTAACGCAGTGCATGTGCATCGTTTGCTAACTTCTGTTGTATTTCACTTGATCATTCACAAAGCATGTCCTTCTGAGGAATAAAAGGATAATTCTTTACTCAGTCTGTGACTTTTGTTTTCCAGTGTAAATATTTTTGAAAAAAACATTTTTAATATTAGCATGTCATTGAAGTGTTCTAATAAATATAGTCCTTTAAATTCACCTCATATCACTTTGTTAGCAAAAGATCTGTGAAATAAATTGACTGTGTTTTACTTTGTTCTCAGCTATGGTGGAGGATTGTGAATAGCTTTAAAAGGGCAACACACCACACATTTATTTTACCGTACTTCTTTATCTATTTGATTTTTATTAAAATATCATGATGTGTTTCTAGGTTTGAATTTTGTTTTTAAATCTAACTCACCAGTGGGGAAACATGATATTTTATGTTCGGTAGGGCACACAGTGTAATGGCTGATTAAGAGTCAATATTTGAAGTTCTATTTTTGCACTTGATGTGTTTAATTTGAAGACATGAGATTGCACAAAAAGACAATAGTTAAGGCTGATGGTGTCGTTCGCACTTTTATATTGAAAACCAGAACAGTCCACTGTAAACAACATTTTGTGTTGAATTGAAATGACAATCCAAACAAAGTACTAAAATTCTTTAAATACATAGTATGCCCAATGTGTCTGAATTTTCTGAACAAGAAAAGGATCAAAGAGGGTATTGCTGATAATGAAGAGCAGCTTTAATTTCAGTCTCCTGACCAAGAAATTCCTCTTCACCGTATCAGATATTGTGGTGAAGCCTTTCCTTTCGCAGCCTGGATAGATAAGATGGATACCGATTTTGAAGATAATGGTGGCCACATAACATGATTTGGTATTGCCCCATATCTTTTATTTCCTCCAGTAAACGATGGAGCACTGCTTTTTCAATGTACTCTGCCTTAGAATTTTGGCTATTTCTAAGATTTTGGTCAGTCTTTCTCCTAGTCACCTCAAACTCACCTTAGCGGGTAGCTCCTCACATGTTATAGAAGCAACTGTTTAAAATCGGTGAAGGGTTCTTTCAACGTATTTTTGTATTATCTGTATTTTTCTAATGTTCATGCATTTCATAGTAAGTCTTTTTTTTTAAATAAAAATACCATGTTGTGATGTTAGGTTCAATATAAATGTTCAGATAAACAACAAATAATTTAAATTAATACAAGAATATAAAGTTTGGATATACTCAATATTATTTTTAATAGCTGCATTATTGCAAATGACAACATGGCGAAGTAACCTGACGCAAATGGGTTTTGCCATATAATGCCTTTGTCAGTGTGGATTATTTTTAATCTGTAGCTGGAGCGTTTGTTTTCCTTGAAAGTATGTAATGTAATAAATATTTTAAGTATTACCCTGTACTGTAAATCCATTAAATTATACTCTATATGTAGATTTTCTTTGAGATATCTTCAGTTAACAATTGCTAGAATGTTAAGCAAAGGGAGTTCAATTTTCTTTTTACAAATTTCACAAAGGAAGACATTAAGGTTGTTAATCTTTGAAAATGTATATAAATTGATTAATTACAGGAAGTATTTAGTCTGTCAGGTTAACTTGGACTGGTGCCGGCTGTGGTTACTAGTACTGGCTGGATTATCAGATTGAAGTATTGGATTTGAGTTGGTTGAAGTAAATCACTGTGCCGGCTGGATTATCAGATTGGAGTATTAGACTGGAGTTACTGGAGTATCTCATTAGTACTGGATGGATTATCAAATTGCAGTACCTCACAAGAGCTGGCTGGATTATCAGATTGAAGCATTGGACTGGAGTTGGTTGAAATAAATCACTGTGCCGGCTGGATTATTA
Organism: Atractosteus spatula; assembly: GCF_055471065.1. Lineage (NCBI taxonomy): Eukaryota > Metazoa > Chordata > Actinopteri > Semionotiformes > Lepisosteidae > Atractosteus > Atractosteus spatula. The sequence goes on along the minus strand of NC_142708.1, from coordinate 56,776,413 downwards.
GATTGGAGTATTAGACCAGAGTTACCGGAGTATCTCATTAGTAGTAGCTGGATTATCAAATTGAAGTATCTCACAAGTGCTGGCTGGATTATCAGATTGAAGTATTGGACTGGAGTTGGTTGAAGTAAATCACTGTGCAAATCCATGTGTAATTTAAAGAAACAAACCAGAAGATCTTATGTAGTTAATCACTTCTAGATTCAGATTTCTAACAGAGGCTCCAGGTTTGAAGGCCTCATAGCCTGTTACAATTAATCTGTTTTATCAGATAATGTTAGTCAATTATAAATCTCCAATTTACTACATTCACAGAATTCAGTGGTATTACCACATTTCAATCTCTACACTGTTGTTATTTGAATTAAATCGACTTTGTGATAATGTAGGCTGGTAATTCATTATTTTTACAAATATATTTATAGATTTTTTATCATTTATACATATGAAATGCACCATATTTTATTAAATTGTATGTGATGCAGTACATAAACTGATAATATAGCGTACTGTACATACAACATATTGTTTCTCAGTATGCTGCATTAAATAAAAGATGTAATGCGATACAGGGGCAGCTTATGTTTTTCCTAGGGACATTTTGGTCATTTTGTGTTCAGAACACATGCGTGTGCAAAGCTGTGTGTCACCATTGCTGGATTCAGTACTGCAGTGAATTCTGACAGCAGGTGCTACACCTCTGCACTATAAAAACATGAGTAGTTCCCGTTATCTGTACTGTTTTTTTTGCAATTTACTATATGTGGAATGGAATTGCTGGAATTCGATGAAATGGTAATGAGCTATTTCACTCCCTAACAAAAAAATATTCTCATTATCTTCCCGTTAATTTCAAGTCACTTTGTGTTTTGAGAAAATGTGGATATTAAATTTCTGTTAAATGTACAAGTTGTGCTGTATGGAAAAAAGTAAACATTAAATATATCAAAGCAGATGTTGCTGGGCAAGCATTTTTGAATACGGTACAAATGAAACTCATAGACTAGAACACATTGATTGATACAGTAGTTGTAGGCCATAGTTTTGTGATCATAGTCCAGAGAAGGTAAAAGTATTCTTTAATTTGGGTGAGTCTGTTTTTTCTAATAAATGTTTAATTGCATGGTTATCCAGACTGAAGTTCTAATTCTTGCGTTCTAATATATATACTTAGAAGTTTTTTATATTAGGTCATTAAGAAAATGCACTGTTCTAAATTTATCATTTCAAATGAGAATAGAAACTTTTCAGATGCTTACTTATAGCAATCTTTCATCCAGCAATACAAACTAATACAATGTCCACTCTGTATGCTAAGTTTAAATATTTTTAATTTTTAATAAATGGTTAAAAATCCCAAATAAATTAAAAATTAAAGAATATCTTATTATTATGCAGTTGAAGTTGGGCTCCGCATGCCTCACATAAAATGTTTTGATGTTTATCCTTTCTTGTTAAGGTGCAAGCTACTGTGAAAGCTGCTTTCTACAGAAATAAACTCCTGAAAGAAACATGTCTGTATACTGTTTATGAGACAACAAATTTTAAATACACATTAAATACATTTTAAAAAGTGTAATCTACATTTAGTATGGTGGCGTCGTTGTTATTACTGAATCATAGCTTCAGGGTCTTGGATTCAGTTACACCCTTCGGCACCTTTCGTGGGGAGTCAATATGTTTCATTTTCCATTTATCTCCCGTTTTGCAAAGGCATGCAAGTAAGGTATGATAGGCTTCTCTCAACTGTCCTCACAGGATTTATTGTCCACGAGGAAGGTTTTTGTTATACTCAGTATGGTACGCAAAATTATCAACCACGCTGTAGTTATGCATGTGCACCATGTGTGCATGTGCAGAGGACAAAAAGCTCACTGTGATTAACTGGTGAAATGAACAGTGAGTCAGCTGTTTACATGTATATTTAAGACGAGGTTTCTATGCCTGTTGGTATGGAAGAGGTATGAATTTTAAAAGTGATTTTTACAGGTTAAGCCAGATGCACAACCAGTTCACAACAGCTTGGTAGATCCAAAAAAGAGGAGTTTTTGGAGTTTTGTAGTGTATAATGAAGCCATAAGATATGCTTATACAACATTTGGTGATACAGCAGAAGTATAAGCAATATGGGAATGCCCTTGAGACATCGTGACTTCTATGTTTATGTCATTTTTATTTGTCACTACATGTAATAATTTACTTCAAGGTCTGGGAGGTCTGGGAGGAGCTTAGCGATGAGATAAGAAGTAAGTAAAAAACAGAACATTAGAATTGTTCCTTAAAGGGCACATTGTTATTTTATCAAAATTAACAAGCTGTAACTTACCATGATCTTTAAACAAAATGTCTTCATATCATACTATTTGTTTAACATTTCTCTGCAAATCCTTAAAATACTCCACATACTCTCTCTTTTGGGGTTCCAAGTAGTTAAGCCAGTACAAGAAATAGCAGCCTCGAAAGCAGGCTCATTTCTACTGCCCAGGTAATGCTTAATTGAGCCTAGGTAGTGACATCAACTGAATGTGACCAGGATTCCCCAAATAGCAGCACACAATTGGCTGAGCACTACTGGGGTAGGAGCGGGAGGAGCTGGTCATGTTCCTCTCTGTGGAACAGCGGAGATGTGTCAGATTCCCAGTCAGTGCTAACTCTCCTATGAGGCACTGCAGAGCATGCAGCTTGTCAAATGGTTGTCACAGGTGGGTGTGTGGCAGGAACATAACATACAGTACATATCTCATTATCTCCGAAGTGGATACAGGAGATGCTGAAAGAGAGCCCAGTTCTTAAAAAAAAAAAGGAAATTCTCTGACGCTTTAGTTCTGACATAAAATGATAATGTTAGACACATGTGGACTAGTGTACAAGAAGACAAGAAAAGAGAGATTTGAAATGTGAGATAAAAGCATGTTCTGTTCAGTTTCCAGTTAGTTATTGATTTGTGTTAAATTACTAGCCCGAGCCAAACTCAAAATGTTTTCACCTCCACTGTTCCAGAAATGCTAGCATCACTGGGGAGCATGAGCGCCCCTCTACAAAGGTCAGAGTTCAGTTCACACTCTCTTGAATTGACCCTGGAATTTTATTCATGAACTCAAAATTGCATGATGAAATAAGTCATTATTTTGTTTAAAATTGTCTGTTAAAATTGTTGCCGTTTCCTGTGTTTCTTTTGGGAAATGAAAATGTTTTCATAACTTTATTGTTTCCTGATAGACATTTAAAGAAACAGAAATCAAACATTCAGCTGGAGCACAAAGTTATGAGGATACGGCTGTTACACTTTACACATTATTCAAAATTATTTTGTGCCAGTTTCAAATCTGGTTGCAAAAAAGAAAGTGAAGCAATTTACTCATCATAGCTGCAGAATAACAAACATTGAATGTGAAAGCTGAGTAGGAAAGAACTTAATAGTGCTTAAAATTAAATGTCACTTTCTACTTGCACTTCTGTGTGCCCTATTGAGTTAGCAAAATATTGTATTGCAGTTCATGGATTTGAAATATGCAAATGAAATGTCTTAAGGGCTACAATCATTTGTGTCACTCCTAAAAGATATCTACAGATCCTTCTTGTTACTTCTGGCCAGCATACACAGTGAGTGGAACTTCAGGAAAGACATTCATTTGACTAAGGCAATGTAGGGAAAAACAAAAGTATGACAAAGCTTTTTATTGATGTCACTGATTGCAGTCATTGACCTTTAATAAGATAGCATGGACTGAACTTCTTCAAACAATATGAGAGTGCACACGTTTCTGTATTTCCAAACTAAATGCCTGCAAAAACATTATAAAGTTATTAGTGAGGAATATGCATGCAGCTTTAAAACTAAACAGATGTCATGGCAAACTTGTCTCGTGTTTCATTAATTTATGGCCACATGGGGATTTGATTTTACGGAGTACAAGGGGTGTGCAAGGACATATGCATACAATATGTTATACTTAAGGAACAGGTGTGAAGAAGGAGACTCCTGAAGAAGGCTCCATAGCTGAAACGTTGTGTTTCTTTTCCTTTCAGCATGGAATAAACCTTTACGTTTTCTTTTGCAGCCTGCGTATGCTGACACAGTTACCTACTCAGACTTCATGTTATATTTAAGATGTATTGTTCAAGGGTTTGAGGGTGTTCTTCGTATTTAAATACTATCACTCTCACTTAGAGTTAAATCTCACGCTCCTGAGTCATCTTCAAGAATGTGTGACTAGGCCCTCTGGGAAACAGACTCTTCTTGACACCACATACAGTATTTACTAAATCTTAGTCTTCATGCATTGATCTTTGTTATCAGAATTATATAAACAGACTACATGCATATTTTTAACTACTTGTTTCTTTTTTAGACCTGAAGAATTCCTAAGTAGAATGATTGTAATGATACAATGTGAAAAATACAAGCAAATCTCTTTTGATAAGCCCTGTAGAACAACATATTTTTTTTTCTGTCGGTCCTTCAAGTAGGATATCTGAAATGTCTTTGTTGTAAAATAATGCAGTTTGCCTTGGTAGATTATGAAGTGACACAAACTGGAACCAGATGTACAGATAAGCATAACCAGGTTTTGGATTGATGTTGAAATGTGGCAAGTTTTCGTCCACTGCGGGAAGAACACAAAATGTCAATGGCAAAGAATCAGCTGAGAGTTCAAGGAGAGTGATGTCACCTTCTTCACACGGCCTAGTACCTCTGAGTCCTGTTTCTTTGCCTACAAAATTCTAAGCAATGCTGTTTATAAGTTATAAAGCACTAGCTATAGTATACGGATTAGTGAAAATATAGACAGAGGTGTTGGCTAAAGCCTGGCCTGCCATGCAATCGTGGAAGGTCGTAAATAACAAACATGGGTCAAGCTATGGAAACAAAGATTTTGGAGCTCAGGAGCAGTGAACACCACAGGAATCTTTAACTCTCTACATCTTGCAATGAACTGATCATTTCATTGATGTGATACTTTTAGAGGCCTTTGTTTGTACACACTAGGTTGTATAGAAATGGACTATGGATAAGTGGTAAACCTACCTCAGGCTGTCAGAACGAAATGTTCCCAGCAACTGAAATTAGTCACAGAAAGTGTGTAGGCGGCTGTTTTACTGCATGGGATTGGGACACAAGTAGACAAGTAGATGCAGACAATAACACTGAAATGTCAGGTGAGTCTTCACCATATTCTGTTGTTGCTGACAGTCAGTCATGATTAAATTGAACTTTCTGTAATTCATTAGGGCTTCCTGTTTTAATCCATAACTTAGTACAATGATACTCTTTTCTGGTTAATGAACTTAATTGCTTTACATAATAAATGTGCTAATTGTTTTATAAAAACAGCAGCCACACATCATTTACATCTACATTTCATTGTGTGCTTAAACAGTGTTCTTCCTTGTTTACTAAAACACAGCAAATTTCCACCTTGAAATCATTAATTAGTTGGGCTGCTGCATGTATCATCCAGTAAAGGTACTCGATCTGGGAGCAGGTTGATCTCTATAAAGCAGATGTCAAACATCATGCATTTCTGGCAGAGTATTGCTGGTATAAGGGTGGATGAGTCAGCTGTGAGTCTCTAAAATGCCCTATCCTATGTCTGTCCCGGCACCTGCAGCTTTCCTGTTACATAAGCGAGACGTGCAGCTTCTTTAGTCAGTGCCAACTCTCCTTTCAGGGACTGCGCAGCTTGCAGCCTGTGAGCCCATAACAAATGTGGGGTTGGAGAGTCTTGTCTGCTTTTACCTTTTCTCTGTGTGCTTTTCTCTGCAAGCCATAATAAAACAAATTTCCATGAAACAGTTGTTAATCCCAAAATGAGTGGGCACAAAATGAAGACTGCTAATTTGTTTTCCTGACATTATAATTCAAAGAAACTACTTTTTTACTATAGTAATTCAGATGAAGATCTTTGTTCAAGGGTACAACAGCAATACCCCACCTGAGAATTTAAGCACAATCTGCAGACCCTTAACCAATACTGAACTGAGTTGCCCAAATATTAATTATGCAACTAAATTAACCTATTTTAATGTGTTTTGTTAAGGGTTACGATTGGTCTGTAGAAAATGGTTGCCTCCTTACATCCTGAATATGAAATGTCAAAGTGTGACAATACCGGAATAAACGTAGTAATACATATGTGCTTGTTAGTTTGCATGACGTATGATGGGTTTGACAGTTTCAATCACAGTGAGAGATGTGGAAGATGTTGCCCCCTGAAATGTTGTGATGTTGTTAGGGCTTTCAGGGTCCCTTGGCCCACAAAGAATTTCTAGGCTAAAGGAGCTCAACTAGTTGATAGCGAGCACTCATGATTGAGTCATGGTCACCCCCAAAAAGGGAAGGGCGTAAACTGAATTCACTCCAGCAGAGCTGCCAGTACTCTTTGTGTCACTGGGCTGCATGGCTGCAGCTCAATATGAATGACAGCCATTGGAATATTGACACTGGGTCTTGTAAAGGGTCCTTGTATGGTTTCTCATTCGATGATGGCTCTTTACAGAAGAATCTATGAGAGGCTCGCTGAGGTCCATGTAAGGGAACAAGTTAACATGAATGTCTCCTCAAATTCATGAATGATCTCTGAGGAATCATAATTAAATTTAATAAAATATGTAGTTAGGTAGTCTATTAATATTAGTTATTAACTAAATAAAAGATACATATATTCATAGCCTTGTAAGATTGAGCTGATCTGTGAGAGGGTGGCAACCTTCATCTTAGCTCAGGATAAGGGAAAAGACACTATTCTGTTTCTTCTGTAGTGTTGACTCTGTGAAGACCTTGAAGTTGCAGCAGATGGTGTTCTTACAGATATAGTCACGAAGAGGTTTATAAGGTATTACATAACACAGTAGATACTTAAATGAGGATTGAAGGAAAGAAAAAACTCAAGTGCCACTCTGTTCAAGTTCAATTCTAGATTCGTCCTTTTTTGATGTAATGAACTGGGTCATGAGGGCTGAACATGTGGTTTCTGCTCATAGTCCATTTAACCTTGGAGAGAAGAAAAAGCAGTTGTCCCAGCTACATCATGGAAATGAAATCACGATAGACCACGACCCCAGTAACGCTGCTAAGAAATGAAAGAAAACTTGGCTGTTTAATAGATGATAACACTCAAAATAGGTGTGGTATGGAATAGGAAACAAATTAACCAGAGTGAGTTTCTCTGAGCTGTAAGAGAGGTCTCTGGAAGTGTGCTTTTGTAAACGTCATCCCAGATTTCTGCCTGCACTACACAATTTTATGCAGTCAAGTCTTAAATGGTTTAATTATTTATTATAGTTCTTACTTCTTTTCTCTTTCAGTATTTGGGATGTATAGAGGTTCTGCGCTCCATGAGGTCACTAGACTTTAACACAAGATCACAAATTACGAGGTGAGGGACAACAAGTTCATTCATCTGGTCTGAATAAGTATCTTGAACCAAAATTTCTAAAACACTACAAAGGCCACGTTTTACAGTACTGTATTTAAAAAAATAAAACTGTGGACTGTGACAGTCTTTGCAGGACACTCCTCATCCCATTTCTGTTCATTCTCCAGGGAAGCTATCAGTCGGGTCTATGAAGCTGTGCCAGGTGCCAAAGGAGCATTCCGTAAAAGAAAGGTAAACAGTTCCTGTCTGACTCACTGTTATATGAAACCTTATGATAGTCTTAACGCTTTTGCCAAAGTTAAGAATTTTGTTAAAAGCAGTCCTAATTTGACATAAATGTACAGGATGCCCATAGAAAAAAATAATTTGCTGTGAAATGTTACTAATAAAGTTTGGAATAAAGAGCTGTCTTCATGTAAGGAGTGATTAGATAAATTTGTTCCATTACTGATTATGCTATTTCACTCCACAGCCCCCTAGTAAAGCCCTTTCCAGCATTCTTGGAAAGAGCAACCTCCAGTTCGCAGGAATGAGCATTACTCTGAACATCTCGACTACCAGTCTGAACCTGATGACACCAGACTCCAAACAGGTAGGGCCGCATTGAGTTTTTCACTGGCAATGGGTCTACCCATATAAAGATATGGTAAAAGCAGAGTAATGTGTATTAATACACAATGTGTTTAGGAAAAAGCACAAGACAGTACAGATTTTTACAATAAACCATAAACCATAGGTTACTACAATAATGCAAAGTAGCACTGGTAAAGCTAGAGTGAAAACTGAGAAAAAAGATAGCAAATGTTCCATGGTGAGCTGTGAAAAGGGTGAATGTCTGTCATTATTTTATCACTCAGATCCGTGCAGAATAAAAACCTTGAAAAATGTGTTTGCCACTCTAGTTTTTCATTTTTTCTCCGCTGCTATTACTACACTACTGAGCTGCTTCATTTACACCACACACGATTGCACGTTCTGTTTATTCCAAAGTTTCTAAACCTCATTGCATTACTTATGCCTTTAGAAAAGCCTACTATTGTTATTGCACTCACACAAAAGATAGTAATGCATCTTGTTCTTTAACAATTGAAATAATTGAAACAATTTAAAAAAGGTAAGAAGAATAAAACAAATTGACTTAATGATAGTCTTAAGTCCTATTGTGAAATAATTATTTTTACATAAAAAACACATAAACAAGAAAGGATGAAAGCTAGGCACAAAAGTCTGCTTACAAGACGAACAAATTTAATATTTAGAAAAGCATAAGTTAGGGATCAAATGATAAGTCAAATGATCATACGGCTTATCACTTGCACTTCAAATCTAAAATATTTTAATTTTGTTTCTTTCTCATGTTTATTTTTCCAAGTTTGCGTAAGTTAATTCTACAGACATGTGGATATTGAGACTCTTATGACATTGCGCAATGGTACTTTTGGATACTTGAATGCAGCCATTCTTCTGGTATAGTGCGTGAGCCTTTGGGCTCATGGCTTGTGGATTCAACTCCCTGCTGCAGACACTGCTGTTATACCTTGAGTGAGGTCCCTTAATCCAGATGTTCCAGTCCATCCAGCTGTATAAAAGGAGATCAACATTACTATAAATTAGCCATTAATAAGCTATTTAAAATAAAACAGTAGGTTTCAGGTTTAATCCCAATTTTAAATTCCTGTAAAATGTACGGTTTTATTCAATATATTTTTGACAGACAGGACACATGTAACAGTGAAAGATTGTGTTGCAGGAAGTACAGAGAATGAGTAGTAACTGTTTGAATTTCTTTTTGTCATTTCTGTTCATAGATTATAGCAAATCATCACATGCAATCAATTTCCTTTGCATCTGGTGGGGATCCGGTAAGATTGTATTTGTCACCTTGAGAAGCACAATTGTGTCTTGTATATGTACAGTATTTATTATCAGTCTCCCTTTCGATCAATTTATTTACCTACCTGTGCATTATACAGTATATGTTTTTAATTGCTAACAGTTTAATGGATTTCAGAATGGCTCACACTATACTCTTGTATCTAAAATGCTATAAATCTTTACGGATTTTCCAGAACAAGTTTTTTATTCAGATTTCTTATTACAGGACACAACTGATTATGTTGCATATGTAGCAAAAGACCCTGTTAATCGCAGAGGTAAGGCATTTATTTTACATCAAAATTGGCACTCATTCTATATGATTCATTCTGTGCATTAGGTTATGCAACACTTCAATATAATTAATAACATTGTATTGTAGATAGAAATGTCCCAATAAACATACACATGTGATTTTGTGAACCTGTTCTGTTACATTGTAGGATGACAAAAACATGATCATGTGTTTTGTGAACAAAATCATATTTATCAGTTTGTCAGTTTATAATGCATTTTGTGCACAAAAGTCATTTTGTGGATGAAGTGTAGCATAACATGCCACATCATATGTATCTGCCATGAAAATTCACATCTTTTTTTGATGAAAAGTCTGCTTTCTTTCTGGAGCAGATCAACCTTCATGGCAATTTTACTTTTAATGCACTTTCATCTCCCGTCTGGCAGTGTGCTGAAATACACAGTGATAAATAAAAATGAGTATCCTTGACATACCAAATCCAAACACAAAATTTGTTTTTTACATAATTCAGGGCTGGTCTGGGTCAAGTAAGGTCAAAGTAAGGAATGTTTAGACCACAGTTTGGAAATGTTTTGGGAAAGCTGGACCAACCCATTGTGTTCAGAGCTACATATTATAATATAGCAGGCCTTTGAACAAGCTGGAGTCACCCCCAAAGACATAATTCATATCAACAATTTCAGAAGACATGTTGGTTTTTCGTAGGCTGGCAGCTGAATTGTGGGGTGAACAGCAGTAGGAAATCAATCAGCGTTGTTTACAAAGTAGAGAAGTGAACAAGACTGTGAAAATGTGCTGGTTACTTTGAATCCTAGTTTTAAAATTAACAAAAAGCTTTAGATGAAATGAAAGACTGAGCCTTCATTGGCTATTACTGCTTATGTTCCCTGACAACATGCATTTGGTAACTGTACTTACCAGTCATCAACAAGAATGGCACCAACCACAGCGTTTCTGGTGGCATTGAAGACTTGCATTCCTCATTTAAATTGTGTTTTGGCTCTCCTCACACTAGACATCTATACTGCTCTTTTAAAAGCTCTTTCAAAGAAGTGCCTTTTGAGCACAGCAGTGGCTCTACTCAATCAATTTAATTAGTGCATTATGAACATAAACCTGCATTTAAATGACCAGTAGTGAGAATTGACCTCTATTATCTAAAATGCAATTCATTGTCATTGTAAAGAAGTGAGGTCTAGCCTCTTAAATGACTCATCTAACAAAACTCTCCATCCAGAATGCAGATGTGTACTGAAAATGGTGGCATGTGACACTGACATGACAAGAAAACCAAACAGTGGTTCATCAGGGTGGGATGAGAGGGAATGGTAAAAAAGCCTTCCATTCTAAACAAAACAGAGATTTTAAGGAGGCCTGACTTTAGTTTTAAAGTTTAAACACAGTGATAGATTTGCTCATTATATGGGGCTCACACTTGCTAATCTTGGGAATATTTCCATTTCCTGTCCATGCTGGTGGACTGTTTTAATAAAGTCATATCTGAAAGTCACAACTTAGTGACTTAGTAATATCTGCTTCAGTGGGAGCACTCCAGCCACTCCAACAGGACTCAGACTTTCCTGAGAGGCTTACCATCTGAAAATGCACTAGGCCCAGACTCACCTAGCTTCTAAAATTAAATGCTACACTGAGTTACAAAGCAGTAATTGAAACTAGGAAATGTGGAAAGGAATGATTCAATTTTGCCAACAGACCTATTTTCACAGTACCTTAACACAGACACTGCATGTCCAGTGGAAGATTGGTAGAATCACTAGTTTATTATAATTATATAAGACAAAACAATACACTCACAATTGCATTCAGATAATTCCTTCATAAACACTATCTAAACAATTATGGGTTTTTAATTCAGTTTCTGCCAGTGTTTCCTAACTGTCGTCCTGATTATCACGGGAAATGACATTGTAATAAACACTTCTATGAAGAGTTTTGTCCAGTCAGTTACAGGCAACGTACATGAAAGAGTTGTGAATTCAAAAACTGGTACAGGTTTGATACCAATTACTGTACAACCCTGTACAGGTTGAAAGCATATTTAAACACATCATTGCCTAGGATCAGGATTGGGAACTAGTTATTTAGGCCTAAAGGAAATGACACCTGAAATATATAAAAAAAAACTTTACATGTACTCTAGATGTTTTAATAATACAAATTGCTACATACTTTTTACTGTTTAAGAAAGCAGAGTTTCTGAAAGCAGCCCTTTTATTTTTATAGCTGTTGTAGTGAAATAGCTGTGCTGGCTTCGATACCCCTCTTTTTATTCTGCAGCTTGTCATATTCTGGAATGCTGTGACGGCTTGGCTCAGGATGTCATTAGTACTATTGGACAAGCTTTTGAACTCCGATTTCGGCAATACCTGCAGTGTCCTTCCAAGCTCCCCACACTTCATGACAGGTCAGTGTGGAGGCATACCCCTCTTATTACTTCAGCACACTTTTGATTATTAAGGCATAACACAGTTCATTTGAATTTCTCCCAGTGGCCGGCTAGATTAATTAGATTGTTATAAACATATAGTTAGAAAATATGTACTATTAATGCTTTACTGGAACTTGCTTTCACATTTTTCACATCGAATACATCTTAATAAGACCTAAATTACCATTTCAAGGTCCTTTTGTTTCTAATGCATTTCAGATAGTTATACAATTAAATATAAAATGAATACCATATTATATTCTTTTGTTGTACCCTGTAATATACAGTACATGTATATCAACAAAATGTGGTGTTATATATGAAAGCTTTGTATTTTTGTTATAAAATAGGTGTTTTATTTTATCTGAATGGTAGTATCTAATGTGTAACTTAAAGACGTGAGACTGCTAATATTTTTTTTTTACTCTATTGATTTTGTATGTTGATCGGGAACAGTAAGATGTTCGCTCACCACTGATAACGTTGGCCTTTTCTTATTTGAAACCTTTTTATGTTTTCAGAGAGGCAGTAAAAGGTTGCCTTTTACACATAGGTAAATTTAACAAATTACATTTCTGCAAGGTCTGTTTCTAAAAGAGGAACATGACTCAGGCTTTATGTTTTACTATAACACAGGATGTTGAATGTGGAAGAGTCCCTGTGGACTGAAGAAGAAGAGGAAATGGCTGAGCATCCGTATTACAACAATATACCAGGGAAGATGCCTCCTCCGGGAGGATTCATTGACGTTAGACTGAAGAACCAGACATCCGGCCCAGCAGATGGCTCTCAGGTGTGTTCTTCAATCATGTTTCTCCAAAAAACCTAATTGCTTTCTGAGCAACAGGCCAACACAAGTTGAGAAACTGATACATTTGAACTTTGCTAATGTTGTTGATCAGACGGAACACCCCACTGCTGTGTAGCTGTTACATTCAGGAAACTGAAAAGAGAATATGTCCTGTAACAATGTTCACCAGCACTCTGCAATGGCCCTACATTCAGAATCATTCGGAATGATTTGAGCACATGTAGTGTTGTGCATCCCCCCTCTCTGTTAGTCCATGGGACAAGAAGGTTTTTCTGCTTCATTTCTATTCGCTGTTTTTCCAGTGTTGTTGAGAAAGCGTTTCCTTATAGTCTGAATGAGGTAACTATGATGAACAGTTTTGGTCTGGGTAGCTAAATTTCTCTGCACAAAACAAATCATGCATACAAGTTCAAACTACGGCAAATCACTTTTTAACGATGAGTCTTCCTTCAAAGTGCTGCCATTGGTGCGGGAGGGGTCCTTCGACAAGTGCTTTCACCTTTTAATGTTTTTAATGAGGTCTTCTCTTAAAGGTATTCTGATTACTTTCTTCATAGCCTAACACAGCAGCTGGAATAGACCAAACATACTACCAAGGAAGACACTATGGGGAAAATCAGAACGAGGACAAGAAACCTGCTCCAGTCCGGCAAGGTAAGATCCTTTTCTCAGTTATGGCAAAAGCAATTCACACGAGAGACGATAGATGCTGCACACCCAGCAAGACTGCAGCATTGGGCCAAGTTAATAGCCTCTTTTAAAACCTTTTTGTATTTCTGGGAGCACAAGACAAAACAATCCAACAAACAACAAAAAACGCGCATTCAATGAATCCGAGTTCAGGCACTAAAAGAGACAATGGAAGTTAATCTTGACCTAATTTTGACAACTGACCACAGGGTTTTTCACATTGAGAAGGTGGTGTCAGCATTCTTTCTCCGGCTGCATAGATGTCCCCCAGGCAATCTGGTTTTCTCCCATTTTTGAAAGACCTGCTGACTCAATTAACTGGGGTCTCTATACTCCTTCTGTGTGCGCCCCTTTGATGGAAAGGAATCCAGGGGATCTGCGGCCTTATATTGGACTAAGTGTCTAATGACAATGGATGGACCAGGACTGCCTGGGAAGAGCACAGCTGAATTTTAGGGTTTTGTGAGAATGCTGTTCAATCAGATGGTATGCATAAGCCATAATTCTTTTTTTTTCTTTTATCTAGGATCCAGTGATATATATGGTCAACCTGAAGGAAAACCTCAATTACCAAAAACTGGGGATGTCCCGACCTATGTTAACACTCAGCACATAGATGCTCAGGTCCTGGCAGCCCTGCAGGCAGACTCTGACACTGTGATCAATGGAGCAGCAGGGGTTGCCAAAGATAGTCCTAGGAAAGACATATTTGATATGAGTAAGTAAAGTTAAACCATCTAATTAAGCTTGCAAGAAATAATTAGAGCAGTGACAAAATAATTGTCCAATCTAGATCTTTTTTATGCTTAATTGTACCTTTTCTCATTTCAGTACAAAAGATTAAGACTTCTTAAGATTCCCCATTGCATTAGCAGGAGGCACTGTTCCTTTAACAGAAGTGTAATAAAAGGTTTAATTTAGGAACTGTCAGCCTTGAGTGGTATAATCAGGCTGTCAACTAGAAACAATGCCAGAGTTCAGAGTTTTCAATGTATGCAGTGTGGTTTGTGAGTTCAGACATTTTCAAAAAATGCATGCACCCTAAGCTCTTGTGAAAGGTGTACAGTATATGAAATGAGAATCATGGGAAATGTTCTCTCTTTTGAATCTAAAAGTGAAATAAAAACTGTTGATTTAGTTTTTGGTATTAATTTAACATGGAAGCTATTGAGCATTCAGAAGTTATCATTAAAGGTGGTAAAACCGTAGAAAAGATTTTTGGATTCACTTCTGTGCAGTTGTCTAGAAACAGGTGTCACGCAGCGCCCTCTAGTGGTGAGATTCGCACTCAACACCTTGCTCTTTTTTTTATCTTTCAGAAGCAAATATCTGTAGGATTGGTGAATAACATAATTTTGGGGGGCATTCATTAGGGATGCACACTTTCATTTCTCTTGTTAGGCCTGGCTTTGGAACCACTAGTGCAAACTGTTGTGTCAGTTTAACATTTCTGCTTCTCAACACTGCATATCACTGTATCCATCTGTCAATTTTCAATCCACCGTGACCCTCTCTGTGACTCTGCAGGTTGTCTTAGCAAGGAACAGGTGTAAGGCAGGGTATGCCAAAACATACCACGCCAGTCCCTTGCTGGGCACACACACAGACAAAAACACACACTCACACCAGGGCCAACTTTCGCAGAAGTCAATTAACCTACCACAGTCTTTGAACTGTTAGAGAACACCGGAGAAGCCAGAGGAAACCTGCATCAACACAGGGAGAACATACAAATGCCACACAGCTAGTATTTCAGGTCAGGAATTTAACCCAGGACCCCAGCTATGTGAGGCAGCAATGCTAACAACTATGTAGCTATGCCACCCACATCACTGTATGTGGATGAGTTTTCATAAAGAAAATGTTTCCTAATTTCCGGCTCTTCTGCTAGGTATTTTTGAGGATTTTGTTGATCTTTCAGGGCATACACTTAATTGAGACCAAGAGTGAGAGAAAGCACCAGAAAACATGCATTACAGCTTCAATCTACAATTACAAACACCCCTAGCAGTACCAGCAGTTCAGTTGTCCAGTAATATACAGCCTTCACAATTTAACATAAGCATGCAAGACAGAGCCTACATCAGGACCATCAGAGCCATCTAGTGGAATGCTTTCGCACTAGACTCCAGGTTTTAAAATTCACATTCTGCCTGAATATCTGGCCTTGGAAATCTGCCAGTGTCAGTACCTTATTTTCCTTCCCCTGGATTGGTGCTTTTATGTTTCCTGCAGAGCCCTTTGAAGATGCCATCCGGAATCAGGGCCAAGGCCCTGTTTTAAACAAGGCCGCCTCCGTGGACAACTCAAGCCCCCTCCTGGTCAGAGCAACAGCCTTCAACGTGAATGAAGAGCTGAGCTCACAGCTGTGGTACCACAGAGAAATGAGCAGGAAGGAAGCAGAGCAGCTGTTGAAGGTGGATGGAGACTTCCTGGTCCGGAAAAGTACCACAAACCCTGGTTCCTATGTCCTGACAGGAATGCACAACGGCCAGGCCAAGCACCTTCTTCTGGTAGATCCAGAGGGCACAGTGAGTATTTTTTGGATTTATGTAATATTTTTGAACAACAATTTATGTATATACAGTAAATTTCATTTAATCGGTTAATCTTTTAAGCAGTTTAATTCTAATTTACTGCACTTCTACTTACTCTTTAAACTCTGTAAATGTTCTAATTTATCCACTGTGTATACAGAGAAGATCTTAGATAAAATCATGTTTAGCAAAGGTAAATAAGTTGTGTAATACAATCATTTTAGTAGTTTATTCCTTCATGTTTATTCGGACAGTTTACTGCATTGCCTGTGAGGTTTTCTTTTGTGAATAATATTCTGGTCATGAAGTAAATTTATTACGGCTAAAATGATTATCAATGGAAAAAAAGTTTTTATTAGAGCTATTTTATTACTCACACCCGTATTAATACGTTTCTAAACATTGCTTAAGGTTTGGTAAATCAATTTGAATTTAAAACATTTGCATTTAATACTTCATAAATATAGCTTTGGATGAAACAAAGGTATGTGGAAAATAGAAATTAGGTATACAATTTATCAGAAAAAAACTATCAAGGAAAAAGGAGGGCAATTATCTGGAGATAGTTTTGATTGGAAAATACTTGGTTAATGTTAAGTTTAAACCCTTCATCTTAGATGCTTTCAAAGCATTGAATGTGTAGTGTTTGCTGTATTTTTTAATGTTAATTAACACTTAGTATTAACATTAATGCAAATTATGAATTCAAAAAGGATGTGCTTCTATTGAAAAACCAAGTAAAAAGTAACTTTTTTTCAAAACAATCTTGTATGCCAGCAATTTGTTTCTGTGCATGACTCAAAGGTCACTGTGATATTTCAGTATCTGAAAATAAGTAGTTTTTGTTTATACAAATGTCCTGTCAGATGTTCTGTGGGAAGTAATACAATCTTGTCATACTGTACGTGCATGTCCCACATGTTGGCAGAACGTTCTTCCTCTCATTCACTTGAGTGAGGGGGTAGAGATTGGCAAAGCAGGTTTTGATAGTTTGATAGTTTGAAAGGGTGAAAATGCTGATTTAGCAAGTGTTTACTCTTACCTTTGTATCACAGCAGCCCTCAAGAAACCATAAAACATGAACAAAGCATTAATATCACTGTACTAATATTATATGAATACTATTATAATGCTAATAATAGCCCCACAGAGTGGTGCAGTATTTTGCACTGCAGTCTGATGACGCCAAGTTTCTGGCTTTGATTCTCACCTTTGCCACCTGTATGGGAGGTGTCTGTGCATTCGTCTTATGTAGGTTTATGTTTGCTGTTGCAGTTTCTAACCAACTCCTAAAAACATGCAAGTGAAAAGTGACCAGCTACTCTAAAATGCTACCCTGCCCTGGGATTGATCCCGGGTTGCCATTAGCCCAACCAGAAATGCCAATAATGGCATGATATGTCATATCCTGATGGTTTCTGGAACGCAACAGGCAACCGCCATTTAATGTGACCCAACTGTATATTTGGTTTATTTTTTTCTTACAAATAGTGGTGCTGTAATTATTCAAGTGAGTTTTATTTAAACATTTTCTACTCGCAGCTAAGATTTTATGTGTTAAACAAATAAGCCAAGGAATGTAGATGTAATAAACAAGGGTGTTTGATGCATTGACATATGCGATGCTGTGATGCTAAAAACGCAGTTTTGGGAGTTTACTAACAAATAGTAGGACACACTGTTCATTCACTCAGCCACCTGAGCTGCTTGATCTCTTTCTTGCCACGAGGTCTTGAGCGCATATTAAAAATAACTCCACCAGTAAACTACATGGGATTCTAACATAGTGGTTAGTGTTCTGGAAAGATATACAGAACCAATAAAGGTACATTTCCTGAGCTGCGAATACTACTGTATATGTAGTGTGAGAGGAGTGGGCATGGGGACAGTGTTGCCCATGCCTTTTGATTCTAGTGCCTGGCTTACTAAGACAATTTCTATTTGCAATAATACAGATGTGCTTAATTGTACCTAAAGAGTGAATGTTAATTTAATCACAAGGATTTAAGGGTGATATATTAAACAACACACACACCCCCCTCCATTTAGACTTCTTTCCTAAGAAAAAGAAATTCCTTTTGCTTTCAAAACACCAGCCTTGGAAAAATGTCCCTTGTTTTGTGTTGGTTTTTTTTAAAGACAGAAGGGATATCTGTTACGAGATCCCTGAAAGACATAAGTCATGGCAGCTTAGCTACGGCTCATCTCTGTGATATTAGCATCTTGTAAAAACATAGAACTTCCAGGGCAGACACAATCACACGTCCACAACAGAACTATGAGAAAATAAAGAGATCAGTTGTTTAGTGGATTTGATGTGGTTATGAATAAAACGATCCTATATATTTTAACAATAAAAAAAGTTCTTTATATTTATATAGTGCTTATATGCTTTATATGTGCTTTTCCTTCCAAAGGATCACATAGTGCTTTACAAATAGGATGGGGACTCACATCATCACCACTGAAGTGCAGCACCCATCTGGGTGATTCTTGGCAGCCAGCCATTATGTTTCTCACTATACAGAGGATCAGACAGCAAATTAGCCAGGACACTGGGGTTAATTGCAAATTGCAAATTGAAATAAGAAATACAGTCATTTCTTGTAAGTCGTGTTATAAGCAACTCTCTGTCTTTTTCTTTTTTGAAGGTACGGACTAAAGATCATGTATTTGACAGCATAAGTCACCTAATTAGCCATCACCGTGACAACAACTTGCCAATAGTCTCTGCTGGAAGTGAACTCTGTCTTAAACAGCCAGTAGCAAGAAAACAGTGACCAGTACTGTAGCTGGATGGGGGTAAATTCTTTCTAACCCTGGAAATGTGCAGACAAAGAAGAAAAAAGAGAAGATGGCTTAGGAAGACCGTGTCTTTTACGCGCTATCCGGATTCCAGAAAGGAAGATGTTAATCCAATACACAGAATTTATAGAACTGTGATTATTTTATTGTGATTATTGAAAATATATATTTTTCAAGACAAGAAGACATATAGGTTTAATGAATAGACATTGATTTGGTGTTGTTTAAAAATTGAAACTTGTTAAAATGTTTAGATTAACTGACCTCACTGAGGCAAAGAAAAAGTAATTTAGAATAACATGAAGTTCTAGATTTGTCTGACAAGCACAACCAGATTTACATATTTGTTGGTTAACGTTGGACGAAAACAAATGTAAAAAAGCAGCTAGTGTTTTAAAAACTTTAAACAACAAAAATATTTAATACATGCAGCTAAAGTAACAGTTAATTTGATAACAGCTTCAAATTACTGTTAATTCTGCTTTAAAATACTTTTTAAATCACAAAATATTTTAACTTCTCCATATACTTTACTCAGTACTCTGGACTTGTTTAAAAATGCAAAATGCTGCAAAATTACTAGAGAGTACGCACATCTGTCACTGAAGTCGCATGACTTGAAAATAGTTTTTGTGGTAATTGTTTGTAGTCTTTTAACCCTTTGAGAGGTGTTTGTGTATGCACATTGTGTAAAATGTTAATGTTTTCTCTCAGTCTGGCTCCGTCTCAAATTTTCTTTGAACCTGTATATTTTCTTAATTCAATTAACAATTAATGTACATTAATTAGGATGTTAATCACCCAGAATGTGTTGATAGCAAAAACAAAACAATACCTGTTTCAGAGGAAGATGAACTGCAATGTACAAAATAAAAGACTGTTAAAGAAAAGAAAGTTTTTATGTTCTACACAGTTTATATGATTGTTTCAGGATGTTTTCGACAAGAGTCTTTCCTAAGCCATAAAGAAGGAAAGATCAGAGCAGTTCATTTATTGTTATTCTAAAGATTCTGTACATGATGTGATGATGTTAGAATAGAATGTTTATTCCAAGACCTTACAAAGTGCCCAGTTCGAAGATCAGATCCATTTTCTTTGTTGAAAGCTCTTAAGCACCAACACTGAATTACTTCACAGATGGTAAAGTCTTTAGCAATGTGCTTGTAGCTACTGAAGTATCAGGCATCTGTAAATTCTTTGAAGCAGTACACTATTTTCGTTTGTACGGGGTACAGTTGCATTTTTCTGGTGGTAATGCAATTACTCCTTTGGATGTGCATGAACTGGGGTGGTGGTTGATGACTGATGATTTAGAAACTCTGTTCTCTGTGTGTGTATTAGCATATTTGCACATGGCACATTTAAGGCTATTACAATGAAAAGTGCCTTTATATCACTGTAAAACAAGTCCTCTTAGCTTCTTGTCTTTTCTATGTGAAAGTATGTCAGTGCTGTGGGAAAAAAGCATCCTGCAGACAAAAGAAACATGGACTGATCTTTAAACTAGGTACTTTGGAACATCTTCAGATATACAATCTACTCTTTATAAATACAATCTATTATGACACCATCAAAGGATCATGTACAGAATTTCTGAACAACAGGATTGCTGCACTAACTTTACCTTTCCTTCTATACAGCCGAAGATTTTTTGATAAATTATTTTTGATTATTTAAACTGGGTGTACCACATAGAAACTTTCTTTTCCTTTGCAGCACATAATATATCCCAGGGTAGACGCTGATAGAAGAGCCACACTTTTTTCATATTTGTTCTGCATATTCACTTCACTCAAGGGGTTAAATAATTGAAGCAACATGATTTAACTTACATCTGCTTTCAAAATAGGATTTATTGTTATTAAATACCAACATTCATTGTTTAAATCAAATATACATATATAATGATTTTTGTTAATTATGTATATCTGGGTAAGTCACGTTTCATGGTCTTTGTATAACATTCTATAGACATCTATATCTGGGTATATATTTTCTGTAGAGCACTCTGCCTGGCCATCCGTTAATCTGAAGCAATTTGATTTGTGCCAAATGAGACTGAGAGTAAAATTATTCAATATAAACAAAATTATGCTTTATTGGTTGTATCCACTGCTTACAGCATTCTTTCTAGGGCAAGACTTAAGCTGAATACCACTATACAAACATGCAAATTTTAATGTAAGTGGCAGGTTCAATTTGTTTTTTATTTATATAAAAAGCTTTCAATAGATAACTACAGTATAGTATTTTCTGTAAAGGTAGAGGCTCATCTATGGAAAAAGACAAACTCAACAGAAAGTCTATTGCATTTTTTAGGAATAATAAAACTGTAAGCTGACTTGGTCAATGAAAGATGTTGTCAAGCTATGCCTGCAAGCTTGTCTTTTCTCACTACTGCATTTTTACAAACATTCTTTGTTGCATACAGGAGAAGGTATTAAAGAGCTGCTGAAGGAAATCTTTTACTTGTGCAATATGAAATGAGCTGGGATTATGATTAAAGACAGTGATGATGCTGCATTTGCCCCAGCTCAAGTGCTGCCCAAATAAAGGCTATTACCTCAGTTGTTACAAAGTGAAACCTTTCACTTGAGAATAGAGTCATTAAAACAACATTACGGGAGCTTGTTTTTCCTTTTTGTAGTGTTATGGATTGTTGATGGAAAGATAAATATATTACTATCTTCAATGACTACAATTTCATTCCGCATTTAATGTCTCTTTTGTGGGTATTTGTTTTTTGAGCCTTTCATATGCAAAGGTAAGAGGAGGGTTTGTTGTTACCTTTAATACTGCACCTTTGAACTTTAAAATGGCAGCTCATTAGCTATAACTGGACACAAATTGATGTTATAAGGATTATTTCAGATGGGGCTAACATCATTTGTGGATGATGGAAACCAATGCCAAACTTAGCTGGGATTTCCTTCTGACAGTAAAAGCAGTTAATTTGGCGCAAGTACTTGACTTGATTTTTTTGCATTTGAAAATCAGCTGCCCTCTATTTGCAAGACAAGGTCTCAAATGTAATTATGTGTTTTTTTAACAAATAGATAATGCCAGTTTTCTATGTTATCAAAAAACGTGCCTTTTCTATGTACTTACAGTGTTCATTCTAATTAATACCATGGCAAACCCTTAAGTGGAGTTCAGTCATGGGCGTTTTTCTTTATTTGAGGTAGTTTATTCAGTGCTAAAATGTTACAGCATGAGATTCAGCAGTCACTTCTCTTTCTTCTTAGTTTTCTATACTGAAATTGAATGATGCTACAATGAAATCACACTCAAGGGGTTTTGGAATAAAGGGTAACAAAATGTAATTTCCTGAAGATGTTTACAGATTTGATCCTTGATTATATGAATTACCATAACTCTGTATGACTGTTGGCAATAAAACAGCAAATGTGTCATTTTTCTGCTGCATTTCTGTGTGTTTTCATTAAATGTTTGCATGTCCAAACTACTCCAAGTTTTCCACAAATTCCAAGTTTCAAAAACAAAACCTTTAATTTCTGCTGTTCTTAATCTCTTTTGGACCACACCTACTAAATAAGTGGCACAAGATTTTGAATACTGACAATTCAGCTAACCACGAAGATCACAAATAATCTAAATGTGACAAGGCCTGGGTAGAATGCATGGCGGATATACGAAGTGACAAGATCACAGATTTTAAATGGACAATGTTCAGTGTTTTTGCTTCATATTTTGTTTTACAGAGAAATTGAAATATCTGGAATACTGTAGGAGAATTTCACCAGCAATTCATTTGAATGTCTATCAATGCCTATCAATCTTTATGGAAATCTTTTGTGCAGGAAACATTCCATTAGGTCAGAAAATCACCAATACAGCTTCCTTTTAGTTCCATGGTCATGGAGTCTATAATAAGGAGCATTATAATAGTCTATAATTGTGGATTATTGAAAAAAAAGTAATAACATCACTTAGAACAGCTAGCATTCTTGGAGATAATGCAGTATCATGATCATATCAATTATCATTATTTGTTGTCTTATTAAGCTTTTTCTTTGGGTTATAGAATTCATTACTGCTATAGTGTAAACTATTGCAACACTCAGACAACATCTAGACAGACCCCTTTGCAGTCCAGTGACAACAGTGATAACAGACAGACTGTAATTAAAACACATTCTAAATACTTAAAGCAAAAGGTTGTTCTCTATGACATGATGGGGCAAGGAGGTTCATGTTAAGTGTATTTATGTTGACATTTCAAATGTGTATGTTGCATGTAACCACAGTCATTCAATTTCTTCTTTCGTTGTCAATTCTATATCAGACTGTTGACTTCATTCCTTTTGATTTCTATAGTGATTTAACAGCACTAATTAAGCTACCATCAATTAAGCAACAGCCGTTATACAACTGCTCTAATTTGCTGGCCTTAAATTTACCAATTAAATTGCACATAAGAATTTTGGCTTGAGAATGATATTTTTAGAATAAAGACAAATAACTTAGATTGTTTTCATTGTCCACAGGCATTGTTTTATTTGGTTGATTGGAAAGTACTGAGTGTATCCATAATTTCTAATTATGTTTTCTGTACACTAGAATACCATAAACACTTTTGGCAATTTAAAAGATTATTCATTAGAAATTTTGTAGAGTAAGGGTTACAAATGACTCTTGTTGGTGCGTAGGATAATAAAAAATATTTAAAAAGCCAGTGCGTTTAACATGTGTTTTTATAAGTACATTGCTTGATTGCACTGTTAGCCTTAACAAACACATTAATGGCTTTAAATAGATATTAATAAAGAAATTACTACTCTAGCTTCTGAACATAGCCCTTAACGTAAATCATAGGAAACAGGTATTACAAAAAACTACAAATACTGTCTTCTGAAAGATAGAACTGATCTGCATTAAAGGATCATTCATTTTTATGGTTTAAAAAAACAGCAAAAACACTATAAAAACTAGTCAGTTCTAACTAATAAGTCCCCTTCCTAGAGCTTTTTAATTGCTTCATGCAGTTCTAACATATAGTATATATATATACAAACTAGCTTATTACATATACTGTAGTTATATACAGTAAATATACTGTATGTAAAATGTACTGTAGTGATTACTCTTCAGTTATATCACTTACTATTCTATCTACAATGTGTCTTATCATACACTTTCATTGTGTTATATTTAACACAATTGAGTCTAAGAATAATTTTCTCTTTAGTATGTTGCAGTTCTAGGCTTTCCCATCACATAATGAACCAAGATTCTTCTATGTACTCATACATAAAACAAGGTAATAGAATTTAATTACAATAAAATATCTGTGATGAGACCTACAGTAACCCCCAACTCACCAAACATTCTGAATGTATGAATGGAAAAATGTAGTTTTGATTATTCCCAATAATAATAGAATAGAAAATGGTTGCAACATTTTTCAAGTTGTGCAGTAACTTAAAGGTATGTAGGTATGTAAAACAATTGTATTTTTTAACTTAAACATACTTAAACCAAAGTTTGCACCACAGTAAAAAACTTTAGGTAGTCTTGTCACAGGGATTTGTTAAATGTGTTGTCTCACCAAAGGGATATAGCTTTCAACACTTTGCTTAATCATTGCAATAATTTTACAAGTCATATCTGGCCATGAAAAATGCAAATACACAAACTGTTTAAAAGGTACAATTTTTATAAATTCTACTAACTGGCAGCTGTGTTCACTAGAATATTTCATTGTGGTAAATGCTTATAAGAACTTCTTATGTGAAAGAGGGTTTCTAAGTAACCACATGAACTACTATATTACTATATTTATTATTAATAATAATAAATTAGGATATTTACATTTATCTTAATAAAGGCAGAAAACTTTGCAAGGACATATAACATTGTTTCTAATGGTGGAAGCTACAGTTCCAGTAGAACAGTAATATGAAAGGTCCAAATTTCAGCCTTTTGTTGAAGGTATGCAAGGTTATATACAAAATCACAAAGCATTTCATTCTTAAACCTTTTATGATATACACCGATTTTGTGATTTGGAATTTCTACCCAAAACTTACAAGCTATGATATAAGTAAATTCTGGATTACATGGGTCTTTCTTGTTGAAACCCTAACCCTAACTATAAAATCTTTACTTCCTAAAGTAAGTACTTATTTACATACAGTATACAGTATACTGCATGATACCGATCGAAAATAAATCTCTCTCCATATTAAATGGCAGGCCTGCCTTTCTCCTGCCTCATGAGCAAACTGCCAAGCAAAGTAGCAGTGACTACATCACGAATCATCGATATTACCCGTTTTACAATGTACCCAGTGACCTCTCACCAATTACACACACAATACAGTCATGGCAATGTGCATAATACTGTAGAATACACCTTTAAGGCACTCTCAGAGATGAGCAGTACCCACCACCTGCTGAATAACAAGAAAAACAACTTTCCTGATGTCACTTATTGGCAGAATTAAGTTTGTGTTATTGGAGTTTTTAAGCCTCTCATTTATATCCTCAGCAGTTTTATCTCCACTTCTGTTTGGAACAATACGATGTCCTTTGTATTCTCTGTATTTGCAGAGAATTCTTGCATAAACTAAAGCATAAAGGAGGACTAGATCTTCCAAAGTTCAAGCTTGACTATTAGTTTATCAACGTACAGTACACTGTGGTTGACACTGGCAACCTTCAGGCTGCTCATTGGATTTATCTGAATGGCTCTGTCTAGAAGATGGTTCTTGTAAACAATACTCCCGGTCTGTTCTGTTACATGGTGCTCTTCCATTGTGTGTATGCCAACCATTATGCCAACACAGATGATATATATCGGTAACAATTTTGACTCTTTTGAACAGCTTACAAAAAAAGCTGGATTGCAACATATACTTTCGATCATGATGATTAATTTCATAAGCTCATTTGTCAATTCCATTCTAACACTTAACTCTTCACCGAAATGTGATCTGTACCTAAAGCTGATATGGGACCAAAATAGTGGATCTGACATCTTTAAGTACATTCCTCCTACCTCGATTTTCCATATTCTAGACTGTTTAGTTCTAGATCAGCTAAGTGTGCTGGTCTTCCCTTTTTTTGACACTTTTTTTTTTGTTGCCTCCTTTGGAGTTGCACCCAAAGGAGTTGGTCTGTCTAAAACGCAATGCAGCCTATTAGCTGGATGTTACATTTTATACTGGTGGAAGCATGCTGCCCCCTCATTTGAATGTCCACCTTATTAGGTTATCTTGTGTGTCTAAACTGAACCTTACAGAAGGTAGCAGGCCTTCCTATCTTGTTTTGATTCCCCCGCACTCTCCTGACCTTCTAGATGCACAGCATGGTATGCCTTGTTTCCGTTACTCTCTTCCTTTCTCTTTAGTCCTTTTTTATGCAAACTTATTTGTATCAATGCAATTGCATTTTGTGTTTTTATCCCATATACGGCACTTTTCAAAACTTAAATGAAAGAACAAAATTTGTAAAAAGGCCAAAAAGGAAATATAAAACAATGGAGATCGTGTTTGGTTATTGGTAACCATCGATCTTAAGATTGCACAATATTTACACAGTTCGTACCAAAAAGGCCTTTCAGAAATGGCGCAGAGCAAAAGAAAGTAAATTGTAGACAATTGTGAAGGCTTATGAATAGAACAAATTTTCTCATTTATGCACAGTCATTGAGTCTGTCAATTACAGATCGTAACCACACCCTTAAAAAAATCACAGCCATGGTTATAAACCTAATAATACTTAACACAATTAAATGCCCACTGTTGTCATTCCAATGTCTAATTTCCCATTGTGTCATTGTTTGTCAAAATGTCACAAACAGCAATCAAATCAGACAAGCCAAGGCTATTTTCTTGTTAGAATTCTCACAAGTATTAAGGCTTGACATTATAGGTCTTCCTCCTTTGGTTTTGCCAGCACAAGTGTGCTATTAAAGTTTAATAATCCCAAAAATGAAAGGGCAAAACGTGTCAGCATTCATTACCATTTTGTGAAGGGTGGGGTTTTGTCATCGAAGGTCCCACAGTAATTTCAGGACTTTCCCCATCTGGTATCCTTTGGCAATGGCTGCTGCTGGACTTGCTCCTGCTGTTGTCAGGCGTGGGCTGTATGGGGAGGTTCTTGGCTGCTTTGCTTCGAATTAGGCAGCCACACACTAAGCGGAAGAAAGCACGCCGCATTTCCTTACTTGCCAGTGTGTAGATGATGGGATTCATGGCTGAATTCAGCACGGCCACAGCAATAAACCAGTCGGCTTTGTACAATATGGAGCACTGCTTATGCTCACAAGCAACATCAATCAGCAGCAGAACAAACAGCGGAGTCCAGCAGGCAATGAAGACTCCAACAACAATGATAACTGTTCGCAACAGGGCCATAGACCGTTCCGAATTGCTGTGCTTAGTGACTTTCTGACTGCTAGATTTGACCAAAGTGTAAATGCGGGCATATAGTATAGCAATGGCAACCAAAAGTGCCATGAAGATGATGATGCAGAAAGCGACGTATTTCTTGCTATAAAGAGGTAAGACGGTGGAACAATCAGGCAGGTTGTCAGTGCAGTTCCAGCCAAGGATAGGCAAGGCACCCAATGAGACGGCAATCAGCCAACAGGCACCAATCAGGAGAAACACTCTGTATTTCTTATTGGCATCATAAGGCCTCATTTTAATCATGGTCATGTGCCTTTCAATGGCAATGGCCAGTAAACTTAACGTGGAAGCCCCCAGTGCCACAAACATGCTTCCTTCCCGCACAAACCACACCGTTAAAGATAGACTAAGCGTCTTTTTTCCGGACATGAGTATGTTAGTTATGTAGGCAATTCCAGCCAGTAGATCACAAAGTGCTAGATTGCCAATGAAGAAGTACATGCGGTTGTGGAACCTGTGGTTTTTCCATATTGCAATTAACACCATTAGATTCTCCAGGACTATGAAACTGCATATTACCAGGAAAGCAATGCTTGTTGAGCCCATTCCTTCAGTTCTCTCCTCACGGTTTTCAAGCTTCCCTACGTAGTTATAATGCTGAACAAGAATTTCGTTCCTGTATTCTGAATTCATCTCCATAGCTGCAGCAGGGGGCAGTAGGGGAGAAGGCATCTTTGTTTCAAGTTAATTCCTTGTTGAAGCCGATAGAACTAAGCAGTTGCATCTCCCTTCTACAGAGCTGATGTCTGGAGTTGCATGCAGTCCCTTGCTACCGTATTTCCAGATCTGTGAAAGAAAAGGTGACATTATTCACCGTTTAGAGAAGTTTCGCTCTAAGGATGTAACAAAAGCCAACTGATACTGTAGGTGCAGCAGGCGAACGTTATGCGTGTCAAACAAATTAAATGAAGGGTGGCGTCTATTTTATAACGCAAGTACATACATGTTTTATAGCAGAAGAGCTTTCACTTTGCAAACATGATGGAAAGTTTTCTTTTAAAGCTTGAAGGTATAGTACCACTTTTATTTTACAAATACGGGGATGCATAAGCAGCACGATTCTGCCCGTGATATTCGGGGTGTGGGGGGGACGCTTCATGCTGAGGTATGGTTACTCTTTTCGAATCTTTAAAAGTAATTTTCAAGAATCTTCAAGCTTTCATGTTATTGGAACAATTAACTATCAAAGGAAATCGCAACCACAGATGCGATACGTAAAGATACTATTGGAAAAAAAGAAGTTTGCCGTTTGTAAATGAAAAGAGCATCGACAATATAATCACAACAGCAGCAACGCCACCTCCAAAACTAGCACTGCTATTATTATTAAATATTATAACAATGATAATAATAATCTTTACTCATATTGCCTACTTATTTTATGGACACAGCCCTAAAAACCAAAGTAGCCTGTTTGTATTGCAAAAAATAAAGTAAAAAATAGTATCAATAAATAGCTAGAATTGCAGTTTTCAACATACGTCTGCTTACCAAACCCCATTTATATTTTCATGGCTACAATTTTTGTGGCTCATTATAGACCTATAAAGTTTTACACAAATATATTACCACTAATACATATTGTACCGTTGCGTTACAATATCATACCGTTAATTATAAACCTGACAAATCGTTAGCTTTATAAATATAAATCGTCCTATTTTAAATTGTCCTTCCTTCCAAACATTAAAATGTAATTAGGTACCCCTTAATATAAGGAAAATTTATATCAAATAGTTCAGATATCCGACACACCATCACGTATATTCATTATTGATTTTTCTAAAGGATGAAGGCAATGATTTCAATTACAAAATGACCACATGTGAATACAGAATAACAGAACAAAAATATTTATATTGATCTCTTCTGCTTCTTCCTGTTATTGTGTTGTAAAGTCAAAGCATTATTTGAACTTTTATTGTCCCTTGATCGAATACTTACTTGATTGTCTTGGATTTCATATACCAGACTTACTTACTCAGTTGGTTTTACACTCCCAGATTGTATGGTCTTCCCATTTGAAATCTTGTTTATAAAATCCGTGTTTCATCACATAAATTACGGAGGCAAGTTTCTTCCTAATGGCAAAGTCTGAATTCCTCGAAATTACTTTTACTCTAAGCTCACATCCCCCTATGTGGTGTAGTTCAGCTAAAGTACTTTAAAAATACGCATCTACAGTGTATTTGCAGCACTGCTAAATCGCCTTCTGCTTCAATGAAAGGATCCACAGAAACTTTCTGAAAGTTAATCGCCTCCCAATATTCCCATATGAAATGACTAACACGCCTTTGTTATGACGTCTAAGGGTGTGTTAAATTTATCCTGCAGGGGGTATTGAAAAGCAGAAGTCAAACTATAAGAGTAGTTCCTAGTATACAGTATCAACACTTTTAAATAGGGGATTTCCACTTGGAAGGTTTATATCTACTTTTTTTAGACAGTTCAGGCTAATGACACTACGCAGTGTCTGATGTATGCTTTTATTTTCTGAATGGCTAGCACCCAAAACTGGACATATTGCAGTGATCATTATAATGATATAATTAAGTATCAAAACAAAGGCTCAAATTCTACTACGCAGAACTTATACAGTACATACAGTATAAGACCTGTAGGATTGCTTTAACGCGCTGTATGAGATAAAGTTTATTATTTTTAATTAAGACGGAAATAATGAAAGTCGCGTAATAATCAAAACTATAGTAAACATTACGTAAATGCAATATAAAAGGGTCAAATCGAATAAATTAACCTCAACCTCACCTGAGGAAACGTTTGGGTGTCTGTTGCGTGACAAAGCTACTGTACGTTCATCACGTAGGCCCCCACTTTGACATACAAGGTTTAATGTTGTTGTTGACCTTGCATTTTCTCTGCTCATTTCAGGAAATTGAATCCCAAAACATACTTTACAGACTGTTATGGGAAATCATTTTGTAATGGCAAACCATTGATTGAAACCTGGCTATTAGCACCTAGACTTATATCAAGGTTTTATTGAATTCCATGTTAACAATGTTTTCAAAGCACTTAGTGCTCTTTTTCTCGTGCGATCATTTTTTTCTACTAAGAAAAGAAAAACAAGAATTGAGCACAATAAATTGAGTGAAGTGCAGGTATATTTCAGAGCAGTTCGTTATAAATTGCATCGTCATCTTAGGTGATTAAAATATCACTCCCATAGGAAGCCGTTTACCTGCAGTGGATGAGCACGAGCGAATTGATAAGTCATATAAATTAATACAATCTGCAATCAATTTTGGATGGTGGTGGAGAGTCCCCATTGCCTGTAAAGCGCTGACCAGAAAAACTCAATATAAACGTAAGAAATTATTATTTCAATGCACTCTTTCTGTTGTTGAGTGAAACGATACAGAACATACAATACTTGTAATACATAATGATATATGAAATTTAAAAAGTTGGGATGTCCAGCAGTATAGCAATGTCAGGATATAGTGTGATATATTTATTATTGGGACGTAATGTAAAAAAATAAGAAAAATAACAGAAACAGCTACTTAAAAGTATTTCTAAATTATCTGAAAGAGATTATTCTTTTCCGGTGGAGGTTTAAAGTATCTGTTCATGTGAATTAATGCATCATCTTGTTATGCCGACGTTATACTACACGATTTTCCTAGGATTTTCAGTCGTAGCCTTCATTTACATAATCATAAGAAAATCACAGCGAGTTGTAGAGAGTTGCAGCGCGCGCACGCGCCCGTTACCGTCAGTTGTGTTGTGTGACACCCCCAGCAACTCAGTCATAGAGCTCTCAATAGCCCCTATGACCAGTGAGTCGCAGAGAGAAACTGCTTTGATTTTCTCGTACCGAGTCGCAAGTCGTAGGGTTGGGCTCTTGTATCTGAGACAGTCAATAGCCAATGAGCGCTCAACCGCAAGTACAATGCAAGAAATGGGGCTTCAAGGAAAGTGTAGTAAAGTGATATAGGAATGTATAAATGTTGTAATTACGTGTAATAATCCACCAGGTGGCTCTATCCATTTTCCAAGGTTATAGGAGTCATCCGGATGTTATAGTGTTGGCGCCAGAAAGATAGAAAATCAAAGCGAACTGGGGGACAGTTGGAGAAAGCTAGCGTGAGAGAAAGATCGGTAGTATTGTGCTGTACAAATGAATTTTTCTGTAATACATAGTTCATTGTTCCACACCCGCCTCCTTGTCATTCTTTGCTTCATGTGAAGATACAACAGAAAGAAGGAAAGCAAGTGTTTTGGACTGTGCAAATGGAGGAGAGGCTTGTCGAACTTTGGAGCCAGCACAGATGTCCATTCGATGTTTCATGTTTGTCGTTTGTTTACTTTCATGCGGTGCTCTTCCTTGTATTCCAGTGTGCTCCACGTTAATTAGCTGCCAAAATGAGGCGACCTCGCGGTACTGTACTTTCACGGCGCAATATGAGATTTGGAACCGTGACGAAAAAGTCGTGGGGGAATTGTGTAATTAGTCACCCCCTGCGATTCCTAGTCGTATAATTTGACTCCCTCTAGGACAGAAATGGGATCGAGATTCAGCAACTGCAGTCGTTAAATTTGACATGGTCTCCAACTATGTCTTCAGGACAGGACCTACTTCTAGGATTGAAGAAACACATTATCCATCCATTTTCAATCCACTCCATCCAATTCAGGATTGTCACGGGGGAGTTGGAGCCTATGCAGGCAGGATGCCAGTCCATCACAGTGCACACACAGACACACGGACATGCGCTCACTCACGCCTTTGGCCAGTTTTCCCAGAAGCCAATGAACCTATTGGTATGTTTTGGGAAAGTGGGAGGAAATCAGAGCACCCAGAGGAAACCCATGTGAACACGAGGAGAATTTATAAACTCCACACAGATAGCACCCCAGGTCCAGAATTGAATCCAGGACCCCAGCACTACAAGGTACCACTGCACCACTGTGTTCCCCAAATACACTTATATAATTTATAAAGTAAAACTTCAACACCTAAAAAATAGTATGTCTTGTCATCAATTTTAATCCAGTACGCATATTCTTATCTGTTACTTTTTACTGTTAAATATATTACATATTTTTCCTCGACAAAGAAAACTCACACTTTAATTTTGATACATTATAGGTATCTCTAAACATTCTTTAAGCATGTTATTAATTATGTTATAAATACTGATAAAAGATTACATTCTCCTTGGGTTATTGATAAGGGTATAATTCAAGCAAGGTCAGGATTAGGGTTTGTTTTCCTAACATTTGCATTACGTTTACATGTATTCATTTGGTAGATGTTTTTATCCAAAGGTACTTACTTTTACATTCAGTTAATCCAATTAATCTACTAAGTAGGTTGTGTATTATCTCTGTTATGCCTCTACAGTAATACTGTCTAAATATATTTCATTTGTAAAAAGTTTTTAAATGCTATTTGAAACTCTTAATTCAAAGTGTTACCAAAAAGTCTTGTTCTCATTACTTACCTTTTAACCCAACTGCACACTTGAAAAGTCAATAATTTCTGATTTTAGGTTGAAAATGAACATGGACAGTCTGACAACCAAATAAGTATTGTGCACTTAGCAAGAGACGTAATTGCAATTAGTGAAGGATCATGTTCCTTAAAAAGCTATTTTAATTGAAATGCAGTTACACTCAATAAGGCCTTTTTCACCTGAAAATCATACATTAAAAATACATTTATACACTTCCATTCATACTTCCTCTTTGGCTCTTAGAATTTTGTTTTTGTGATTATGTAATAAAATTTGATTCTCCCTTCCTTCCAGCCACAACATTAGTATTGTGTTAAATCAAAGTCGAAAACAGTATTCTGTTTTCTGTGAGTATTTCAACTTTTAGATGCATTATCTGAATTTAAACAATTTTCAGTGGAAACTACTCCATAATACTGAAGGCTGCAGCTGGAGAACTTTCATAATGTATAAAGTAATGCTGTGCACTTGATTTAAAGCATCCAATAAAAATCCAGCAGCCAGCCATGAAATCCCAGCGGTCTTTTCTCTGTACATAGGCTGGCTCCCAAGTTGTCCAAGTGCTCTGGAATTGGGAATGTAGATGGATGGATGGGGGGTTGGTAGTATGCTTACAGTTTTTTATTGCAATACATTATTGAATACCATAGATATACTGTATTACCTAAAACACTTACACAGTGATATTAAAAAGCCTATTAAAGAATCTTAGACCGAAAGATAATACAAATTTATATTATTTTATTAGCTATCAAAGCGATCTGCCAGAAGATCTGGGAAACCAGCAGGTGGCCAAAGGATTGGAAGAGATCAGTATTCATCCCACTGCCTAAGGAAGGTGACGCAAGGGACTGTTGCAACTACCGAACAATAGCCCTGATTCCTCATGCGAGCAAAGTCCTTCTGAAGATCATACAGCAGCGTCTGCGCCCAATCATTGAAGCAGAACTACCTGACTCGCAAGCTGGGTTCAAACGAGGTCGTGGTACCCGTGACCATATCACAAATCTGCGGTGGATTATGGAGAAATGTCATGAACATCAGAAAAACATCTACATTTGCTTCATCGAATACAGTAAGGCATTCGACTGCATCGAACACGATAAGCTATGGAAGGCCCTGCAAGAACTGGGTGTGCCAGCACACTTGATCCAGCTGATAAGATCCTTTTATAAAGATCAAGAAGCAACTGTTCGAACACAACATGGAGACACCGAATGGTTCAAAATCGAGAAAGGTGTGCGACAAGGCTGTATTCTGTCCCCTTTTCTTTTCAGTCTTTACGCAGAAATGATCAAATTGATCATGAGGAAATTAGATCTAGAAGAATCGGAAATTGGTGTGAAGATTGGAGGCAGAAATATTAATAATCTCCGCTATGCTGATGATACAACATTACTGGCGGAAACGGAAGTTGGCCTGAAATACCTCATTTTAAGAATCAAAAAGGAAAGTGAAAAGATGGGTCTCCACCTCAACATCAAAAAGAAGAAGATCATGACAACAGCTGGAAATGGAGCAGTCAAAATAACCATCAATAGTGAAGAGATCGAATGCGTCAAGGTTTTCTGCTTCCTGGGATCCATGATCGACCAAACTGGAGACTGCGGCCCTGAAATCAGGCGACGGATTGCGTTAGGCCGTAGTGCGATGCTGAGCATGCACCAAATCTGGAAGAGCAAAGACATCAGCCTCACAACCAAATGCAAAATGGTCCATGCTATTGTGTTCCCCATATCAATGTATGGGTGTGAAAGCTGGACCCTGAAAAAAACTGACCGAAAGAGGATGGATGCTTTTGAGCTATGGTGCTGGAGAAGACTGTTACGGATACCATGGACAGCAAGGGTCACCAATAAAGAGGCTCTGGAGCGCATCAAGCCAGAAATTTCGCTTGAGGGAAAGATCACCAGACTCCGGCTCACTTATTTTGGTCATGTGATGCGATCAGATTCATTGGAGAAAGCAATGATGCTTGGAATGGTCAGTGGAACAAGAAGACGAGGCTGCCAAAGAATGCGGTGGCTCGACGCCATCAAAACAGACACTGGCTTAGGCATAGAACAGCTGAAAGAGAAAGTCCAAGACCGGAAAGCGTGGCGAGAGATGGCCTATAGAATCGCTGAGAGTCGGATCCGACTGACCGGATAACATCATCATCATTAGCTTAACATTATAAATTAAAAGAAATAATCCATAATATTATGAAGTGGATGAGAGCAGCTGAGAATTTATAGTTGACACTCAGTCTCTATCACATTGGTGAGAAGATGTGGAGTATGTTTATTGTAGTACAGAGGTGGTATAGGAGTATGAAGTAGCTATTGTAGAAACTTTGCACAATGTCAACTATTGCATATTTAGAATGTAGCTATTTTTATTGTATGTGCTAAAATGTAAATTATATTTGTGTGATTTTCACAATAGATAAGTCACAGAAATACATTAGTAATGACTGACAATGCTTGCATTGACTGTGTGGGCGAAAACAGTGATATTGGTTCTTCTGTCCTCCCTATTGAATTAGAGTAAATGTAAAATCTTCCTCAGATGTCATTGGTGACATGACTCCCGTCCTTTTACACGTCTTCTGCATGTTGTCCATGTATAAGCACTGCACAATGATGAGAGAAAATACTCACTTCCTCAGCTGGCCAAAGGCTGCTCTTGGAGAGTTCAGGTGATGCTGGATATCCACATCAATGTTTGCCTTCTCTGAAAGATAATACCCAAACTATGAGAGATGCTCTACATTTGAAATTAATCTCAGTTTCAATCAAATGAATGGGTCTGGGGCATGTGTATCTGGAGTTTACTGGTGGAGAAGTATAGTCTTCTTAGTTCTCTCAAGGAACATACTGCATATTGGAGATTAATGACTGAAGTCATGGTGGCTTTAGTTTTGGACTGGAGTTTGCTGGAGGTTCAATAAATTTTTCCACTCAGTAAGTCAATGGTTATCATCTTGAAATGCAATGATGGGTACAGTAAAAGTGAATCGTTATTATGATTTACTCCACAAAACTAGTACACCTCTACACTAGCTATATTATCATGCATTTACTTTAGGACTGCATCAGGGCAAGCTAAAGAATACTAAAATACAGATTACTGTACAATAATTACCATTCCAAAGCACTTGTGGTCTAATTACTCTGTATTTCACTGCAAAAAACTTGTACTTCTTACTATGTGACTACAAAGGCTTTTAAAGTAAATATCAACATAGGTTTTGTATAGAAAGATTTTCAAAAAGGAAACAATTCAAATTAACAGACCATGCAATTGCTCTTTAGAGGAAGATAATAAACAGTGTCCCTGCAGAAATGCATTCAGTAGAAGTGTCCATTTCCTGGGGACTACATCTGATTTAGTTCAGAGCGAATAAAAACCACAAAGGAAGGACTGAACTCGAGCCACTCATTTATATTCTGTCTGCTTCAGACAGACATCATGATTATAATCACCATGTAGCACGTTCCAAAAGAGTCATAGCTAAAGGCATATGATGCTATTTATATTTTGTTTTCTGATTTCCTAGTTAAAGCAAACATAAACAATGGTTAATTTATTATGTAGATCAGGAACACATATCCTGCAATCTGTTTATTTTCTGGTGGAGGCCCTCAGTAATTTATTACTCTCATCTAACTTATCAGTAAATGGCATTTATTCATCAAACCTTTCACTTGTTTTAAAGCATTACTATTACTATGCAATAATTTACTATTAGAAGCTTTGAAATTAAACTTAATGTTGGCATCATATCTGCTATTAATATGTATATAGTAAGTTATTTTTATTCATTCATCTCCTAGCCAAGGACAGTAATTCAAGGATTCTGATTAATTGCTGTTGATTGAATTATTTTGTTGTGGTCATCCCAGGAATCTGTTAGCTGCATAGTTGGAGGACCAAAATGTATTTTAAGCTTCCTAAACAAAAGTCATGACAGTCTTTAAATAATAATACTGTAACAACAAAACTTCACACAGTTTATATTTTGTAGGAACTGCAGATAAATTTGCAAGGTGAAGCAAAGCTACAGAGCATTTTTATAAAAGTTTTTTTTAATATATATATATGTTACCTCAATCATTTAATGGTATTTCACAGTGGGAACTAAATATAAACACAAAAATAATTCAAAGTCTATAACAACTAGATCTCTTTAGTAGCTATCACAATATTCTGGGCATTTCTGGAAACAGAAACTGTATCACATGACTATACTGTATATTCTCTCTATAGTTTGGTATACAGCCAGATACAGGTTTTCAGGTTGAAAATGGGACATCATCAGTGAAGAGCAGATCGTATTTGTACTGTACATTTCTAAACTTAAACCTTTCCATTTTTTAAAGACAGCGTAAACTGTTTGCTGTTTTGAGTTGGTTCTGTTATACAATTAAAAATAAAATCAAAATAATACAATATTCAGCTCAAGCTTTGCACGTGAATATCAGGTGACTCCATGCAGTTTCCAGTTACATAATTTGTAGCCCTTGATACATAATAGTATCATGAAATCTTACATTGTCTGTATTGAGAAGCTACTGTAAGTACATCACTAGGTGGAAAATGAGTGTTACTGTATTTATTATAATTAACATGACACAATTTAAAGTCTTGCTTAGGGAATGTTCTTTTATTATTTTTCTTCTGTTATCACACATCATTATAATTCCCTTGATATACAGGTTCTGGAGTTTACAACAAGTGACGTTGAGAAATTCTACTGTACACAATAACACTTTAAAATCCTTTTTTTAGAAATGTAGGAACAAATCACAAATCCCATTTAAACAATATTTTTTACAATATCTTTTGTTTAAAAAAATCATGCTAAACTAGATTAAATAAATAGATTACCACAATATATTTTTTATTGTATATCATTTTGTGATCACACAATAAGTTTGCCTAAATTCTGCTGGATCATAAAGGCACAGAAAATTCCCATATGCAATCAGCATATCCAATCCATTTGGAATTCTACAATTTCTGTACTGTACAGTTAGCAAACATATAGGATAATTAATTTTCCCTGTTTCTTCTTGCAATACATGTACAGCACTTTCTTTTTCCAGAAGCCCCTAGCCTCCTGGGGTAGAAACAATTCCAGGACAACCTGCTTATCATTCATTATTCAGATGTTTCATTTCAGCCCTAATAATGCCCCTGACTGACGGCGTAACAACAGGGCATTTGTGCTTTAATGGGCTTGCTTAGTTTAGGTTTAAATGATCATAGTGTAATAGAAAATTCCAGCATGAACAATTGTCAGGGAAATTGCCCACATATGTAGTCAGTATCTTTGGTATGTAGTCTGTATTCATTATTTATTTGGGACTAAATAGCACTCATCAGATTGAGTCTGAGCTACTAATCTGCTAAGAAAAAAATAAGATGAAATCATAGTTGAAGCTTTTCAAAATAACTAATATAATGTACAGTATTTGTTATGTTAATTATGTATTATGGATTCGTAATGACAATGGAAACTGAATAACAATGGCTTATGCATTGACTATCTTCAGTTTTAAAGTCACACAAATAATTGTCAAGTTACAAATATTTAACATCATTATTATATTATGTTGTTTTTTGTTGTTTCTGTCTGAAACCATTGAGAAATGCCCTTGTCTTCTGAATTCTTTTATCTATGAGGAACTACTTCAGGGTGTTTTTAGTCAAGTACATTTCATTAATTTTTTATTACCAAAGAGTTTCTGCTGACATAATTCATTCTGGGTATGCCTCCTAATGCAGTAGATTGTGCTCTTACAGTATGTGTGTTAGCATTGATCTTCAGTGAGCACTAAACGGCAGAGGCAAAAACAAGCTTAAACCATGAAAGGGTAAAAAGGCCTCATCTACAGACATGAACATCCAATAAACCAGTGAACTAGGTTATAATCTAGCTCTAAAATAGTTATCTGGGTTTGCTGCCTCAGGAGTTATTTTGTGTTATGTGGCAAAGGCGTGTATCGTTTAGTGGGAACTGCCCTTACTTTGGCAGAGTTCGACTATGTTTTGGTCTTTAGCAGTAAGTCATTGTTATGTGCCTCTTGCTTGAGTCTTCCTATATTCCTGGAGTGAAAAGTCCCAGGAGACCCTATACAGATGAGATTATTTTTTTATACTGGGGGAGTTTTGTAGATGAATTCCTCATGGACGTCCTTGCTGCCTACGAAAGTCAATGCCCCAGCCTGTTTTCTGAGTGAAAAACAATCTGACACATAAACATGCTGTAATGAGAAGAATGCATGCCCACCTCACTTCAACAAACTATGTTATTTTTGTTTAAGAAATGCATGTAAAATGTTTATTTGCACTGAAAAAGCACATAGTTTCAAAGAATTTCAAGGAAAAAACAAAACTTGACCATCAGTCAAAGACAGCATGTTCATACTCTTGTTGAATGCACATTTATCATTTAATCACTTGGTTATTATTTAATAATTTTCAGGTAGTACAAAATTGCTGATTCATAGCATTTTTTGTCTTCTTGTGTTGCATGTGGACATTTATTAAATCTAAGACAGCTGTTAAAAAATAGAAACTATTTAAAGGGCAACATGCTTGTTTTTGTCATTAAAGAAGCAGTCGTTGGGTGGAACATTACATACAGCCAATTTTGAGGTCACTATATTAGACAGAAAACAGACTGGTGTCTAGCACACCAAGTCTGAATTAAGTGATATACTGTAGACATATAGACAAACGGTAGCAAAGACTTGGAAAAAGAAATATAAAGGTACTGTATGGTGGCCTACTCCATTTTTCCCTTACAAATGTTGTAAATTTTATTTCAGTCTTCCCTTTGTTGTTTGAAAAGCATCTTTAATTCCTTCAAACCCTTATCATAGTGTATGGGCTCAGAATTAATTCAATAATTCCATATACAGTAATCTATGCAAGATAATCTATCAATGTAAGTAATCTATTAATGATTGCAAGCTAACTTGAGAACTTTCAGTAAATTGATGCTGAATGCTGCATTCTAAAGACAATTTGGATTGTTTTTTTTAAACAGTTTCTAAACTAGTGAGATCCGCAATTCATTTACAGTTTATTAAATAAAATATCCATGGATCAAATAAGCCGAGCGTGTTTTGAAACACAAAAGTTTACAAACCTCTTCAATTTTCCCAGTTCCAAAGAGGTATAACTCAATCCGTCTTTACATAACTGAGCCCATTGGACTGATTAAGTATACGTACTGTGCATACACAAACATGATAATAGACTTCTGTCCTTGAAAGTGAAAAAGAACATAGTTTCAGCATAACCCTTGTTGATCTTTATTCTATGTTCTCTGATATGTATGTCTGTGTCCTATTTGCCTTCACCACTGCTAGAGCAGGAAGTCTATTATGTAGTGAATGCCTTGACAACAATCCTAGTTTTTTAATTATACTGACATAAATATACCTTTATATTTGTCTAACTCTTTTTTTATATGATAGATAGATAGATAGATAGATAGATAGATAGATACTTTATTGATCCCGTGAGGGAAATTGCAGTGCAACAGCAGCTTAACACACACAACACAGCCACAGTGTAACGAATTATATAATAATGGTACAATACATACAATACAATACAAGAGTTACTCACAGTCCGGACGCACAAGAACAAACTAGAACAGAACAGTACACAGAAAATCGTATCACACTCATATCACACATATGAATATAAATATAGATGTAACTATAGATATAAATAAAAATGTATTGCACAGGTCCCTGGCATATATTGCACAAAAAGTGGTTGTAAACGGGAAAAAGAAAAAGAAAAAGAAAGAGAACAGATGTAGCAGTAGATGTGTAGATGCGTTTAGTCCAGAAACAGGTCACTGTCGATGTTGCCTCTGCCAAGACGCAAGGTGGATGCATTGTACAGTCTTATGGCAGACGGCAAGAATGACCTCCTGTAGCGCTCCCTGTCGCACCGTGGATGAATCAGTCTATTGCTGAACGTGCTCTTCATTCCTGCAAGCCTGTCATAGAGGGGATGGGAGAAGTTGTCCATGATGGCCTCTAGTTTGGACATCATTCTCCTCTCAGCCACTACCTCCAAGGAGTCCAGGTCAAACCCAATGACAGAGCTTGCTCTCCTGATGAGCTTGTTCAGCATGATACTTCCCTTGTCGTATATGTACAAATTCTGAAATCTCATTGTTCTAATTACAATTTTAATATTTTTTGCTATAAATAACCTGATCTGTTTAAATATATTGAATGAAGCATAATACAGGCAGTGCCAAAGCATTAATCTCCGCGGGTCTAGGTTTTAAAACCTGTTTTTTGATAAACCACATACAAAAATTATATACATGTACTTTATATGTATCATACTTCTCAAAAATCTAATCTGAAAAGCAAAATCTTCCTCCATGGAGCCAGTGTTTACTGTAATAGTGTTACTGTACAGACATGGTTCTAACCTGTCCCTAATTACGAACTCCCTTATTTTACAAGGTTTACATGTCGCACAAACAGGCCTACAATTTCCTAGATAGGTTTGATCCTCTTTCTGTCTATTACATTTTCAAGTTTACAAACCTCTGCAATTTTCCCAGTTCTTAGTGATTTACACTATTTACAAAACAAAAAATGGTGCAAATTTCTTCTAAAAACACTTCAAGAAGCATGATTAGAAATGGCTATGAGCAGGATATAATGTTTTTTTATTCAGTACTGTTTTAGGAAATTAAGAGCATAGATTATGTGTATTTAAGTGGTTATCTGCTGTTTTGTGGAGCACATTTTCCTGGAAGCATTAAGGAGATAATGCAAAAATGGTTCATCATAAAATACCATGTTAAAAGGGAACCAGGATTTTCTATGAACAGCCAGGGAGTAACAATGAAAAAATAAACCTTTAGCTTTAGCACTGTATGAAACACTTCCCTTTACACAACTTAAATTTGTATTGCGTTTGTATAGTGTATTTGTTTTGTCTTTATGCTGTGTATTTACAAAAATTGTCTTATCATTTGTGTCTTAAAAACGGGTGAATAATTTGTATGTATCTCAGCAACCTGACTTCATGAAGTATGGGGAATTTTTTATCACTTTTTACTGATATATGTAGAGGTCTGAGTTCTTGGGATTCAAGAGGGAAGT
The DNA here is from genome assembly GCF_055471065.1 of Atractosteus spatula. NCBI lineage: Eukaryota > Metazoa > Chordata > Actinopteri > Semionotiformes > Lepisosteidae > Atractosteus > Atractosteus spatula. The sequence continues at coordinate 56,734,556 of NC_142708.1, read as the reverse complement.
AAAACACTTTCTTTATGGAATTTATTTTTAAACTAAAACCTCTTAAGTACAGCCTTTCGTTAAATGTCCTGCAGTTTTTTCATACCCACAGACATCCATGGAGCTGTCAGTCCTTTCTCAAAGATCCTCTTTTTAAACAGATTCCTTACTGGCTCTTCACCAATAATTAGTTCAAAAGGGGTGTGTCACATTGAGACAGATAAAAAAGATCCCGACCCCTGTTCAGCATGGAATTGCTACAAATTTGGCATGCCCAATGGCTTATACCTCTCCACTTGAATTATGTGGTATTCAGCATCACTTCATCAACCTTTCATTTGACTCAAATGTTTAGGGTAACAGGGTACAAACATTCTATTATGAAAAGCAATGTCTCTAATTACATGAACTTCTCTAAACAAACACCCTATAAACTTTGCTTTCAAACAAAGTAAAATGTTCCTCACTCATGGCTTGGTGCCAGATGACTCCAGAAACCTTAGGTACCCATTTCATAAATTTCTATCTGAAGGGGGAATGTCTTGTGTTGTTATGAGAAAGTTGACACTATGGTAAAAGAAAACAAATATGGAACTTTCTTTTTGGAAAGACAAATACAGTTTATATTTTGTGTAAACAGAAATAGGATGTGAATGTATATATTGAAATGTATTCGTAAGGATTAATGTCTGGTGTGCATTAGTGTAGAATTTGTTTGTTTTAGTTTTCTTCTTTTTTCTATTGCATACACTTTAATCAGTGGAAGACCCAATTTCAGGAAAGTTTCTTTTTAGTTTACAGGAAAATAAACATATAAGTAAAAAAGTATTCTTAACTTTTTAAATGCTTCTCTTACCTTGACATGAGATGGCTCTTGTAAGGGAAGTGGTCAAATCACTTTTACAAAGCCAGAGGATATTTGTCTCTCCATCAGTAATGGAACATTATTTCTTATCACAGAAAAGAAAGAGCATTTTCCATTTAAAGACTAAAAGTTTGAATTCTTAACATTTTTACGTGCAACGCAATATTTACAGTTCACCTTTTCTCTCTTAGAAGAACAACCAAGTGCAGGTTTTAAAAATACATATCAATTACTTTTCTCAGAAATGCATAGCTCTGTAACCATTCTTCACTCAATTTTCAAGGCCTACCTGTACTCGGGGGTTAAACTAAAAATTATATATACAGTATATATATATACTGTATATACCACCGAAACCAAAATTATTCTGCAGCTAGGATCACACATTCTCCCTTCTCTTAACGACAGACTACTGTTCTTTTAAATTTTCTCTATTCATTGGAAGTTTCATTTCACACCTCTCTGCACCCATTCTGACTTCACACCTCTTGATTGGCCTCTCTTTCTGTCCCCTGCTCCCGCCACTCACTCCTCCTCCCTCCCAGCCTTTGTTCTCCCGCTACTTTACCTTTGCCTACTGCCTTGTCTCTCTCACACCTGAAGAAGGCTCCACGGCCGAAACGTTGTGTTCTCTTTTTCAGCATGGAATAAACCTATTACTTGTTCCTTTGCAGCGTACGCATGCTGACGCAGCTACCCACCTGAACTACTATATATTCAATTACTGTTATGTGTTAGGTGAATTGTAGGTGGTTTAGATTTTTCTGTTAATCATAAGATCCTTATGATTTAATCTTATAATCCCTTTCTGTTTTCTGGAAAATCTTTTCTAGTGAAAAATTTTATACAGTAGTATCCTCTTAGCAGACACTTTAATCAGTTCTTCCACTTTCCTTTATTTAGCTTTAATGACAATGTTACCTTCTTGTAAAACATGCTGATAAGGTTTGTGTTGAGCTTTTCAAGCTGATATGTGTCGAGAAACATTAAATGTTTTCTTATAATTTAAGACTTTTATGCGTTATGACATTCCATACTAAGGGAATTGTTTGATATATGGTGCTGAATTCACTTCCAAGTCTTAGTTGTTCTTTTCATTGATAGAATCCATGTAGTCTGTGTGTTTTATATATAAAATATGTTGTTTTCATCACACTGTGGTGAGGGAATCTTAGCAATGTGGGAGGTATGATGATTTTTTTCAATTTTTTT